>NC_138546.1:10875346-11295346 GCF_964234715.1 Podarcis melisellensis | reverse complement strand
CCAGCAAAAGATTCTGGACATGACGAACATCATAGGAGAGAGACTGTGGGGTGGAGGGGATGCCAGGAGGGTTTTACCTTCTCAGAAAAACAGCGGTGCTATTGTCTAATAAACAGTGAATCCATAACCAGAGTAATTTCTCTGCCAGGAACAAAGTGGGGATTCTTGCAGAAAGTTGACTTGCCATCAATTCTGGAGGGTTTTTTGTTCGTTAATTCTTTAAAGTGAGAGTTGAAACAAGCTGATTGGTTCTAAGTTTGAATCTTGAAAACGTAACCAATTATTGAGTTCCATTTGGGGGTTTCGACAAACCACAAAGCTTGTAGCTAGTGCTAGTCTTATTAAGAGTAGACCAATGGAAAATAATGACCCATAGGAAATATTGTTGTTGTAGTTGTTTAGTTGTTTAGTCGTGTCCAACTCTTCGTGACCCCGTGGACCAGAGTACGCCAGGCACTCCTGTCTTCCACTGTCTCCAGCAGTTTGGTCAAACTCATGCTTGTAGCTTCGAGAACACCGTCCAACCATCTCATCCTCTGTCGTCCCCTTCTCCTTGTGCCCTCCATCTTTCCCAACATCAGGGTCTTTTCCAGACAGTCTTCTCTTCTCATGAGGTGGCCAAAGTATTGGAGCCTCAGCTTCAGGATCTGTCCTTCCAGTGAGCACTCAGGGCTGATTTCCTTCAGAATGGAGAGGTTTGATCTTCTTGCAGTCCATGGGACTCTCAAGAGTCTCCTTTAGCACCATAATTCAAAAGCATCAATTCTTCGGCGATCAGCCTTCTTTATGGTCCAGCTCTCACTTCCACACATCACAACTGGGAGAAGCATAGCTTTAACTATACGGACCTTTGTTGGCAAGGTGATGTCTCTGCTTTTTAAGATGCTGTCTAGGTTTGTCATTGCCTGGAAATATTGGCTCATGCCAATAGCCGATCTAGTCCAGCATCCTGTTCTCGCAATGGCCAACTACATGCCTGTGCAAACCCCACAAGCAAGACGCCAGCACTAGAGCACTCTCAGCTCTTGCAGTTTCCAGCAACTGGTATTCAACCCCTCTTCCCGGGTAACTCTGGGAACTGTGGTTTTGTGAGGAGAATAGGGGTCTCAACACCTTTAACAAACTACCCTTCCTGTGATTATTCAGGGGGAACCACAACTCTGTTGAGTGGTATGATACCGATTTAAATGCATAGTGCAGAAGGAGGCAGAGAACGGTGCAGGGTTTTGAATAGCTGTTTATTGTTGCATTGTTGTGCCTCTGTGGTCTAGTTATGTCCTTTCCCCCTTCCCAATTCTAAGAACCCTGAAGCTCAAGGCCACCCCCAAAACATCATACATACATCACAGAAAGAGGTGGTCCCCAGCAGAAATTTGAGTGTGTTGCTTCTCTCCTGTCTGCCAGGATACCTGATAATGCCTTATTTGATTGCCTTTTCTGGGTAGCCTGGCCATTCCTTTGAGATGGTAAATACTTAGATCCTGAATCTCTTACGCATATTGATAGTGTGCTCAGCTTAACAGATACTTCTCAGACTGTATTTGCAGGGAGGCGTAAGCCCCTATGGTCCAAAGACAATTGGAAAGCTTTTCCCATTTCCTTCCTCCTTGCAGAGAAATATTTGAGGTCAATTTGGGAAAGTCAAAATGGCTGCAGGATTGTTCTCCTGTACTATTTCAGAGACATAGTTTATATACTTAAGTATGTGTTTGCCTTGTACATTTATGAACATTTATTATATATATATGACCTTAGAATTCCTATAACATACACAAACATTTTTTACATGGCAAGGTATTCCAGATGTTAGGTTTCTGTTTGTGCCACTGTTGGTGTTTCCACAGGGGCAGTTCTAGGACTTTGGGGGTGGAATGCTCAGAGTGGCTTCATCGGCTGAATCTTTGCAAAACTGATCCTATACTGCAGATTGTTCATGAGTCCACCATCCAGAAGTTCATTACATTTTTATCAGAGTGGCTGCTGAAAGTGGGAGCTGAACTCCTTTGCCACATTAAAAACCAACAAGGTTAATCACAAGGAGGGTTATAAATTCTATGAACGGAAATGAATTTGCAAGCCAGTCTTTATATGTCTGAACTAGTTGCTATTTGCTGCTGCTGCTGCATGTGTGTGTGTTTGTGTGTGTGCATGTAATCTTCCTCTTGTTGGTGCTAGTAGTTAAAACGGCATCTTCTTCCTTACAGCCTCAGAAACTCTTTGCAAACTCAACAGGATGTAATCATACCTTCTCTGTGGAACAGCCACTGTTTCCATGTTCTTGACCTCATATGATTGCAGGGTTGCATGAGGCAGCTTTCAACAACAGTTTGAGTTTCAAAAAAGGGGAGCCCTCTGCATGGATTGTCAATGTAATTGTTTCTCTTAAAAGGCACTCTCTGCCCTTTTAAATCTTTTCCTTTCAGTCTTCAACCTGTCGTCCTCACCCCACCCCATCCCCGGTTGTTCATGATGAGCAACAAAACTATTAAACCTCCCACTTACCTTTTTCTGGCCCTGCACATCTTGAATTGCTTGTAGGGCCAGCACTAGGTGTGTGTGTGTGTGTGTGTGTGTGTGTGTGTGTGTGTGTGGCTGAAAAGCATGAGTAGTTTGGTTCCGACAGGTCTAAGTCATTGACTCCTTTCCATCTCCCCCAATCAGAAGTGCCCAAACCTCTGCAGAAATGGCCTTGCCAATTTAACAGGCGCTAAAGCTCCCATAAGTGTGTATATCAGCACTTTTCTCCCGCCTCGTTACTTGTCAATAAAACTGCAACTCTGGTGCAAACTGCTAGTACACAGAGCCTTTAGTGCCCACCATAAAAGGAGCATTGTTCAAAAATAGCCTTAAGCAGGAAATGGATGAGTAGTTACAGAAGTTATTGCATTGTACCTTCTGAGGCCGCCAGCGTGGAGAGATCCAAACAGAATCCCAAGTGCTGTCATAAATATCCAGAGTTCTGCTGACAGATGACAAACCACCAGGTTATACAGTTGGGAAGAAATGGCATTTCCTGTAAAGTAATTTATCCCAGAATGCCTAAGCATTCTGGATATTGTACAGAGGGTGAAATTCAGCAAATGGTGTTCCTGTGCAGGTTACATTTATCTAGCTACTTATTCATTGCTTTTAAATCCCAGCTTCCTCCAAAGAGAACAAAATGGTGTACCTGGTTCTCCATTTCCCAGTTTTATCCCCACCAGAGCCCTATAAAGTAGGTTAGGCTGAGAGTCTGGCTGAAGGTCACCCAGTGAGCTTCATGGCTGACTGGGGATTTCAATCCTTGTCTCCCAGGTCCTAGCCCAATACCCTGAACCCTGCACAACAGTATGGCCACAATAAAGCTGAATTCCTGAAGCAGTGTTGGATCAGTTGCAAATGTAGGCTAAGGGCAGAATTCATTGTGAAGGGAGAGGATCGGTGCTGTCTGATGTCCTTGAGATTATTCCACGTTGGCACTATGAAATGCATCAGGTTAAGAGAGACATCTGGCATCTTGGAGTCATAATGGTGGTTCGCAAACTATAATTAGCACTGCATAGATACATGTTGTTGTTGTTTAGTCGTTTAGTCGTGTCCGACTCTTCGTGACCCCATGGACCAGAGCACACCAGGCACTCCTGTCTTCCACTGCCTCCCACAGTTGGGTCAAACTCATGCCGGTAGCTTCGAGAACACTGTCCAGCCATCTCATCCTCTGTAGTCCCCTTCTCCTTGTGCCCTCAATCTTTCCCAACATCAGGGTCTTTTCCAGGGAGTCTTCTCTTCTCATGAGGTGGCCAAAGTATTGGTGCCTCAGCTTCAGGATCTGTCCTTCCAGTGAGCACTCAGGGCCGATTTCCTTATGAATGGATAGGTTTGATCTTCTTGCAGTCCGTGGGACTCTCAAGAGTCTCCTCCAGCACCATAATTCAAAAGCATCAATTCTTCGGCGATCAGCCTTCTTTATGGTCCAGCTCTCACTTCCATACATCACTACTGGGAAAACCATAGCTTTAACTATACAGACCTTTGTCGGCAAAGGTACAGGGTAGGCAATTTCAAAAGTCTATATAAGAGTTTGCACACCAGTGCTCTGGGTTCCTCTCCTCCTTCCCTGTGTGGGGGAGTGGGGGACCCTGTTGCAACAGTTTAATAAATATCATGCTTACTAGCTGTTTTGCTTCTCAATATTCTCTGGTTGGCCTCTGTTATTTTCTCCTACTAACAGATAATCTATAAGAGGACTCTATACGAGCTCTTAGTTACCCCATAAGAGAAAGAGAGCAGGTTTTTTGTCTTACAACAATGTAAGGGAAAGAGAGCAGGTTTTTTTTGTCTTACAACAGTGTATGTGGGTTTATGCATGCAAATAAAAAGGACAAGAAAGGGGTAATTTAGGTGTACTTACCCTGCACTTGCAGGTAGTTAAGTGTGAGTCAGCAAACTTGTGAGAATGAGTCATAGTGTGACTCGGCACAATATAAATACCCTTCTGTTTGTAGCAAGTTTGCCCTGGACCCTGACCCTTGGCTAAAAACTTAATCTGCATTGGAATGCTGTAAGGAAGACATGTCGTTGCAAAGACCTTTTATTACTTTTTCTGTAAGCTACCTATTGGGTATTAACAACAGGCTGAAGTAGGGTTACTTTATGCTACAACTGTATGTAACTACTAAGATGAGAAACTTTGGACTATCTGTCAGTTAAGGAATGGTCTGGTGTTTTTCTTTGCCAACCACATCCTGGGTCCCCTCCGCCTTTGCACAATCCATGGGTGTGTTAAATGGGCACTCTGCACATGCCCCAACAAAGAAAACAATACTCTTTTATTTATCACAGTAACCTATTGTTGAAATTATTCATTCATTCATTCATTTATTCATTCTCTGCCCATCTGGCTGCTTCTCCCCAGCCACTCTGGGCGGCTCCCAAAAGAATATTAAAAACAAACATTTAAAACTTCCCTAAATAGGGCTGCCTTCAGATGTCTTCTAAAGGTTGTTTAGTTACTTATCTCCTTGACATCTGATGAGAGTGTTCCACAGGGCGGGCGCCACTACCGAGAAGGCCCTCTGCCTGGTTCCCTGTAACCTCACTTCTTACTGTGAGGGAACCGCCAGAAGGCCCTCGGAGCTGGACCTCAGTTACCACAATCTCCAAGCAGTGTGAAATTCCAGGAGTTCCAGGCATTTACCCAGGGTTCATGTTCCTTTTTGGAATGAGGCACTGTGGAGACTGTGGTGTCTTTGGGATATATGGTTTATCTACACATATGTACAACCCGCTCCTGTGATGGAGGAGTTCAGTATCAACATCCCAAAGGGTCTTGTTTCTCCCATAGTTACAGCCTTGGATTCAAACAGAAATCAACCATTGCTCTCTCTCCAGCTGGCTGCTTTCCTTCTAGGTCCCATCACACCCCTAAAACTCTCCACTCTAAACTCTGACTTGAAGGAAGGAGCCACACCCACTTGCTGCATTGCATCGAGACCCTTTATCCACCATAATTAGGCTCATCTCCCAGGCTATCATGTCACCAGGCTAGCCAGCTATTCCAAGAATTAGAAGCCATGCTTAAATTCTAATACTTGTTGGATCCAGGAATTAGAGGGGTCTTGGCAATCAGTTTAACTCCTCCAAACTCATAATAATGTCTATTATTTTAGCGATTAATCAGATCCTAAAATGATCCGGAGCAAGCTTACATAGAATGCTGGTTGATGATTTTATAACTATAGATATATACACGCGAGCACACACATATAAAAACTGAGATGGCTAACAAAGCAAAGAGCCAATAAATACTCCAGCAAAACAATGCTGAAAACAGCATCAATCACAATCATTGAAAAGTGACGAATCAGAAACTAGAAACGGAAACCTGGGACAACAGAAGTCAGGTTCAATTTAAAAGCTGTATATGGGTGTGTGTGGAATAAAATACTCTTTCTGTGTACTCAAATGTTCAGAAAAGGACAGCCAACTCCCCTGAAAGGAAAGGTTACCTCATATGGGGTTTTTTATTTTGGGGAAGCGAATGGTGGGAGGAGAATGGGGGCATGATAAAGGTATATACAATTAGCCATTGTGTGGAGGAAGCGGATAGAGCTTTTATCCACCTCACAGAATACTAGAACCCTGAGTTAGTGATGGGTGAATCTACCAGTTTTTGTTTCTCACATTTTCTCCATCTGAAGTTTGATTCTCTACATTTCCACATCACTTTGCTTTTTATTTTAAAGGCCGCCCTGACTTTTTCTCTGAATATGTATGTTTTCATGCAAATCCCTACCCTGAGCTTATGCTGGTGGGAAATATCCATGGCAGACTCAGGAAGTACGTACTTCAAACAGCATCAAGTTGACTTATAGAATTTGCTACTTCAAGATGATCTATAATGGAAGTGGGGAAGACCTTTCACTCCCTTCCTTCCATAACACCTCTTATGTTTCCTCTAACTCTGGGCAGGAGTTCTTTCCAGAGATCCAAGCAAAACTATAATATAGTGTTATAAACAAGTATGGCAACCAGTATCCCTCCTGATGTTGTTGGACTCCAACTCCCATTGGCCTCAGCCAAGATGGCCAATGGTCAGGGATGATGGGAATTGTAGTCCAAGCACTTCTGGAGACCACAACTTCTATCCAACTCCGTAACTGGTGTGTGTGTGTGTGTGGTTCTGGGTTGGGAAGTAGTTTTTGCCCTTCAATCCAAAGAAGAATGCTTATCTTTTAATAAGCAATACCTACATTCGGGAAAATAAAGTGAGGATGCACTGCTGAAGTGCACTGCCACCATTTTTCACGAAGGACTGTGAATCGGATTTCTCCCTGCTGTTATAATTTACAATCACTTATCACATTAGTTCCTTAATTGTCTTTTCAGAGTGTACTCAATTACAAAATTAGAATCCTTATCTCCCTGTGGCAGCCACCTCCTCCACAGAACCCCATAAAATGTGAAAATTGGCTTGGAAGAAGATTTTCCAGCTCTCTTTGCCGTTCATCAAAACAGTTGCCCGTAAATCAAAGCCAGGGAAGAAAGGGATCCGTGAAGGCTGGGGGCAGAGGAGGACTGGCTTATTAGGTAGTTGTTTTTCACTCCCCCCCCCCTCAACTGGACAAAACCCATCACTAAAAATTTGGTTTGCAAATACCTGAAGCGATCAGCAGCAGAGCCCATTGCACACACATCATACAGCCTGCTCAACAATAGCAGAACGAAAATTCATACCATCTCTCGTTCTCCCTCCTTCTCCCACCTAAAAAAAAAAAATCTTTTTTGTACCCATACAAAGAAATGAGTTGTAGATTTTGTTCTGTGTTGCTGCCAGCTCCATCTTTGAACACTGAAAAGATAAACCATTAGGGAAATCAGTTTCCTTATTGCCAGAGCAATTGCACATAGCTCTAGCTTAGTGCGTCTTCAATGTGCAAATTGTCTCTTTCCTTTGAGCGGCTCAAGATTGTTGGCGGTGGGTGGGGTAGGACCTCAGCTCAGCTCTTTCCTGATTCTATAGACTTCTTCCAGAATATGTCTATGTGGAACCAAGAATAAGAGCTTCCCCTTAAAAAAATATATTTAAAAAGCATATATAATATCAAAATACCAGGGAGCACTGCTATCTATCCACTATTCCATATAACCTGTGATCAGCATCATCTGCACCTTAGTTTTCAAAGGACTCTCCAAATAGGAAGTTCTTAACCTGCTGGAAGAAGGATCACAAGGAGACAGGCAGACTAAAATTAACAAAATAAAATCAATAAAAATGAAAAAACAATGAAAAAATAATAATGTTTCTAAGTGAGTAAATGCCAACAGTGTACTCTCTCTCCAGAGCTAGTCCTACTATTACAGACATAGGCAAACTCAGCCCTCCAGATGTTTTGGGACTACAATTCCCATCATCCCTGACCACTGGTCCTGTTAGCTAGGGATCATTGGAGTTGTAGGCCAAGAAGATCTAGGTAGAGGGAGGCATCAAATGTTGGGGGGCAGGGGGAAGAGATGCATCAAGGTGTTGGGGGACAGATCTCTGTGGGCTTCATGGCTTGCCCTGCAATTCTTAAGCCGGCCTGGTCTGATGCCAAGTCCCATGGAGAAGTGGCAAAGCTGGAGTTAAGGCTTGGCTTCCAGGCATGGAGAGTTCCAAGACACAGATTTGCTCCAACAAACGTTGGGAGCAGACTGGGACCACTACTTCCCTCTTGGTGCTCTCCCTGCACCACCAGAGGAGTGTTGAGCAGTGGGAGACATGAACAGTGTCCCTGAGGGTCCCAGCTCTGTGTCTACAGGCTCTCGTGGCCTGAGAGATGCCTCAGGTGGCTCCTGTCCATCAGCCTCATGTGCAATGATCTCCCTATCTTCGGCAGTCAGCTCTGTGCCCTCAAGATGACCCAGCTCCCCATCTGGTGCTCCTGCAGCCTCCAGGAGACCTCTATTACCCTCAAAGAGCTACGATTTCCAGAGTGGTTTTAACCATCAATCCCTCTTCCTGGAGAACTCTGGAAATAATAGCTCTGAGAGGGGAATTGGAGCCTCGTATCAACTCTCCAAGAATTCTTTTGGGGAAGCCATGACTGTTTAAAGTGTTAACATCACACTTTCAGTGTGTGGTGTGAATGTGGCCTTGGTCTTCTCTATGTGGAATGGTGGAAGGACACCATCTTCTCCTTCACCCTCAGGCAGAATAATACATTAAACTAGCCCTGCCCCAAGCCAGTGAAAAAGCCATGAAGTAACTATCCCTGAGTCAAACTTCCCAGGTCTTCTTTTCTTACTCCGAACTAGTTTCTCAGCTGGAATATAGCTTTTAATACACTGCTTGCACGGCCCTGAAATCTGAGGGAACATCAGGGCTGTCAGAACCCAACCTAGGCTTCCTCCAGACTTGGAGCGAGCTGGCATCTTGCAAATTCGAGAGGTAATGGCCTGTGAAAAGGGAAAATTAAATATTAATGCTTGTACAAATGACAAGCTTCATACATTTTCAACAGCCTTTATTTGCCTTCTCCCTCCCTCCCTCCCTCTCTTTCCCCAGTCTTCCTTTTCTAGCTATTTGCCTTCCTTCCTCAGGAAACACTCCAAAGAGCTTTGCCATCCCACTCCATAATACAATTACAATAGAATCATGGTGGTTTTTCCCCTGTGTCTGCATGCTGGTGTGTCATGTTGTTAATGTAATTCTCTGTCTCCCCCCCCCCCCCCGTCCCGCTTTTAGTGAACTACTTCAACCAGACAACATGAATTTTAAGACAGAATCATGCAACCAAAGACAGGAAGGTTAAACATTTTAGCATTCTTTTTATTATTATTATTTTAAGGAAAGGCTCTGAGCTTTGAACGACTTCCCAAGTCGTGAATCCTTAGTAGGTGCAAGGTGAGAGAGGAAAGAAAGGCTTGATAAGCCAACAATGGCCTCATCTGCATGATCCATTTAAAGCAGTATCATACCACAGTCATGGCTCCTCCTCAAAAAAATGAATCCTGGGAACTGTAGTTTGTTAAGGGTGCTGAGAATGGTTAGAAGACCCCATACTCCTGTTAGGATATTCTGTTCCACCTTAAGGAACAGGCATGATTGTTGTGTGTCACATGCCTGTTTACACTCCAGCACAGCTTGCTGGGAACTTCCGTTTGTGTACAGCTTTTGCTGTCTTGCTTTGGACACAAAGGAGATCAGACATGTTTTCCTTTTGTCCTGATGTATGCTGAATAAACTGCTTGTAAATATGCTCACACAACTTCTCCTGCCACTTCCGTTGTGTGGCGTTTACTCTGCTGAGTAGCGTGCCCTAGCTTCTGAAGCTCAGGTCACTGATGCGGCACCAAGGACTGGAGATTACCTGGCACACCGGCCGGTGGGCTGGAGCCAGCTGGGGAACTGCCAATTGCCCCCGTTTCCTTGGTCGCATGCCAACAACTCCCCTCATGGATTCATAATTCCCAGAGTTCCCTGGGAAGAGGGACTGATTACTAAACCATTCTGGAATTTGCAGCTCTATGAGGGGAATAGAGGTTAACCTAGAAACCTAGAAACCCTCAGCACAAGTTACAGCTCCCAGAGTTCTTTGGGGGAAAGTAACTGTTGAGAGTGGCATTATACTGCTGGACATATATGGTGTGAACGTGACCTATGACTGAGGAAGAAGAAGCTGACAGCCAGTTCCTCCCCCAGAATGATTGTAAGAAGGAAGGAAGTCATGTGGTGGATTGAGGTTTTTGATCTCCACCGCAAAAAACTCTAGTGTAATGAAATAAAATCCAGAATGTTGTATGCAGTTATGGTCACTATTGTCCATCTCTTCACACACACACAGAAAGAGAGGCAGTGATTCCCCAAGAGAATACAGGTTTACAGAAATAGGGCATCTTTTTTAATACAGACATCCTAACAACAACAACACATATTATTATTTACACCCCACCCATCTGGCTGGGCTTCCCCAGCTACTCTGGGTGGCTCCCAACAGAATATTAAACAGAATAAAACATCAGACATTAAAAACTTTCCTAAACAGGGCTTCCTTCAGATATCTTCTAAAAATCAGATTGTTGTTTATTTCCTTGACATCTGATGGGAGGGTATTCCACAGGGCAGGCGCCACCACCGAGAAGGCCCTCAAGAGAGTGTCACAAAATTTCGTATTTTCTGAATCTGCAAATATTCCTGGCAGCTAGTAGGGCTTATCTCTGCCCACCCCACCCCCTGAGACATCTTTATTGAAAGTTCAAAAAGTACATAATTATATGTGCACTAAACATGATAAATAAATAAAAATAAAGAAAAAGAGAAATAGCACCCATGTAGAAGGGAAAATAAAGGGGGGAGGGGATAAACCCCCAAACGGTATACTTTACAAAGCTGTTACTGTACTTCACCAGATCTTAACTATTACAGTATTTGTAAAAATGGATTCCAAATATCATTGAATTTGTCCATGGCAAGTCTGCGTTTATATGTAAGTTGTTCATATGTTGCGAGTTTGTATAAGTCTTCAACACAATCGTAGAAGGGAGTTTATCCCTGCCTTAATGCAAGCTGTTAGCACAGTCTTATTTGGCAATAATATGGCTTCTTTGTATGTGCATGGAAATCTCAGGGTGTTAAGATGTAAAAGAAATTGTAGGAATTCATTTGTAAATTAGCCTTAGCTTGGGTGGGCCATTCTGCTGCTTAATTCTGTGATTTGTGAGAATGGAAATTACATGCTGATTCAAGAGACAACTTTTCCCTCAGCTGTGTAGGACCCAGTGTGAATAATTTGCACTTAGAATTGCATAAAAGGGTAATTGAAATAATAAAGAGATCTTAGTATACCCCCCCAAAAAAAGAACCCCACCATGAACCCAGGACACTTACATACGTCGTGGTAACGTTTAAGTAAAACACCACTAGCTGCTTGCTTCACAGTGCATCTGAGAGACAGTGATACCTTCCCTGAGATTTTAGTAGGACATGACCAGAATGTGTCCTTGAATTGTGATGATACTTATGGCTTCCCAATATGGATGGCTGGATAGTGAGTGGTGTGCGTGTGTGGCCCCACCAAATGATGTGATGTGAGAAGAGTTTGGATTTGATATCCCGCTTTATCACTGCCCTAAGGAGTCTCAAAGCGGCTAAAAATCTCCTTTCCCTTCCTCCCCCACAACAAACACTCTGTGAGGTGAGTGGGGCTGAGAGACTTCAGAGAAGTATGACTAGCCCAAGGTCATCCAGCAGCTGCATGTGGAGGAGCAGGGAATCAAACCCGGTTCACCAGATTACGAGTCCACTGCTCTTAACCACTACACCACACTGGCTCACCATGATTAATGTAAGGTTACCAGATTTTTTTCAAAGAATCTGGGAACACTTTTTTTTTTAAAAAAAAAAAGAGAAAAACAGTTATTAAATTAAAAAAATAAAAATAAGAAGTAATCTCTTCTGTGATCTCTGTCATGCGGCCTTCCTCTGGGCCCCATCCTGCTCTCTTGGAGTGCTAGCCGCCATGGGGTAGGCTCGGGTTGGGCCTGGACTCAGCCATGTGTCCTTGCTCTCCCAGTGCTTTCCTACCTCTCCTCCTCCTCAACAGCAGTGCAGTAAGGTTGGGGCTCCCCTCTTTTTTTTCCTTCCCCTTTCTCTCTTTTTCTTCTCCTTCTCCTCTTCTCCTTCTCCATGTGTCAGCTCCAGGGGTTTTACTAGCTCCAGAGCGCCGCTGGGCAGTTGGCCAAGTGGCCGGGCACTCTCACTCCCAGCTCAATTTGGGTCACGGGGTGGGGATCAGCCGTTCCCCCAGTTGATGCGCCGGGTGTTCCTGGTTCCCCTTTGGCGTGGCAGTGCCTGTGGCAGCAGCAGTCTCAGCAGCCTGGAGCCAGCCTGGTAGTGCAGTTGGCTCTGGCTGGCTTCAGAAGCTGCTCACTGCCATGGCGCCCGCCATTTTGTCTCACCGGAAGTCCCCATATGATGTATCTTATGCCGTTGAACCAATCACACAACATTCATTCCCTAGTAATAAATCTACAACACTTGAAATATAAATCCGGGGACATTAAATGAAATCCGGGGACACTCCGGGGACAGATTTTGTCCAGGGACAGATTTGTAAATCTGAGGACTGTCCCTGGGAAACGGGGACATCTGGTAACCATAGATTAATGTCAAATAAATACCACACTGTATCTGTAAGCACCTACTGAAAGTCTGAAGGAAACCCACCTTCTAGCTACTCAGATGTTATGATTAAAGCAGGGTAATTGAAGGAGATCCAGAGATTATTACTAATGGATGGAGTGTCAACACAGTGCTCTCCAGATATTGTTGGACTCTAATTTCCATTAGCCCCAGTCAGCATGTCCAATGGTCAAGGATGATGACAGCTGTAGTCCAACAACATCTGGAAGGCAACACACTGGCTGCCCCTGGACTAAAGTATGGCATACTCCCCCCCCTCCACATGAGTTGTATCTGTCCTGGATCCTGTCCAGCACACACAGACAGAGGCTCTTACTTGGAAGTAAGAAAGAGAGCTTTATTCAGGTAAGGAACGGTACAGGGCTCAGTAGGCATGGTTCAGGAGTAGGGCAAGAAGTTCAGAACTGAACAAGTGCCAAAGATGTCCTAACAAGTTTCCCCACCTCTCCCACCAAGCTGTTAAAGATGGTGCACTTAACACGTGAGACTCACTCACCTTATGGAAATGTTGAGATTGCAAGTGTGCACTCCACCAGGGTGGGTAGATCTGCTTCCATTTGCAAAGGTGGCACCAGGTTCTAGATGACAAGACTGCACCCTTCTGCCCAGTTTCCTGTTCACTCACTGACACTTCCTGTTCATCCTCCCCCCTCAGCTGATCAAGGCCTTCTCCAGCCTCCGCTGAAGTTCTCCACTCTGTGGAAAGGCCACTCTGCCCCCGCTTTCAAAGTGACTGAAGTCAGGGCAGAAGAAAGAGATCCCCATTTCCCAACCCACGTTTCCACAATTCAGTTCCCAGTTGTTTCTTCTTCCTCCTCCTCCTGCATTAGGGCCTGCGAATCGAAGCCCACAACAGTATCCAACTCAGTTCTAAACAGAGTAGACACCTTGGCATGATTAAGTCCATTAGAGCCAGTGTGGTATAGTGGTTAAGAGCGGTAGTCTTGCAATCTGGGGAACCGGGTTCGCGTCTCCACTCCTCCACATGCAGCTGCTGGGTGACCTTGGGCTAGTCACACTTCTCTGAAGTCTCTCAGCCCCACTCACCTCACAGAGTGTTTGTTGTGGGGGAGGAAGGGAAAGGAGAATGTTAGTCGCTTTGAGACTCCTTAAAGGGAGTGAAAGGCGGGGTATCAAATCCAAACTCTTCCTCTTCTTCTTCTTCTTAGTTCCAATAAATTTCAGTGGGTATATTTTGAGTAGAACCTAGTTACATGCAAGCCAAAGTTTTTATATAGCTCCCTGTTCTTCCATGTCATGATTCCATGCCCGTGCATAGGGCAAAAGCACTTGTAAGCTCCACCATCCTGGCTGTTCAAAGGAGATGGGAATAAAAGCCAGTGCCAGCACTCAGCATCCTCAGGGAACTTCTAGGAACCAAGCAACCCAGAAGGTTCAATAGGTGCTGATGCCTGCATTATACCCACTGGCACTGGGACATATATCAGCCTGCCTTGCATTCTATCAGGAGGGGACACACCAAAGAGCAGTTGACCCTAATGCTGGTCAATGGAGGGGACCTGGCCAACTCACTTCTCCCACTGTAGCACCAGCAACCACAGCTGGAGACCCTTCTGGTCTAACAGAGCAGCACCCCCACTCCCCATTTCCATCCATCCAGCCTGCTCGTTCCAGCTGCAATTCAACCCCACAGCTAAAGAGGGGGGGGGGAAACAACCTGTGCATCCATCAAATAGAGATTCACAGCAGAGGCACAGCATCCATTTTATTCTTTTCTCTCCTCCTGTCCCCCTTCCTGCAGCAACTTGCTTTGTTCTGCTCTTTTCTCTGTTAATGACTACTGGGACCTCAGGTGTTCTTCAACCTTTATAGTCAACAAAGCACTGAGTCTCACAATTGGCTCAACTCTCCCTACTACCACCCACTTCCTCTGTACTGTACTGCCTGCAAGCTACATCTGTCCAAGTGCAATTTTGTCATTTTGGATTTCGGTGTGTGGGTTGCGGAGGAGCGGTCCCCCCCCGTGCCACCCCCATTTATTAATGTCCAAGACATTCATCTAATATTTAGCAGGTTTAGCTACTCCCAGAGTGTGTAACATTTTAATCCTGCCCCCTCCATTGACAGCACATACACACACATGCCCAAATCAATTGGGCAGCTTAACTGTTCCTTTAGCTTCAAACAATCTCATGCAGACAGCTTTCCTGCAGTGTTTTGCAGAGAGCATCTGGCTGAATTATTGAGCTTCCTAAGCAAAAAGGGGGTGATGGAGAGGGAGTGAATTAGATGTGGTTGATTATTTCCTCTCCTTGGTATCTAAGAGCACTTCTGGAATATAGGAAGCTGCCTTATAGGAAGCTGCCAGGTCATTGGTCCATCAAGCTTGATGCTGACTACACTGGCTGGCAGTGGCTGGCTGGGTTTTGAGACAGGGTCCTCTCCCAGTTCTACTGGGAGAAGCCAGGAATTGAACCTATGGCCTTCTGCATGCGAAGCAGATGTTCTCCCACTTGAGCTACAGTTAAGGAACGGAGGAGAAATTTGGTTCAGTTATCATTTATAGGTGAATCTGCTTAATGTACGCTACCCCGGACAATAGAATCCTAGAGCTGTAGAGTTGGAAGGGAACATGAGAGTCATCTAGCCCACCCCAAGGCAACGCAGGATTCTTTTGCCCAATGTGGGGCTTGAACCCATGATCCTGAAATTAAGAGGCTCATGCTCTACTGTCTGGATCAAAAAGCTGCCAACAAAAATTGCGCTTCCCCCAATTTTCCACGTATTCTTCTTTATCCTAGTATATTCATTCTTGTACATATCCTGTTGCTAAAGTGTGCATAAAAAGCTGGAATAAGATTTATTTCCACACCCCTCAAAATGCTTCTTATCCTATTGGTGGGTGGCGCCGTGGTCTAACCACTGAATATCTTCTGCTTGCCGATCGGAAGGTCGGCAGTTCAAATCCACTCAACGGTGGTTAGCTCCCATTGCTCTGTCCCAGCTTCTGCCAACCTAGCAGTTCGAAAGCACACCAGTGCAAGTGGATGAATAGGTACCACTTCGGCAGAAAGGTGAATGGTGTTTCGGTGCACACTGGCTTCCATCACGGTGTTCTGTTGTGCCGGAAGCGGTTTAGTCCTGTTGGCCACACGACCTGGAAAGCTGTCTGTGGACAAACACCGGCTCCCTTGGCCTGAAAGCGAGATGAGCACCGCAACCCCATAGTCACCTTTGACTGGACTTAACCATCCAGGAGTCCTTTACCTTTACCTTACCTTTACTCAATGACTGCATGCTACCTCTTAGAACAAGAGTGTTTTGTGGAGGGGTCGTTTTGATGAGGTTTGGGATACATTTTCCCTCACATTTTTGGTACAGGAAACATTGGCATTGCAAATTTGCCATTTCCCCCAACTTCTCTGTCCAAGACTATTCCTTTTGTAATTCTATCTCCATCAGAGGGGCTGAAGTCCTCTTGGGCAGTCATTACAAGAGATACCTGGGCCACAATCACTGTAACAAGCAATGGGGGGGAAAGCCAACGCCTTTCCCTTATGAGTATTAATCCTAAAAAATAATAATAAAATAAAAACGCTGCCCCCTTTAGTGGTTGGATTGAAGATATGTACAAAATTGCTACACATGAACAAGTTGTGTACAAATGTAGACTTGTCATGGACAAATGTAAGAGTATTTGGGATTTATAAAGGTAGTGTTCCCTCTTCACAGTAAAACTCCAGCACACGCAGTGTGATATTTACAGCCTTTATTACATATATACAAGGAACAGCTGCAATTCAAAATCAGGCATCCGAACCCGTCATGTCAGATTCGGGGAGTGGCTTCCTTTGATTTCGGCTGCTACTGATGAAACTGCACGTTCTGGCTCTTCCCTGGCAGAATTCATTTTTATAAATACCATATTAGGTTAAGGTCTGGTTAACTACAATAACAACACCCCCTTTTTTGTAATGTACACAATACCGTTTTTCATTGTTGTTCTGTTTTGTTTTCTACATGGATACTATTTCTTCTTTCTTTTTGGTGTCTTATCTTACTCTGCGCAGTTGTACTTTTGTACTTTTTATTTCTCAATAAAGAAGAATAATTTGAAAATAGCAACGTTCTCTTGAACTTGCTTCTGTACCTCCAAAAAGGGCATCTATAGTAGAGCTTTTGCTGCTAGGCACATTTCTTTCAACTTAACCAATTAATTAAATGTCATGATTAATGGACTAACCCACCTTTAACCAGGAAAGTCTTTTATTGTATATATTTATCCATGCACTTGTGTATACTTAGGCAGTATATTTAGGTCCAGCGATGTCTTCATTTTCTCATTCCTAAAGGCCGCAAAAGTGAGGCTGGGCAAGAAGGGGGGAGGGGGATTCTTGCGGAGTTGGCGAAAGCAGTAAATCTCGGGCAAAATTATAGAACTTCCGTAGTCGGCACTTTGCCTGAGGAAATAGCATTCCTATGAAAATAGCAATTCTGTCACGTTTTGCTGAACCGTCTGGTTTGGACATTTTAAAACTCTCTCTTATGCACACACAAGCACACACAGAATTGGAGCAGTCAGCAATCTGAATAAGAACATAAGACGAGTCCAGCTGGGTAAGACCAAATGTCCGGCATCCTCTTTTGCAGATGTCTCCAGAGACAAAGCATGGAGGCAACAGTGTTCACTGACTGGCTGTCCCTCAGCAACCAACAATACCCTGTTGGTGTCCCATTTAGCTATCATGGTCTAATGGCCAATCATAGGCTTATCCTCCTCTATGAATTTCTAGTACTGTAAGCCCACAACTTATGTGTATTTAACTTGTGTGCATACGCATGTGGCTTTTTTTGTCATTGTTGTTAAAAAATTAAAAGGGGTGTGTATAAAATACCATATTAGTTTAGGTCTGGTTAACTACAATTACAGTTCCCCCTCCCCCTTTTTTGTAATGCACACAAATTTTTTCCCCTGCTTTGTTTTCTATATGGGTACTATTTTTTCTTCTTTCTGTGTCTTATCCTACTCTGTGCACTTGTAATCATGTACTTTTTATTTTCCAATAAAGAATACAAAATGTTAAAAAATAAAATAAAAAGGGGTGGAAAGGGGCTGGACTCCAGGAAAAATGACTTTAGCAATCTTGCCCATCACTGACCCTAATAATGTGATTTTGGCACTCCCCAGAATGCAATCCCATGTAAGTCGTGAGCTTTCTATACATAGGACTGAAACCAAATTCTCACTGGTGATGATTGGACTAGTTTGTCACAGCTAGCTTGTTCTGTTCATTTATTTATTTACTTAAATATTTATATAGCATTAATTTTTTAAAAAAATATCAACGTGGTTCACAACAGCAGTATATAAACTGACACAAGAAAAGCATATCAGAAAGTTAAAATCAAAAATTGGATTAGTATTGCAGAAATATATATTTCTCGTTGCCTGCATAAGCCTGGCGGAATGGAAAAATTGTCAGCATCATTTAAAAGTTGGCACCGAAGACACCTGCTGAAACTGTGTTGTCAGAGTAACCCACAGAAGAAGGTCGATGACACTAAAGGCTCAGTTTCTTACTGTTGTCAAATGAGCTTTGCCAACTTGGAAATGACCAACAATATTCCAGTAGATGACATCTGTGGTTGAGCTGGGATATAAGGGTTTCTGTGACCCCTGAGGTACCCGGGACCTAAGTTGCTTGGGGCTATGTAAATTAATACAAGGACCTAGTAGATGGGCAGTCATTGAAGATGATTGAACAATGGTGTTAACATGTTGTTGGCCAGGTGCCCCCATCAGCAATATGGCTACCACATTCTGCACCAACTCAAGCTTCCAAACCTGTCCCAAGGGCAGCCCCACATAGAGTGCTTTATGGTAGTCAAGTCTCAACGTTACTAATGGAGTACAGTGTTCCTTTGGTTTTAATCGGATGCTGCCAGAACTAAATTGAGTTAGATTCAGGCAGGGAGGGAGGTAGCTCATCAACCATGGTTGATTTGAATATTCATGTGTTCCATTTTTTAAGGTGAAAGGCATACTTGGGGAAAGTCCAAAATGTTTTCTTCCCACATAAACACACCTCCCCCTGATTGCTCACTTAGTTCACTGCCAGTTTCCTTCAAACCTGTTGCTGATTGGGTGTCTTAAAAAAAAAAACAGAAACCCAAAATTCTGTGTCTTCTTGTGAGAATAGTGAATCTCAAACCACCAGGGATCCTGTGCTGAATGTGATAGTGGGATCGTGATCATATTAAAACGTAACAAAGCCAGCTGAGGGTGAGGCTCCTGCTTCCAGGCCTCACTCCAAATGGGCAAACACAGAAAAATTCACACACGCTTTTGGAGCAATGGGGGCAGGGACTCCAAAGTGGGGGGTGGGTATTGCTCCTGAAAGTTTTTAAGGAAATACACCCCAATACACTTTTTGGTCAGTCCTCCCATCAGTTCCTTTGTTGTTGTTTTGTCATTTAGTCGTGTCCGACTCTTCGTGACCCCATGGATCAGAGCATGCCAGGCACTCCTGTCTTCCACTGCCTCCCGCAGTTTGGTCAAACTCATGTTTGCGAGAACACTGTCCAACCATCTCGTCCTCTTTCGTCCCCTTCTCCTTGTGCCCTCAATCTTTCCCAACATCAGGGTCTTTTCCAGGGAATCTTCTCTTCTCCTGAGGTGGCCAAAGTATTGGAGCCTCAGCTTCAGGATCTGCTCTTCCAGTGAGCACTCAGGGCTGATTTCCTTCAGAATAGATAGGTTTGATCTTCTTGCAGTCCATGGGACTCTCAAGAGTCTCCTCCAGCACCATAATTCAAAAGCATCAATTCTTCGGCGATCAGCCTTCTTTATGGTCCAGCTCTCACTTCCATACATCACTACTGGGAATACCATAGCTTTAACTATACGGACCTTCCTATTTCCCTTTAAAACTGGAAAAGGTTCAGATGATTTGATACTTTGCCTGCCCTTTTCTCCTCATGTGAAAGGAAAGAAGAGTGACATTTTAGGTAACTACTAAAATACCAAGCAATATTCATTTATTCATACTTCTGGGTTATGCACTTCTGTCTTGAATCCATTGCCGACAGAAATAAGGAGCTCACATTTTACCTTATATGCATAATCTGTTGTTAATTTATGTGGGAGATAGAGGGCAAGAATCAGAAATATCTCTAAAAGCTATCACATCCACAAAGAACCATTGAACCACAGAATTGAGAAGTTGGAAGTGATCCCAAAGTTGGAAGTGATCTAGTCCACCCCTCCAATGAAGGGGGGTCCACCACCTTCTGAGGGCGTCTGCTCCACTGTCAAACAGTTCTTACCATCTGAAAGTTCTCCCTAACGTTTAGTCAGAATCTCTTTTCTTAGAGCTTGAATCCTCTGGTTCAGGTCCTACCTTCTGGAGCAGCAGAAAACAAGCTTGCTCCATCTTCCATGTGACAGCCCTTCCTTCACACATTTGAAGATGGTGGTGCTGTGGGTTAATCCACAGACCCTAGGGCTTGCTGATCAGAAGGTTGGCGGTTCGAATCCCCGCGACGGGGTGAGCTCCCATTGCTTGGTGCCTGCTCCTGCCAACCTAGCAGTTCGAAAGCATGTCAAGTGCAAGTAGATAAATAGGTACCACTCCAGTGGGAAGGTAAACAGCGTTTCCATGCGCTGCTCTGGTTCACCAGAAGCGGCTTAGTCATGCTGGCCACATGACCCAGAAGCTGTACACTGGCTCCCTCAGCCAATAAAGCGAGATGAGCGCCGCAACCCCAGAGTCGTCCGCGACTGGACCTAATGGTCAGGGGTCCCTTTACCTATCTTATCACCACTTATCACCAGGCTAAGCACACACCCAATTACCTCAACCCAACTTCTTCATAAGTCTTGGCATTAGATTGGTTGCCCTCCTCAGCACATGTTCCAGCTTCTAGGAAGCTTACTTACCTCTAGTAATGACTGGTCCTTAAGAAAAATAATCAAAGCAATGGTCCTCTCTGTTTTTCCTGCTTCCAAAATAAATCTCAAGCAAATATTTATAGCTGGTGGCATGAACTTGACACGTTCCTGGGACCTTTCATGGGTAGCTTTATATTTAGTCCTGGCCGATCATAAAGCATATTAAGAGGCCAGGGATGAGTTTTGGGAAAGGAGTGGCTCTCTTTTCAGGATGTGATGCCCGTTATTTATACCTCTTTGCCTCTCCCAGAAGTTTAACCTGAGGAGAGCTGAAAATCTGGAAGAGGTGCCATTGAGGGGGCACAGGAGTACTGTCCTAGCAAAGGGCTTAGTGTGGCTCCCATCAGCATCTACCTGCTTGGCTTCTTACTTACAACCAGTCCAGGGGATGGCACTGCCAGTCAGTGTGGCTGTGGACATCCCCTTCCCTGAACCAGGCCCCCATTCTTATTCTTATTAAAATTTTACACCAAGTTTTAGCATAATCAAAAATTCAAATTACGTTTTCAATTAACCCCCCACCCCGACTTCCCTTTCTGGTTTATAGTACATTAATTTCTTCTGCTTATAATTTTATATGCCTTATGTACCAAAATTAAAGTTTTACCTTGTCAGTCTGTTCTTAACATTTTAACCTCATATTTATATTTTCTACTTATGTTTGTCCATTGTAAGTGTATTACTCAAATCCTGCAAGTGAGTTCAATGCAATGTTTCTGTATATACATCATAAAAGGTTCACAATCTTTTTTTGAAGTCATTGTTGTCCTTATCTTTGAGTCTCTCAGTTAGCTTCCCCATTTCAGCGTATTCCATCAATTTTTCTTGCCGTTGTTCTTTCGTTGGTACTGTATTTCATCGCTTTTCCATCTTCGAGCTAGTAGAATTCTGGCCGCATACATAAATAGATTCTTCTTGTCGTTTGGTAAATCTTGACCTATGATACCTAATAAAAATGCTTCGTCTTTTAACAAATGTTATCTTGAACATTTTTTCCATTTCAATCAGGCCCCCATTCTTGTGGGGCCTGATCAAACTGAACTACCCTGGACTGACCTGGATACCACCCATTCTCGATCCAGACCCGAATCAGTGTGGAGGTTTTAATTAGTTTCTTTTAGCCCTACCTGTCAGCTTCTTCCTCCTTGTAGGACCCTTGCAGAACTATTTGGCACTGCCTCTCAGTGACTTTGGTTCCACCTTCTGCAAGGACCTGGAGCCAGGAGTAGGTCAGTAATAAAATACCCATTGTCGGTCAAATTAATTCTTTATTCAAAGAAACCAAAACAGTATAGGCCTAGGGATGGCAGTAACTTTCCCCTGTGGGTCTTGCCCCAACGACGCAAGTTGTGAGGACTGAAGATCCCTACTGTCCAACTGCTGTCTAATTCTCCTTCCCTGGTTTCTTCTCCAGCAGCCTAAGGCTCTGTCACTTTGTCTCTCTGTGCTCTGGCCTCTTCATTTCTCTTCATGTTTTGGGAGACCAGGGGAGAGGGAATCCGGTCGCAGCAGGAGGGGGAGCCTGCATCATCTCAGTCTCCTGGCCCCCCTCCTCTTCTGCCTCTGAGTCTGGACTGCTGTCTGCCACAGCCTCTTCCTGCTCACTGAACCCTGTTGCCTCATCAGCTTCTGACACCTCCTCCTTCCAGTCTGCCCCCTCTTCTTCCTTTGACCACTCCCTGTCGTCCTACCACCAGTCTCCTGACTCTGAGCCTTCTTCCCTTGGGGGTTCCCTGGCTGGTGCCTCCCACCGCTCCTCTGCATCCAGCCAGTTCATGACACCTACTGCTGATCGCCTTGCCTTCCACACTACCAGTCCCCATGGGTGCAAGCCACCACTGAAGAAGTGGTGAGAAAGACAACTCTTATTCCAAGACAACTTGTTCCTCACTCTAGCTCAGTATTGACTGGAAGCAGCTCTTGTGACTTTCAATTAGGAGTCTTACAAAGCTCCATCTGGAAATACTGGGACTTGAACCTGGACCATTTTGCATGCAGAACACATGCCATTCCACTGAAGCTACAGCTATCCTCCTTTACTTCAGTATAGCATTCTTAGAAGAGAAGAGTTCGGGTCTTGATCCTGCATAAAACAGCCGAGGAGACTGTCGGGATTCACAGAATGCTGTGTGAGATAGTAGGTCTGCAGGCTTGAGTTTGCTAGCTGATGCAACTGGTTGATGCAATCAGCCTGCAATACTTTCTCCGGAAGTGCTGGGTCAGAATGACTCAGCGGTAATGTGCTGTCAGTTGATTGACTGTCATCAGTTCAAAAGGGAAACCTGTCAAGCAGTAAGGGGGTGGTGTAGAAGAGTGTGGTCAGAGAGAGAGATAGGAAGGTCTTCCTATTTGCCTTAAGGTGCAGCCAGGTACTCTGTTTGACTGTATGAAATGCTCTTGTAGTATAGCCTGTAGATATTTGTATATATAGCTCACAGTAAATATACAGTGGTGCCCCACAAGACGAATGCCTCGCAAGACGGAAAACCCGCTAGACGAAAGGGTTTTCCATTTTGGAGGCGCTTCGCAAAACGAATTTCCCTATGGGGTTGCTTCACAAGACAAAAAAATCTTGCGAGTCCCCACGTTTTTTTTTTCACTTTTTCCCCCTTTTCCTAAGCTGCTAAGCTGCTTAACAGCTGATCCGCTGATAAGCCGCTTAACAGCTGATCGCTAGAAGCCGCTAGACCGCTGTAGCACTAATCCGCTAAGCTGTCAATGGGCTTGCTTCGCAAGACGAAAAAACCGCTAGACGAAGAGAATCGTGGAACGGATTCTTTTCATCTTGCAAGGCACCACTGTACTGCACTGAAGAACCTGGAACTCTGAGCATTTCTGCTAAAGCACCTCAGAGAATTCACGACAGAGACAGCAGTGGATTTTGAAGGGATATTTACTTAGTCCTGACGCATGTGCTATAGGAGTTACCGGTGGTCACCCTGTTACCCACAGGTGCTATGCTGGTCAGCCTTGCTGTACATAGTGAGCAGTAAGACAGGTCTACTTTATCCACCCAGATCTCAGCCCTAAAGGGTACATTTTCAGTGAAAATGGTTAAGGTTGTTCTGAACCAACCTTTGTCTTGGCAGACATGATGGCTGCCGTTCCCTTACAAAAACTTGGATTCTTTCATATGAAATTATAAACCTATTAAGAGTATCAGGGCACCTATCTTTCCCGCGGAACGTTTCCACCTCTCCAAATTGTTTAATTATCCCGTTCTGAATTAGACCCCATTCAAATGCAACCCTTCCACATTCCGTGCACAGCGGCTGGAGAAATCACACGCCGGGCTCTTTTGATTGAATCAATAGAAAGGTTAATGCCTTCCTGGGGGAGTTTTGGTCATGTTATCCATGGGATAAATGAATCTGAACTGGAGTATGACTTTCCCACATTAGTTTTCTGGCTGTTTTTAATTAGAGGAATGAAATGAATAGTTAAAAGTAGCTACAGGGAGCACTTCAGGTAAAATTATACAATATTTTATTCCTAATCAAATACAGGGCTGTTTTGATGAAGTGAGCTTTGCTTTTCATTATGTTCTCTTTCTTCCCTCCCCCCCAAAAACTCCAAACGAAACCCCAAAGCAAAGGTTTTGACTTGTCAGTCTGAGCCACTTTGATTATTCTTCTTACGAATAAACATTCACAGCGCTATTGCTCCCAAATACTCGAGCCTGGTTTGCATTTCAAACAACCCATTAGAAGAACAGGATGGCACTGAGCAGTAATCTCTCTGCCCCCTCCCCTGCCAATTTCATCAGCCCAATAGCAGGTGAATAAATGGGAGGTGGTATTTGGTGATTTGGGGTGTGAAATGGGGGGGAGGTGTTAGTGATGATGTTACACCAGGCTCCTGGAAACCACTAACTGTAGTCCAACAACTTCACAATTTCCATTTTGTTGTTGTTGTTTAGTCGTTTAGTCGTGTCCGACTCTTTGTGACCCCATGGACCAGAGCACGCTAGGCACTCCTGTCTTCCGCTGCTTCCCGCAGTTTGGTCAAACTCATGCTGGTAGCTTTGAGAACACTGTCCAACCATCTCATCCTCTGTCATCCCCTTCTCCTTGTGCCCTCCATCTTTCCCAACATCAGGGTCTTTTCCAGGGAGTCTTCTCTTCTCATGAGGTGGCCAAAGTATTGGAGACTCAGCTTCAGGATCTGTCCTTCCAGTGAGCACTCAGGGCTGATTTCCTTTAGAATGGATAGGTATGATCTTCTTGCAGTCCATGGGACTCTCAAGAGTCTCCTCCAGCACCATAATTCAAAAGCATCAATTCTTCGGCAATCAGCCTTCTTTATGGTCCAGCTCTCACTTAAGAAGGCTGATCACCAAAGAATTTACATTAGAACAGGGCTAAGATACGGCCTGGCAAAGATTCAGATCTGGCACATGAGGCTCTTTTCCCCAAGCCATGCCCACCTGCCTCACACCTGATGTCATATCAGTCAGGTAGAGAAACATGGCTGCCAATGGGAGCCTTAAAGTGCACTTCCAATTGCACATTAGTGAAGGAAATCAGGCTTTGGCTCTACCACCCAGCAGCTGACTCTCTGGAAAAAGGAAAAGGAGAAAAGCAGAAGGAAAGGTGGGTCTGGGCATCTCAACCCTAGTGGTGAGTAAGGGAGAGAGTTAGGTATACCTGAAGGAGCATCTACATGCCCATCATTCTGCCCGGACACTGAGATCTAGCACCATGGGCCTTCTGGCTGTTCCCCCACTGTGAGAAGCAAAGTTACAGGGAACCAGGCAGAGGGCCTTCTCGGTAGGGGCACCTGCCCTGTGGAATGCCCTCCCATCAGATGTAAAAAAAAATAAACCACTATCAGCCTTTTAGAAGACATCTGAAGGCAGCCCTGTACAGGGAAGCTTTTAATACTGGATGAATCATTGTATTTTAATATTCTGCTGGAAGCCACCCAGAGTGGCTGGGAAAGCCCAACCAGATGGGCAGGGTATAAATAATAAATTATTATTATTATTATTATTATTATTATTATTATTATTATTATTATTATTATGAAGCAGCTGCTGTGTAAACAGAAAGAGGAGCGAGACGCCAAACTGGCAGGAATGGTGTAATAATAGCAAATAAACAGAGTGGTGGCCAGTAATGAAAAAGGGTTAACCAAACTATCTATCTATCATCTAACTATCTATCTCTCTATCTTAGGGTTGCCATATGTCCGGAATTTCCCTGACATACCCAGAATACTGCAGTCAGAAGCAGTGCCTGGGCAGAAATCCGCAAAATGTCTGGGAAAATCCGGATGTATGGCAACCCATGTTGGCAGTGTTACTTTTGCCCATTTCCCTTAAAAATAGTTCAAAAGCAGCATTTTCCTTTGCAATTTTGCAAAAAAAAGTTCAACAACTCCAAAAAAAGTTCAACCCCCCCAAAAAAGCTCAACCTCTCTCTCTCTCTCTCTCTCTCTCTCTCTCTCTCTCTCTCATCTGTCATCTATCTGTCTATCTGTCTATCTATCATCTCTCTATCTCTATCTCTCTATCTCTCTCTCGGAGTAAAGTTCCCACCAGGTGACGGGAAGACTCCCCTGAGGTTCTGAGGTCTTAAATAGACAAGAAATGACAGAATTTATCTGAGTCCGATCCCACATCTCAGTCTCCCAAAGCATCGTGGGGCTGGCAGGACATCAGGAGGAGGCAACAGGCATACACCCTTCAAATCAGCCCCATGAGATTGATTTGAAGGATGTGTGCCTGCCCTGCTGTGTCCTCCTGGCAGGGCAGTGTGAGGAGGACACAACAGCCATGCACCCTTCAGTCCCAGCCCCGCAAAGCTAGGGTGAGGCTCGGATCGAAGGACACATGACTGTTGTGTCCTTCTCACGCCACCCACCCCAAGCCGCTCTGTGAGGTCGAAATCCGCTGAGGTGGCAGCAGCCAGACAAGGCCTACACCTCCAGTGGAAGAATTAAAAAGCACATGCCTCAAGGGGAGGGGGGCTTTAACAGAAAAAGCAAATTAACATGCTAAATAATTAAGTTTTCAATGTTTAGTGTTAGCTGCTTTCTTTTTGAGCGTCCCCTAAAACACCTGTTTTAATATGCTGCCTCCGACGTGCTCCCTCATAAATATTTATGCCATGCCGTATCAAAAATTAAAGCCCTTAATTAAAACATCATTGATATTTTATGGCAATAAATGCATTCATTTAAATAAAAAGGGAAGCATTTAGCAAAATGCATACGAGGCAACCATTATCGGAGGTGTCCGCAAGGCAAAGCGACGTGAGACCAGGAAGGCACGTCCACGATCGCCACCGACTGTTTCCCTTTAAAAGATTCAAAGCAAGGACTGTGAGTGCCATTTCTAGGAAAGCAACATCACTGGTGCACTGGGAGGCTGAGGTAATAGAGCCACTGCGAATTTAACTCATGTTTTCCAAGAGCCCATGTTAAGGATAGGGGAGAGATTCCATTCAGTTTGCATTTAAAGGCAAATCTACCCAATTCTCCCTTCTCAATAGTGGTGCCCGCCCTGTGGAACACCCTCCCATCAGTTGTCAAGGAGTTCAGTAACCATACAGCCTTTAGAAGACATCTGAAGGCAACCCTGTATAGGGAAGTTTTTAATGTTTAATGTTTTGTTATGTTTTTGTCTATGCTGGAAGCAGCTCGGAGTGCTGGGGCAACCTGCTCAGGTGGGTGGGGTACAAATATTATTATTCCTGAAACATTTAAAGTATCACACTTTAAACTGTCATGGCTTCCCACCAGGAATCCTGGCAACTTCAGTTTGTTAAGGGTTCTGAGGACTGTTAGAAGAACCTCTATTCCTCTTGCACAGTTACAATGCCCAGAGTTTCCGAAGAAGGACTGATCGTTAAACCACCTTGGGAATTACAGCTCTCTGGGGGAAATAGAGATCTCCTAACAACTCTTATCACCCATAGCAAGCTACAGTTCCCAGGTTTTGTTGGAGGGGGGAGCCTGTTAAGTATAGTGATTTAATTTACCGCAGTTGGGTACGCTTAAGCACATTACTGTGCATTTAATTCTGGAATGTTCTCCAGTAATTCTTGTGTGATTGGTTAACTTTGGTCACATGGGAGGTATCACACAAGATTCTCCATTTTGTTTTGCGTGGGAGTGACTTGACTGTAATGGCTGCATCTCCATGAACACTGAAGAAGAGACAGGGTTAGGTAACACATACTCTCTCTCTAAGGGCAATAGAAGAGAGGAGTGCTAATGTTTCTGTGTGAACGAATGTGACAGAAAGGAGCACAGAAGTTGATGTTCTCCCAAAGAAGCAGTCAAAAGAATTGGAAACCATGCAGAAGGAACTGTATAGCCCAGCTGAGTAATCTACATAAGGCTGAGTTCAAGCACCGGAAAGAGAGAATGCTTGTTTGAATGTTTAAGGAAGAAACTGTAATCTTCAACTAAGAAAAACTAAGGCCATGGTGAATGCAAATACTTTGCATATATTCTTCTTCAGCTATATGTCTTGCAAGTCAAAGCTTTTGAATGTTTTAACAAGTGTTTGGCCATTGTTTTAATTTCAAGAAAGAGTCAGAATTGCACACGATTTGGCTTCCTAGCTGCAGTTTAGCTCCTCTGCCAACAGAGCCATGACCTGTTTGAAGTCCTGGAATACTGCTTTAAACATATAGCGCAAGTAGGCCTTGAATGAATATAAGCTGTTATCTTATTACCATTGTTTAAAATACTGGTAGATATTTTTCTCTCGCACCCCCGGCCCCCGTCAGTCTTTGATTGTTTTCTGGGGGGTCAGGGAATGTCAGCTCTTCAACTACTCCTTGCTCGCATTCTCAAGACATCAGGAAGATTTCTGAACAGACGACAAAAAGCCGGCAAGAGGTCTGCTTGAAAAGGAAATTGTTATTATTCAGCAGCTAGAAGGATGGTCCAATGGCACGGGGTTTCGAATGCAGGTAATTCTCAAGAGCTGAACTGTATTTCAACGCATCCTATTCCTCATAGCATGCTATAGGAATGCCTAAGTTGGTGGACTGGAACACCAGATTGTCTTTCAGAAAACGAGGACGTTGTCAGACAAAGGTTTGCCTCAGAAGCAAGGTAGAGCTTCCATTGCAGAAATTCAAAACCAGCTCTTGGAAACAGAAGTACTGACCCCCTGTATAGATTGGGAACCAGATTTTCTCTTTCATTTAAATGCATTCTATTTCTGAAAGTTACATGAGAGAAAGAGAGAGAGAGCGCTTTTGAGAGTGAAATTGGTTCTGAATAATTTAGCTCGGCGGATGATAACCTTACAGCTGGCTTGGCATTTGCTTCTTTTATTATTAAATTGGGAAGACACAGAAAGGGGAAAGACTTCTGACCCTCTTTCATCCACATGGCGTCTGAACGTTATTCCTGTCACCAGGGCGGGTGGAACAGAGCTCCAAAAACCCAGTCCGAAAGTGAACTCTAGTGTTGAATCAGCTACGATGCTTGAACTGACTTGCCTGCAACTGCAAGGCAGTAATCCATCCATTTTTCACATCACAACTCTTTTACTTGGTGCTGTACTGAAAATTCCCCAAGCACTTGCCATCAATTGATGATGCGGATGGGGTGGGGGACTGTGCTCAGAAATTATCTGATGAAGGTGAACGGTGAGAGAGCCAGGGCAGTCCTTTATCATGCAGCAAGCAATTAAACTATGTGAAATTTGCTTGCCCAAGATTTGGTGATAGTCGCCAACATAGACTTAAAAGAGATTAGAAAAATTAATGGACGATAAACTCACCCATGGCAAATAGTCACACAGATTGTACAGTGGTACCTCGGGTTACATACACTTCAGGTTACAGACTCCGCTAACCCAGAAATATTACCTCAGGTTAAGAACTTTGCTTCAGGATGAGAACAGAAATCACGTGGCAGCAGCGGGAGGCCCCATTAGTTAAAGTGGTATCTCAGGTTAAGAAGAGTTTCAGGTTAAAAACAGACCTCCAGAATGAATTAAGTACGTAACCAGAGGTACCACTGTATATTATCTCCAGAGGCATCCTGTCTCTAATGATCAGTTTCTGGCAATCACAGGTGAGGAGAACTCTGCTGGTGCCCTCGTGTCCTGCCTGCAAGCATCCCATAAACATCTGCACAAAAGAGCATCCTGGACAAGACAGGCCTTTGCTCTGCTCTAGTAAGGCAATGCTGGCATTCTTCTTGAGAGCCCCATTCTACTGAAACCCATCACTGGCCTTCATCACCTTGAACGGGAAGCTGTTCATGTCCGCTTCTGTTACAGAGATTGTGGTCGTTAAACAACCGCAGCGCAAAATCAGACGGGGCTTCCACTCAACTAAATGGTGTTAGTCAGCCTCAGATTCACAGGAGACGAGAACTGAGAGTCAGCGGCTTTGCGGTAAAGGCACATTTAAGACGGAGGCCTCCTTTGAAATTGACCTTCAGTTTCCCCCTGCCGTTCTGCTACGGCTCACAAAAGTTCTCTCCCCCCGTTCCTTTGTACAACAAGAAACCCGTTCTCTGTTTTATGTGCAAATCTCCTTCCCTTGCTAGTTTCGGCTGCCTTTTACTCTAGCCTCCACCAAAACACACTACCGCTCAAGTTCGTCTTTGAAACAAAGGCTATTTTATTTATACTCTTTTTAGATTTAAGCAAAAAAGCCCAGCTGGGGAAGGAGGGAGGGTGTTGAAGTCATCTTGTTAAGCCTTCTTTCCACACAACCCCTCCCGCCATTAAAGATTAAACTTTCTCTTTCTATTCCCATTTCATTCTGGAGATAACCACGACAGAGGGCGAGAGGAAAAATGAGCACATGCTTGGCTGAGTTTGTCATTAGCGAGGACATGCCGGTATCGGTGGGATCCTGCTCTTTCACATGCTGTTGCCAAAGGGGAAGGACACGCCTTGACAGGCATGAAAGAGGCCCCAAGATAGTTGCTTTAAAATCAATGTTTGGGAGGCAGCCGTTATCGCTAGTGTCTCTATCATGTACATCTCTTGCTTTTGCTGTCACAGTTAAGGTGACAACTTAGAAACGGGTTTGATTTTTGCCCGGTATGTGTCCCCTAAAATAAAATAAAAAACCTGTCTTCAGTTTATCTGGAGACAGATGTTCCAAAAATGCTCTGCATCCACAATGGAAACAGTTTTTGTTTTTGTTTTTCGGTTAAGAAAAAAATAGGGCCTGTCACCACCCTTCTTCCATACCCCTTTCCAAAGATGGAAAATACAATATGGTTGCATCTTACATGCCATTAACTTGCACAATTTCAGCCATGTGCAGTTGAAGGCAGGCAGATTGAAACTGCACGAGATAAACATGCTAGGTCTACCCAGCGCAAAAATAAAGCTTTTAAGCTCTCTGTCTTGCTGGGCTCAGGGGTCAAGGCCCACTCAGTAGACCACCTCTGAGATACCCTCATGAGATCTTGCTGGGCAATCTGGGTTCCTGTGAGATCTCGCACAAGCAAACGTAACCTCTCAGAGTTGGTGCACTGAGTGGTCTTTGCCCCTCTCCCCCCAACAATGCTCTGTTTTGTGCCATGTCTGCTTAGGTTACCCAAGATGAAAATAACTTCAAGCTCTCCTCATCGCTTGCTGGGCAAGGCCTGCTCCACATCTGAGCTCTGTGAGTATTGGGGATCCCACTAGCTTCAGTAATAGCTCCAAGGCTTCACGTACAGAAAGGTTTCATGTATACACGGGACCCTTGGAACCAAAGCCCCAAACCCAATATTATTGCATACTACAAAGTATTATACTATAGAGACTTTTTTTGGTGTTGGTGCTCCACATTGAGCCCAGGCCAAATTATGCAGGTGGTTTTAGGGGTTGTAGAATTGGGGCCACAGCCAAACTGGGATATCTGCTATGGAAGAATGTATTCAAGATCAGTCAGTTCAGGCCATGGTGCCTCTCCCCCTACCACATGACAAAGGTGGCATGGCAAATGTGGGTAGAAATAGTAAAATCATACTAACGGTGGAACACATCATGGCAGGAACCACACATTCCAAGCCCCCCCCCCCGTTTTTGCTGAGAAATTCAGCTCAAATGTGAATTTACTTAATCTTCATTTTCTTAAAGATTAGGCGAATCGAAACACAGCCCTCCTTTGGCATTCTCCGAATTTTGCATTTCAGTTACCCAGTCCAAAAATGCATATGCTGGGATAAACTGTGTTTGAAATGCATATCTCGGTGAAAAAATAGCATACAAACATGCATTATATTAGGGGAAATTGTTTTGCAGGCATGTGCATATTAGGTAAAATTGCATAAGAATGTGTGTAGTAGAAGAATTTTGCACTAAAATGATGGTGAAATTTCACAAGGACTTTCTTTTAAAACAAACAAACAAACAAACTGATGTGGACATGTGAAAGAACTTAAGAACTGAAATTATAATTATTAAACCATCCTGAGAAACGTTGCTATGTAAGGGGAACGAGGAGGTGTCTCTTGACAAATGTCTGCACCCTTTATAAACTACAGTTCCCAGAATCCTTTGAGGGAAGCCACGGCGGCTGAAGTGGCACCATGGGGCTCTAAAAGTATGGTGCGTATGTCGGAGGTAATGAACAAAACCCGACAGACTAAATTCGGAATTAGCTTGGTCTTTATGAGATTTCTCAGGGAGCCTTCAAGAAGAGCGCATCTGGTCCTTGCATTTGTTTCCACGTGCATTTTGCCTGCTTTCCTCCTCCTCCCCTCATGTGGAGAATCCAGAACACTGAAAGCAGCATGAGCAAGTCGGCCTGAAGCAGACAGTCCTTGGGCCTGGTGGCTTTCTCCCAGAAATCATTGGGAGGGGGGGAAATCCTGTTGTACTATCTATTCCTCTCTAACTGCTGTTTAGCTTAGTACAGACCCTTCAGTCTGTACTAAGTCTTGCTTTGTGGACAAGACTTGAGACTCCTTAGAGCAGTCTTTGCATTCACATGAAATCCAGTCATTATCTCCATGTTCTCAGAACTTTGCAGGGCTCTGCTCCTAGGGGCAGTCTGTCTGCCTATAAAGCTGCGAGCAAACTGAACATTTATACCCCACCGCAGAGGGGATGAATCAGGTTCACAGAGCATGTGATTTCCAGCTGGGAATGTTATACATACTACTTTCCAGAAGCAGCAGGGGCTGTTTATTTCTCCCCCTTCTCGGCTGCCTTGCTCTGCACCAAAATGACTCAAACAGCTGTAAAGAGCACAGAGGACATGGTGTTGGGCTGGGGAGGGATTCAGGATCATCAACAGAGGGCATGTTTTGCACGACGAAGGTCCCAGCTCAGTATCTGGCATCTCCTCTTAAAAGGCCTAAGTAGCAAGCAAATGGGAAAGGCCTTTCTCTGCTTGAGAGCCCAGAAAGCCTCTGACAACCAGGGAAGACAATGCTGTCAGATGAATAAATTATGTGACCTGGCATATATGACAACATCTGGCATTCCGAGGCTGTCTGGGTGTCAATGGTGGCTGGTGCCCATTGGGACTAGTGGGGTGGAAGGCAGGGAGACCAACAGTAGGTGGCGCCAGAGCCAATGACAGGCAGAGCCAACTAATTCTGGTCGTGTCCCCATCCTCCTCCCTTGTGAGTTCTACAAAGGCAACATTGAGACTTAGGAGGAGGGAGCTGGTAGTCAGGCCATCCTATGGCCTGGTTGTAAGTAAAATGGCAGACACAAGGGTGGGGACTGGCTACAGGCAGATTGGGGTTGCTGGACCAGTGCCACAGTCATCCTAATGGACCAGCCTCCACTGTTGGATGCCATACTTAAAAAGAAGACTAAGGATGAAGTGAGGAATGGTGGAGGGAGAGGAAATACTTTGAAGGCACCACTGGCCAGCTCCAGTAGAAGGAATTAGGTCTGTTCAGCCAGGAGATGAGGAAGAGAAGGGTTGTGGCTCAGTGGGTAGATCATCTGCTTGGCCTACAGATGGTCTCAGGTCCAATGGCCAGCATCTCCAGGTAGGGATGTGAGATAGCCCTGCCTGAAACCTTGAAGAACCGGTGCCAATCAATGTTGACAATACAATTGTAGAAGAGTACATTTCATTTGTTGTCTTTGTCCATGGAGTTTTCTTGGCAGGGATACTGGAGTGGCTTGCCGGTTCCTGCTCCTGGATCACGTTTGGTCAAAACTCTCCACTATGACCTGTCCATCTTGGGTGGCCTCGCACGGCATAGCTCATAGCTTCTCTGAGTTATTCAAGCCCCTGAGAATCCCATGGACTGCAAAAAGATCAAACCTCTCCATTCTGAAGGAAATCAGCCCTGAGTGCTCACTGGAAGGACAGATCCTGAAGCTGAGGCTCCAATACTTTGGCCACCTCATGAGAAGAGAAGACTCCCTGGAAAAGACCCTGATGTTGGGAAAGATGGAGGGCACAAGGAGAAGGGGACGACAGAGGATGAGATGGTTGGACAGTGTTCTCAAAGCTACCAGCATGACTAAACGACTAAACAACAACATTTCATTTGGCTATCAGAAGAAGCCTCTTTTGTGAAGGTAACAGCAATTCAAAATTGGGACCAATTATCTGGGAGAGAAGGTAAGCTCTACCTCACTTAAGGTCTTGAGCACCATCGCTTAGGGATGCTCTAGCCCTAAATTGCCTGCATCGCACAAGGTCTGGACCAGATGGTATACAAGGTTCCATTCAACTATGTGATTGTATGATTCTATATTAGCAGAACCTTCCTAGATGATACCAAAGGTCTTTCTCAGCATTCTTTCAAGCGTGGGTCCCCCAGACGTTGTTGGGTTCCGACTTCCTTCATCCCTGACTATTGGCTCATCTGCCTTGGGATGATGGGTGTCAAGAGTCCAACAAGTTCTGAAGGGCCACAGGTCACCTTTAGATAGCCGTGTGTAAGCGTGTTCACATGTTACAATCAACAAGTGTGCAATCTGTGTACCTGTGCGCATATAGGGTTAACCTGTAAATTCATACAGCATAGAATGTGCAATGAGTGTGCCGTCTGTGTACAGATATTGAGCTGTACAAGTTAACAAGTGTACGCTCTTTCACACAAACAATGGTACACATGTGGGAACAATTTGTACCTGTGTTCAGTGTACCATGTGACCAAGCTTTGTATGGCCAAAATGTGGAGAAGCCACATTTGGGAGCCCTCCTGTTGTTCTGCTGGGCCCCATATTTCTGACATGGGAGCTATAGCCCAGCAGCTACTGGGAACCCAAGGCTGAAGAGCACTGATCTGTCTCAGCTTGTAGCTTGATGTTAGGAAACACAATAAAATCCTGGATCTAGTCCTACTTTTCACAGACTATGCTAATACAAAGACCAACCCTTGAGATTAAGTTGGCCATCCCTGTCTCAAATGAAAAGAGGCCTTAAGTCGCCTTCCACATCGGGGCTGGCACAAAATCACTCTTAGCCTCTCATCATCTGCTGTCTATGTGCTGAACAGAAGCTGAATTCAGCTGAGAATTTCAGCTGAAGTATGTGCATCTGTCCATCCAGAGAACCAAGAGCAAAATGATACCCTTTGTTGGTCTGTCAGGCAGCCGAGCCAAATGCAGGGATCTCCCCTTCCACGGCCACCTCCTGCTGCCACCACACTCCCAGCTGCTCCATCAAAGAGCCAAGATAAACTTACTCTCTGTACAATCCACACGACCAGCTTCATTAACTACTGAGTCTTTTGGAGACCCTCATTCCTGCTCCAAGCTGAAACTTTGTAAAGCAGCCATCTGCTTCCCCCCACACACACACACCCCACCCCAAGCACCAAATGCTTAAGTCAACAACCCTCAGCTTGACTTCAGATGTCAGCTGAGCTATTTGATGCACAGCTAGAGGCAGGCAGAAGATGAAATAACAGAAAACAAAAGAAAGAGAAGAGAGGAGAAGGGGGCAACAGGAGTGATGGCAGAGGTCTGGTATGGAAAGGTTATCTTGTACTCTTAATTGCTAGAAGATGTTTGAGAAGGAAAGCCTCTCTGATCACTCCATTACTATGTGAGAAGCTCAACCCGCAAAACATCTCTGTGACCTTTATGGGTTCGCGCTTTACCTCTTTTCCAGTGGTTTTGAAATATAGAAGCCTTCATTTGGGTTGAGATTAGACATCTAATAGAAGAAGAAAACTAATAAGAAAGAAAAGCACACATACTCAAAAATGGTAGCATAGAATGGCAGCTGTTTACTTATCATGTATCCCCAGAACATTGGCTTTTGGAAACAGATGTTCACATTGATCTTATAGCTACAGCTCTGTTTGCATTGACCTGCTTCCCATCTTTACCGTTATATAATTGGAGTCGGCAGATGCTGTTGCGCACAAGTGTTATACTCATAGTCTCACTACAGTATGGGATTTGTAGCTTTGGAGTGCAACTATGAGTGAAATTATCCATGGATAGTGTTAGAGAAAGAAGGGCAAAGGCCAAACAGGAGCAAACAGAATTCAGTGGGGAAGTCAAACTTTCAGTCGAGAACACTAGGCTTGGACATGTTCTCTAGGATGATTGTCCATTTCAATCCAACACATCCCGATTCTCTCACCCACCTATGGGGTAATGTGGGAAAGATCAGGCTAGGCAAGGATGCTGCAGCCTACCTAAAGGAAAATGTGATATTTGTGTCAGTGATATGTTGTACTTCCTTTTCATTCATCTGGATTCCTACACACCAATTGTACAATGACGTACCAGCTAGGAACATTGGGATTTTCTTCTTCATAAAATCTAGGGATGGGCGGGAATTTGATTCTATTCGCATCTGACTCCAAATTATCAAATTTGAACTTTCTGAAACAATATGAGAACCGAAACACAGCCATCCTTCAAAATTCGCACTTACTGTATCTGAATTTTGTGATGCGGTTCTCCAATCAGTGTTTACAAAAATGCATATATTGGGGAACATATTGGGGAATATATTAGTGAAAATAACTTATTAAAATGCATTATATAAAGGGAAACTGCTTACAGAAATGTGTACATTCATCAAAACCATACAAAAGCACATTTATTAAGAAAAATCCACACTGCAATGCTGAAGTTTCCATGAGGATTCAAAAAAGAAATCACAAATTGCTGCCGGAATGTGGGGAACTGAATTAAGATTGGAAAAAAGAGAAATGAATAAAACTGCAATTGGCATATCCTTCCATCCCTAGGTTTTTCTTATCATGTGTGTGACAGGAGGAGAAATAGCACATTGTGGGCTCTGCTTTGAGTACATATTATTATTTACATCAAATACATTTTTTAAAAAAAAGCATTTAGCTTTAAGGAGGAAAGAAACTAATTATACGGTTTGCTTGAATGTTAAAAAGGGAGGTTTACAGGAATTTTTTTTTAAAAAAAAGAGTTGGGAGGATTATTGCCTCTTTAAGCCGTTGTGTTTTGCACAACGACAAAAATGTTATTCTTTATATTTGTTAAAAATTGCCCTTTTTAGCATTATGCAAAATGCTTCAATAGGATCCTTTTAATATATATGATAATGAGCACACACACAAAAAAAGGCAGGGCGGGGAGGGGGGCAGATTACAAGCCAAGCAAACAGATGTCTTGTCAACAAGGTTTAGAATTTAGAATCATTGGGGTCTTTTTAAGGAACAGACTTACTGTGGCATAAAACTGAAGCATATTATAATATTTCAAATTCACACTGTTCGATGTGACACTTTTCCCTCATTAAAATGAAGAATGGCACAGCCAGAGAGACAGTCCTGTTCCCTTGCTTTGTATCTGGAGTTCAAAAGATGTCTCTAGCAAATTGTTCCAAAGAGAAAAAGCATAAAGCATCCCGAGAACTGTACTGCATACAATTAATTCCATAGCTTGAAAAAAAAAGAAAAAAGGTGGCACAGTGGTGTCCAGAGAATAAGTGGTTGATTCTTCTGTTTCTGCCTTCTCCTGAATCCACTTAATAAGCACAATGCTGATTCTCTCCTGGTGTGTAATAGTTCGTGGTTCCTGTGAAATTTGTTCTGAGGCATATATTCTTCTGGTCTTTGTCGAATGAAAATCAGTTCCCTTGTTTTACATTTACTCAGGGATGGTGGGCATATTCTGTTCCTATTGATGGGAGACGCCTTGAGGAGAACAGTGCCCGGGGGCTCCTCTTTGTTTGGATCCTGGGACACCGAAAGTGCTACGTAGCCCCCAAGGACTTCTGGCTTTGGGCAGCTGCCCAAGTGTGGTACCAAACAGGGCTGTCTTAAGCATATGCAGCGCCGGGATGCAAAGATCTCCTGGCGTGCCCACCACCCCCCCCCCAAGGTTGCCCAATCCCAGGCGTGCATGAGGACGGAGCTGGCCGGCCGCCTCAGGCTCGGTCGTCCCCGAACTCGTGGCGCAGAGCTGCCCGCAGCAGAAGAGCCCGTCGCGGCGGTCTGACTGATGGGCGGGCTCTTCCCTGGACTCAACTCTCAGCCCCGGACTCTCGGCCTGGTGCCCCTGAGAGCCCAGTGCCCGGGTGCCCCGCACCCCTAGCACCTACGGATAAGACGGCCCTGGTAACAAAGGACCACTAGCACAGTCCAGTCACGCAAAGACACTCAAAGAGGGTATGAAGCATGGGGAGGAGAAGGGTGGCGGCGAGGGAATCGGGTGTGACTGTGTAGGGGATTTGCCCTGGGGAGAGTCACAAGGACCAGACACAAAGGCCAGGAGGGCCATATTTGGCCCCCAAGCTGATATTCCCCACCCCTGACATAAAACCACCTTGTCCTCAGTCAGACCATAGGTCCATCTGATTCATCATAGCCTCTGCTCCCTGCAAGTGGGGGTCTCGGGTCTTAGGTTTAAATGCTGGGAGCATGTTTCGCCTTCGGTTTCCTTATGACGGAGGGAGGACTAAGAACAGTGATGCAGGAAGGAGGGAAATCACCGAATGGATCAAAAGAAATTCACGCAGCCGAAAGAAACTGAAAGAAGTCAAAAATGAGAGTTGACCTTGCATAAAAGAAAGGTCAGATATCTTTAACTGGGTTGATGAGCTAGGCCGTTATTAAGTCAAATGGATTGGGATTTCTTTAATAGCTAGGTAAATGTTATGGCTAAGCTTTTGAAGTTAATGGGAAGGACTCCTAGTCATGGGTAATTATGTTGCAGCCAATATCTAGCTATCAGGGCCAAATACCCACCCTTCGCTGGCATCTAGGGCAGGAAGAGGTGAAGGGGCATAGAAAGCTACTTGGATGGTGGAGTTTTCAGAGCCAAGCAGGATGTTTTATTCCACATCCATTCAAGAGTTTCCAGCTGTGTTTGTTTTAAAGGAAAAGACAACCCAGGAGGCTGCATGTTTGATGGGGAAAATGGTGGGCAGGGGAAGGAGTTCTTAAGACTTGCTGGTGTGAGTCAACGTGCCTCTCCGCCCAAAAAGCTTTGCCTTGTTCAATTTTTGATACCTGACAACAATATGCTTTCTCTCATGGATGAAAAAGAGCCAGTCTGGGTGGTGGGGGGAGGAATTTGAACACAGAACTGACTGGAGAGGCATTCTTTCCTCTCCACCATCCCACTGACATTTTTTTTCATGTTTTTGTCATGTCTTGAACATTCAGGACAGACAGAAGAAGAAAGTTCTGGACATATTGGAAGGTTCAGGACAGACAAAAAGAAGCATCTTTTCCCCACCCAGTGCATGGTTGAACTATGGAACTTGCTCCAACTAGAGCAGTGGTTCTCAACCTGTGGGTCCCCAGATGTTGTTGGACTACAATTCCCATCATTCCTGAGCTCAGGACTTGCCATCTAGGGGTGATGGGAGTTGTAGTTCAACAACATCTGGGGACTCACAGGTTGAGAAAGGCTGAACTAGAGGCACTGATGGCCACCAACTTGGATGGCTTTTGAAGAATATCAGAAAAAAATATGGCAGATAAGGCTATCAGTAGCTACTAGCTAGGCTCTCCATCACTGGTGGAGGCACTGAGGCCCCGAATGCCAGCGGCTGGGATTCACAAGTGGGGAGGGTGCTGTTGTAGTCAGGACCTGCTTGTGGGCTCAGGGGCAGACTGGTAATATTTCATAATATAGCACCCTGTGCAAGGCCAAAATTTGGTGGCCCCAAATGGATCTCCGAGGCACCCTGTCTTGTATCTTTTATATCTTAACAACACTATGATAATCTAAACCACTGAGCCTCTTGGGCTTGCCGACTGGAAGATTGGCAGTTCAAATCCCCACAGCGGGGTGAGCTCCCATTGCTCTGTCCCTGCTCCTGCCAACCTAGCAGTTTGAAAGCACGAAGTGCAAGTAGATGAATAGGTACTGCTGCATCAGGAAGGTAAACAGTGTTTCAATGTGCTGCTCTGGTTTCGCCAGAAGCGGCTTAGTCATGCTGGCCACATGACCCGGAAAGCTGTCTGTGGACAAACACCAGCTCCCTCGGCCTGAAAGCGAGATGAGCAACCCCATAGTGACCTTTGACCGGACTTAACCATCCAGGGGTCCTTTACCTATTGCCTTTTTACCAATCTTTGAGTTCTTCTGTTGCTCATACAGTGGTACCTCGGGTTAAGAACTTAGTTCGTTCTGGGGGTCTGTTCTTAACCTGAAACTGTTATTAACCTGAGGTACCACTTTAGCTGATGGGGCCTCCCATTGCCGCCAGGCAATTTCTGTTCTCATCCTGAAGCAAAGTTCTTAACCTGAGGTACTATTTCTGGGTTAGCGGAGTCTGTAACCTGAAGTGTCTGTAGCCCGAGGTACCACTGTAGTTCAAATCCTGCTCACGACTTCATCATATAATAATATTTCTTTAAATAGTCCGAAAAAGGCTCGCATTCTTCCACGAAACCTTCGTTAGTTACATGCAATTTCAAATGTAGGTCTTGACCATGTACGCATTCATACAAACTCAAGAGCTGCATCATCACTGCATGTCCTGGATGGAAAACATCAGGCCTAGGGGCTGAATGTAGCTCTCCAAACCTCTCTATTTAGCCCTCAAACTCTCTCCAAACCACACCACCCTTCCCAGACCACACCCCTCTCCCCAGGACACACCCCTCACAGGCCTTGCTTCATTCCTGAAATGTGTTTTGCCTTGATGGTATGTGCCCTTGAACTCGAATATTGCCTCTTATTTGTGATCCCCAGCAGTGGGTCTTCAGAGTGGGTATACAACTACAGTGGTACCTCGGGTTAAGTACTTAATTTGTTCCGGAGGTCTGTTCTTATCCTGAAACTGTTCTTAACCTGAAGCACCACTTTAGCTATTGGGGCCTCCTGCTGCCGCTGTGCCGCCAGAGCACAATTTCTGTTCTCATCCTGAAGCAAAGTTCTTAACCTGAAGCACTATTTCTGGGTTAGCGGAGTCTGTAACCTGAAGCATATGTAACCTGAAGCGTATGTAACCCAAGGTACCACTGTACATGAAAAACCAATGTGGTTTGTGCTGGCAGCGACTGAACAGGAAAGAGATTTGGAAGCCATGGTGAATAGCTGAATGGGGGATGGAATCAACCCAGTGTGCAGCCGCTGTGACAAAAAGGTACATTCCACGTTAGGGATCATTAAGGAAGGGATAGAATATAAAAACGGCAAGCGCTGCATTGCCTTGAATACAAATCCACTTGGAATACTGTGTGCAGTTCTGGTTCGCCACTCCTCAAAAAACCATATTGTAGAGCTGGGGAATGCATAGAAAAGGGCAAGCAAAATTAGGGGGGGGGGCCTGGAACAACTCCCCTGCAAGGAAAAGTCTAATGTGTGTGTTGGGGGGGGGGGTTGTTTAGAGAAAAGATGAGTAAGAAGGGATAACACAGCCAGGGTTTATAAAAGTATGCATGGGTGGAGAAACCAGATAGAGATAAACTTTGCTCCCTCCCTCATAATACTAGGACCTGGGGTCATCCAAGTTGTATGGTGGGACATTCAGTATTATTATTATTATTATTATTATTATTATTATTATTATTATTATTCCAACCTAAACCTGGCAGTCTCAGAGAAGTTCACAGAAAAGATCACAACATATATAATCAGAATAAAACATCAATTCAGTAACACCCACCCCAAAAGAGCCACATTTTAAAAGGATATAGGACAGGCATAGGCAAACTCGGCCCTCCAGATGTTTTGGGACTACATTTCCTATCAGCCCTGATTACTGGTCCTGTTAGCTAGGGATCATGGGAATTGCTGTCCCAAAACATCTGGAGGGGTGAGTTTGCTTATGCCTGATATAGGATGAATATTAGAGGAAGCACTTCTGGTGCCACATGGTTAAAATGATGTAATTTGCTTAACTATACTGTGGTACCTTGGGTTAAGTACTTAATTCGTTCCGGAGGTCCGTTCTTAACCTGAAACTGTTCTTAACCTGAAGCACCGCTTTAGCTAATGGGGCCTCCTGCTACCGCTGCGCCGCCAGGGCACAATTTCTGTTCTCATCCTGAAGCAAAGTTCTTAACCCGAGGTGCTATTTCTGGGTTAGTGGAGTCTGTAACCTGAAGCGTATGTAACCTGAAGCGTATAACCCAAGGTACCACTGTATGTACAGAGGGTCACCAAATGAGGGGAGAATTCAGCTGTGCTGAATATTGCATTCCTTTTCCTGATTATAATGCTAACACGTTTTTTAACATTCCTTTCACACTGAAGTAACTGTAGAGCCATGGAACTATGGTTTCTTGACAGATATACCAGCGTGTCACACCAGAGTTCATTCACACCACAGATATGGCACAACAACGAACTTCATTAAACAATGCCGCTGTTTCCCCACTCTTTCTGCACATGCCTGCTTCTGTTCCCCAATGATTTGCCCATGAAGATGACAGGAAAGCACTGCGTGCCGATACACTGTCCCAAATTTTGTCACTTCACTACAGCAATTTTCTGGGTTGATAGGACTGCATACATATTATTCCTGGAACCAATTAACACAGAAACAAGTGCTAAACTTCTATTATATTCCGCTAGATTTCCGGGAAGTGGCTTTTATGCCATGTGAGAACTCAAATGCAATGTGGAAATTAACGGAGGGAAACATGAGGGAAACGGAATAAACCACCATCTGAATGCAGCTTACGTGGCGTTAAAAAGAGATTAGACAAATTCACTGACAATAAGGCTATCCATGGCTGCTAGCCATTGATAACTATATCCAAAATCAGAGGCAGTACGTCTCTGAATAGCAGTTTCTGCAGAATAACAGCAGGAGAGGGCTATTGCCCTCAGGTTCTGCTTGTGGACTTCCCAGAGGTATCTGGTTTCCCACTGTGAGAAAGAGGATGCTAAATGACGTGGGCCTTTAGTCTGATCTAATTATAATTTAATAGTAATAATTTATTATTTATATCCCGCCCATTTGGCTGGGTTTCCCCAGCTGCTCTGGGCAGCTCTCAACAAAATATTATTATTAATAATAATAATAACAGTAATAATAATAAAGTGATAAAACATTGAAAGCTTCCCTAAACAGGGCTGCCTTCAGATGTCTTCTAAAAGTCTGGTAGTTGTTGTTCTCGTTGACATCTAATGGGAGGGCGTTCCACAGGGCGGGCGCCACTACTGAGAAGGCCCTCTACCTGGTTCCCTGTAGCCTCACTTCTTGTAGTGAGGGAACCACCAAAAGGCCCTCGGAGCAGGACCTCAGTGTCCCAGCTGAACGATGGTGGTGGAGATGCTCCTTCGGGTATACTGGGCTGAGGCTGATCTATCAGGGCTCTACTTAGCTCTGTCTCACCAGAGTGGTGCATGCTCTAGTTATCTCCCACTTGGACTACTGCAACGCGCTCTACATGGGGCTACCTTTGAAGGTGACCCGGAAACTGCAATTAATCCAGAATGCGGCAGCTAGACTGGTGACTGGGAGTGACCACCGGGACCACATAACACCAGTTCTGAGAGATCTGCACTGGCTCCCAGTACATTTCCAAGCACAATTCAAAGTGTTGGTGCTGACCTTTAAAGCCCTAAATGGCCTCGGTCCTGTATACCTGAAGGAGTGTCTCCACCCCCATTGTTCAGCCCAGACACTGAGATCCAGCTCTGAGGGCCTTCTGGTGGTTCCCTCATTGTGAGAAGTGAGGTTACAGGGAACCAGACAGAGGGCCTTCTCGGTAGTGGCGCCCACCCTGTGGAACACCCTCCCTTCAGATGTGAAGGAAATAAGCAGCTATCCTATCTTCAAAAGACATTTGAAGGCAGCCCTGTTAATATTTAACGCTGTACTGTTTTTAACACTTGATTGGGAGCCGCCCAGAGTGGCTGGGGAAACTCAGCCAGATGGGTGGGGTATAAATAGTAAATTATTATTATTATTATTATTATTATTATTATTATTATTATTATTATTATTATTATTTATGTTCTTATAAATGTGGTGGTCATTTTTGGAAAGGTGGATTTTTCTATATCACCAGTACTACTTAGGCTCTGCAAAGAAGAGCTGATCCACATTTAGAGGACAATACAGAACTAGGATCCACGAGACACAGGAATGATTTTGTAGATTCCATCTCTGTAGGAGACTTGAAGACATGTGAGTCTGTCTGTACTACAACAAAATCTGCGGCACCTGTCAAGTTTTCATTTCATTTTTGTTTCAGTCTCCCACCCACCCCTGTTGATTCTCCCTACCTGTGCAACAATCAAGATTTGCAACACTGTGGCAGCTGCAACATGACCAGGGATCTTATTGCACCTTTTCCAGTCCATTATTTTATACTTTACACAGCAGGCCCAAAGAAGGCCTGGCTTTTTCATTTCTACCATTTCTGCAAAAAAAAAAAAAACCAGCATTGTGTGGAGAAAATGTAGGATTTCCCTCCCTGTTCTAAAAGAAAAATCCTTTGTGGAAGAAAATCTCTTAGAGGAAGGATTGGTTTCCAATAGCACACAAAGCTTTTCTAAGGACCCGGTTCAAAACTGATGCAAGGGAGTGGAAATCTTTCTATTCAGCAAGTTTTAGATCCTTTCCTAAGCTTTTGCAGACAATTGCCCTGAACGATAAAAGCAGCACAATCAAAGCAGTCTGGGGAGATGGAAAGGAATTTGTCTGCCCTCTTGAGAGGACAATGCTTACCTTCCTTGGTGGCTCAGCCAGCTCCATCTTGGCTGCTCAGCCTAGATTAATTTCTTGTACCGTTCAGGTCCTGGGAGGAACTCCGTTTGATCAAGGCCATTAAATAAAGCTTGTGGACTCAAAGCCAGGACTGGAGATTAAGGCTTGGACTCTAGCAATGGTACAAAATCAACCGCAAGGCTGAGTCTTCCCCCTCGTAACTTTTTGGGGGGGGAAATGTTTTTGTTCAGTTCTTCACATGCAAAGAGCGACATATATTACAATAACATCCAGGGCTGTACACTGGATCCGGCTGAATCCTGGGTAACACAGCAAATCAGGTCAACCTGGGATCTGGATGGATTGGACTGGAACAGCCTCAATCACCCTGGGTTGGGTTGGCACACCTGAAACTGCCCAAAGGTGGGGTGGTTGGGTGGCAGGGAGAAATAAAGGAGAGGCGGACAGCCTGCAGGGAACAGTCTGATCATCATCATCATTTTTTATTTGTATGCCACCTTTCCACAGTTAAAAAAAAATGGTCAAGGCGGCTTACGGCATAACAAGATTTACATAATTACTAAGGTCATAAACAATAAATAAACCACACCAAAAAAATACACAACCAGATGGGAAAACAATTCCACATAAATCAAAATCTACAACTAAGAATACAGCATTAATGTCCCAGTTTAAAATGACATAGGTAAAAAATAACAGCAATTTTGTTATGTACCAAGTTGAATAGGATCCAAAATGCAGCAGTCTGATTGGTCCACAGGAGCCACCTAATCCAGTTCCAGGTGGAAGTGAATCCCCAACCTGATTGGGCTACAGGAGAATCCCGGAATTAGCCAATCACGTTGGGCACATTGTGTAAATAATGTACAGTATACAAAGCAGACATTCTGGGGGAATTTCCATTCCTCCTCACCACTATGAGCTGAATAAAGAGCATGAAATCCACCCTCAACCCCGAGTATATTTCAAATTTAAACAAAAACAAAACAAAACGGAGCCCTCTCTGCCCAGCAGTAGCAGCGGCGGCAGCAGTCCTTTATAGAGCCCATCAGGCCTTGCCCTGGGCCAGCTGTTGAGTGGCAGGACTGGGGCCCTCAGGCGCTGAGCAGGGGAGTCCTCCTGAATGAGCACCCAGCAGAACTGAACTCTGTGCTCCTCAGCTGGTGAGTGGAGGATTCAGTCATGCTCTCTGCAGGGCTGTGTTTCACCTGTACCCTGCAGGGGATGTGTTGGCAGAGCAGCACCCAGGGGGGCTGAATGCAATGTCTCCTTCTTCCCCTGCCCCTTCCAGATAAAATGTTTAATTTAGGTTTGTAACCCTCATTAAACATTAGGGCTGGCCCCTGAATTGATCCAGGCAGTGGCAGAACATACGCCCGTGCTGCCTAGGGTGGGTGCGCTCCCGAGGGGGGCATGGTGTGGAGGGTGCCCTCCCAGGTGCAAGATAGCTGCTCAGGTGCCCGGAGCAGTGTGTGCACCCTGCAGCCGGGGGCAGAGTGAGCCACCCATGGCAGACATTCGGCACACCACCCACCCGTGACTCCCAAGCCTCCACAAGCTGTCAAATGAAGGGGCGAATGCAAAGCAGCGCAGCTCCGCCCTTACCTCGACAGCTCACGGTAGGCTTGGGAGTCGCGGGCCAATTGTCACCCCTCCCTTCCTACACCCCTAGATCCAGGTCAGATCATAATCAGATCGTTCAAGGTCAAGTAAGGGCTGATCCAAATTTTGGATTGGTGAGCAGCGCAGGCACCACCGCAGATTACAGAATTATTAGTAAAATGTTTCAACAAGCAAACACTATGGTGTTTAAACCAAGCAAGAGCCACAGATAAAAACAAAAGCTCCACAGATAGACATGGCGCAAATTACTTCAAATGCCTGCTGTAATAGAAACATTGTCATGAAGAGGAGAAAGCGAGAGATAGCGTAACGTCAGCCGGTTGCATAATTGCTCACAGCACAGCAAGAGGTTCCCCTGAACAGAATGTTTTGCTTCCTATTTACTCCCAAACTGTTTGCAAAAACAGAGATGGGAACAAAAGCAGGGGGACGTGTGGGTCAATGGGTCAAAGGACGTGGGCCACAAGGTAACTGGTGTGCAGATGAAATCAGCAGTTTATGTTGGCATCCACATTGCATGCAAAAATAAAAATAAAAACAAGAAAGTACACCATGTAAACAGAGTATATATTTTCAGAAATAAGCTCTATTTAGAGGGTTGAAATATGAGCAAAATAAACCGAGTCAACCTGGCAATGTGGAGCCTGGATCCATTTGCGAGCAACAAATATCACAGTCAGGCTTTCAGAGGAGTTCCCCCCTCTCATTTCAGCATCAAAATAAGAGCATACAAGATGTGGCCTAAGATTCAGAAGTGTAAACTTGCATTATGCTCATGCTGTCAATCTTGGCAAGCCTTGTGGCAGCAGTCAGACACTTACAGGTGCAGCTCTGAGCCCCCGGATATTTAAGTGTCACTCACGGGCAAACCTTAGTGGCATGGCTCAAAACTGCCACTGCTCTCCCAGAGCTAACGATACTGGCAAGGATTGCAACGGCTGCTCTCACTGCTTCCAAGAGGATGGCGCCATCATCCAGTGAAATTGTCACACATCAACATCATCTGCACTGTGTATCGGATTCTTCTTCTTCTTCTTCTTCTTCTTCTTCTTCTTCTTCTTCTTCTTCTTCTTCTTCTTCTTCTTCTTCTTCCCCCTTTTTTTTTAATGAATATTTATTGGTATTTCCAGTATACATATAAAAATCAAAAACAAAAATAAAGAAAATAAAAACAACACAAAAATACAAAAAATTCAAAACTTAACAACAATGAAAAACACATAAAGTTTCAATTACTTATTTTCTTTAACCTTATTTCTCAGACCTCCTCACGCCTCCCCTTCTTGTATTCCAATTTAGATTTTCAATTCAGCAAGTCCTTAACTTATATCTCCACTTTAACTTAATAATTTGTTTTAACATACTGTTATTATTCTTTTCTTCTTTCTTCCATTTCCTCAATTTACTTTTACATTCTTCTTCCTCTTCCTCTTCCTCTTCCTCTTCTTTGCTCTCTATGTGCACATGCAACCCCCATCTTGCGAGAGGGCATGCTCCTGGGGCATCACTGCTCCTGCAGTTGCCCACATGTTGGTGCCTGAACTGCAGAAGGCAGTCTTTTCTACTACTTAATAAGGCTAGTGCAGCCATGGATCTCTGCAAATTGGGTTGGACTGGCTCAGAGCAATCCATGGTTGTCAGAGGGTGGAGCATCAGGAGGGGGAGGCAGTCAGGATACAAAAACTACACAAAAAGGTTGAGGCCTACCTGGCAGGTGGCTGCATCTCCTGAGGAGGAAGTAAGCTCAGTGCCATGGCTTTTACCTTTGTACAATAGTTTAGCTTCACTACACCGCACCTTATTTCCACCAAGCTAAACAAGAAGCAGGGACGCGGGTGGCGCTGTGGGTTAAACCACAGAGCCTAGAACTTGCCGAACAGAAGGTCAGCGGTTCAAATCCCCACGATGGGGTGAGCTCCCGTTGCTCGATCCCTGCTCCTGCCAACCTAGCAGTTCGAAAGCACGTCAAAGTGCAAGTAGATAAATAGGTACCACTCCGGCGGGAAGGTAAACGGCGTTTCCGTGCACTGCTCTGGTTCGCCAGAAGCAGCTTAGTCATGCTGGCCACATGACCTGGAAGCTGTACACCGGCTCCCTCAGCCAATAAAGCAAGATGAGCGCCGAAACCCCAGAGTTGGCCATGACTGGACCTAATGATCAGGGGTCCCTTTACCTTTACTTAAACAAGAAGCATTGTCAGAGATGAAGGTAAAATCCAGCCAGGCAAAAACACCCAAGGAGGGTGCAAATGAAAGCAAGGCCAGTAAAGAATGTAGTGAGGGAGAGAGTGTGCCCACAGGGCAGAAGAAGAAGAAGAAGAGTCAGAGTGCCACATTGAGCCTCCAGGACTGAGGTTCCCTGCCCATGATTTAGATCCCTCATCCCAGTTTACAGAGTCCTATTGTGTTATGACAGAATGCTATCTGTTGAAAGGATGGTCTCATTTTTACTCCTTCCCCCATCGTTCTTCATCTTGAGAATGGGAAAGGACCATTGATTAGAAACTCTCCATCATCATCATGCACCCCCCCTGTCACAATTGCACATGAGTATTTCTGCTGCTAAAGAGATCAACAAGGGTGAGGTGAAAGGATAGCTGTGCTGAAACAATATTTTACCAAACCGTTGGCCTCATAAATCAAAAGGACCTTAATGGTTTCTTCCTTCGCTCCTCTCCAAAGCTCGCCAGAGAGCTTTGTGTTTGGGGCAAGAAAGTAAAGGCCATTAGTTTCGTGCGTGGAGGCAAATTACAATTAATTTCCCCTGCTGAGAGGTGGGGGTCAGAGGTCACACACAGCGGTCATCTGTTTTTGCCAAGTTAGCACAGTTTCTGAGGCTATCAGATGAGGTTGAGGTTGTTTTAGTCCTCCTAAGCCCAAGCCACAGCTGTGAAGGGGAGCAATGTCGAGGTCGCAAGCCTGTCTTTGACTTGCGATAAAAGAGATGTTCATCATGGTGGTTGAAAAGCAATCTGATTGGTGGATTGCCCTCCACTCCCCCCGCTAGCTTCTAAAAATGGCGCACTTGTGTAGCACCACAGGCAAATGGGACAGAGTTAATGGGAAAGTCAAAGGAATAGCTTTCAAAGCAGTTCAGTGGATAGGATGGCCTTGAAATGAGCCATTTGTTGCAGAGCTGAACCAAAGTCTGTCAGAAGGCTTTAAAAAAAAAGATTTTAAAAGGTTGTCAGCTGAAATTAACAATAAAAATATTCCACTGATCCTGACTTAAATGCATAGATTTATACAGGCAGTCTGTATGTCCTAATAGGTATCCAATTGAGATGGATTATTATAAGGTATGCACTCCCCTGAGGTTTTTCTTTCACTCATTCCCCTAGAAAATGGCCACTTTGCAGGGTTTTCTTTGAATATTCTTACCATTTTCTTTCCTGGTGGCTGCCATTTATTCCCCCCCCCCACTCACTCACCCATGCGCAATGCCCTAGAAAGATGTTTGATCCAAACATTGGGGAGGATGCAAAATGGTAGCCAGGCTGACAACACAGGGTTTTGTGTCCCCCCCCCCCAACTGTGCCACTTCTTATGGGAATATCCACTCCCAAGGAACTGTTGGGTTAAACGATCAACCTCCTCCCTCCCAGAGAACTCTGGGAATTATAGCTCTATGAGGGGAACAGGAGTCTCTTAACAACTCTTAGCCCCCTTAACAAACTGCGCTTCCCAGAATTCTTGGTGGGGGGAGCCATCACTGTTGAAAGTAGTATGACACAGCTTTAAATGTACAGTGCAGATGGGGGCCTAAGCTCACATCCTGTGTCATATTTTGGAGGTGGGGGGATTGGCCTCATGTTTATGAAGTCTAGCCTGCCAGTTGTATTGATTTATTTAATGTGGAATGACAAAGATAGAAGCCACCGTGTATAAATAGCTCAGCCCCGCACATAATGAATGCTCTGAGAAGCCAGGAGCACAAGAACAACACATTTAAAAATGACGTTTATCACCTCTGCATCAAATCCGAATATTTAGGGAAGGAAGTGGCTATTTATACGTTTACAAGGTTACTTTAAAAAGGGAAAGGTTGTTCGACAGTGGAACAAACGCCCTCAGAAAGTGAAGGGCTCTCATTCATTGGATGTTTTTAAGCAGAGGTTGGAAGGCTATCTGCCATGGATGCTTTTAGTTGAGATTTCTGCATTGCAGGGGGTTGGACTAGATGACCTTGGGGCACCTGCCAACTCTACGGTTCTATGTACAAGTGGTATACATGTAGAAGAGAATGATAAAAGCCCTATTCAGAAAATTCTTCCATTGGAACACAGGGAAGGGAAGGAGCTCAATGCTAGAGCATCTAGCATCCATCGCTGGCATCTTCAGGTAAGGCAGGGAGAGACGACCACCTGAAAACTGCCGCCAGTCAGTATAGACTGAGCTAGATGGACCAATGGCCTGATCCAGTATAAGTGTCAGGTGGCAGAGGAAGAAGAAGAGAAGAAGAGTTTGGATTTGATATCCCACTTTATCACTACCCAAAGGAGTCTCAAAGCGGCTAACATTCTCCTTTCCCTTCCTCTGTGAGGTGAGTGGGGCTGAGAGACTTCAGAGAAGTGTGACTAGCCCAAGGTCAGCCAGCAGCTGCATGTGGAGGAGTGGAGACGCGAACCCGGTTCCCCAGATTACGCGACTATCACTCTTAATCACTACACCACACTGGCTCCCAACCCCCATGGCAGGTTGCCAGGAACCGACAAGGCAAGGAAAAGTCCTTACCCTCTGCTTTTATTCAATATTCACAGAGAGAGGGTTGGGACTGCATCCTCTCGGAATAATGGCATTGTCCCAGGTGAGTCTCCACCCTTTTTCTCCCACTTCCTCATTCATCATCTCTTCCATGGTTGGCGCTGAGGGCTCTTTGAATCTGAGCCCTTTGAAATTGAAAAATTGAAATACTTTATTGTCACTTGTACAACTTGTATACAGTGAGATTACACGAGCACCCCCCACTCAGCTCTCTTAGTCTTAATTCCCCTCGTTTACTGATGCACACCCACCCAACCCAAAAGTCAGTTGCCCTGTTGTTGTCTTTTCATTCAGCAGCCCATGGATAGAAGCTGTTCTTTACCCTGTTGGTGAGACTAATCATGCTTCTATATCTTCTGCCCGAGGGTAGGAGATCAAGAAAGTGCCAACCAGGGTATGAATCATCCCTGAGAATTTTCCTCACTCTCCTGAGGCAACGTTCTTCCACTATTTCATCCAGCAGATTCATGGGACAGCCCATAATATCTCCTACTTTCAAGGCTCGCCCGGTTTTGGTAGAGGGGGGTCTGGAATGCTTTCTAAAGACACTGCGTCCATCAGCTGTTGCCCTCCTGGTGGTTCCTCGTCCTCTTCCTCCTCTCCCATTATTTCCCAGCTTTCCCCCTCATCTGCCTCTGAGCTGTGACCTCCCTCAAACCCCTGTTGTAATTCTGAACTGTCTCCTTCTTCCCTGGAAGGGTCAGGCTGGGGAGGCGCTCTCCACCATTCCTCCTCTGTCCAGCCTCTGACAATAAGCCAGCTTCCTATGCTTACATAGGCAGTTGCCTTATATTAAGTCTGATCCACTGGTTCCTCTAGCTCAATATTGTCTACAATGACTGGAAGTGGCTCTCTGGAATGTCACCTCCTACCTGAACCTTGGCTCCCCTTCAAGCAAAGCCAATGTTCTACCATGAAAAATCTGTCCTTCCCAAAATACAGCTCCATTACATACTATGGCCACAGTTGTTCTAGCTGAACTTTCAAAGGAAAGCTGGGGCAAACTATGCTTGCTTTGCTTCTGCACATTTCCCTAGTTATGCCACCATTCAAGAACAGGGAAAAAGCAATGCCGAGCCAAATCAGTTGAGGAATGCAACAGGGGAAAATCTTTTCATCTCTAAATTTAGACCACAAGGCCAAATCCCTTGCAACTTTGATATGCAGCTCGTTAAAGGAAGAACCAAACCATCGTAGGTATGAAACATTTGCTAGTCACGATCGTGCTTAGAATGGGCTTTACCTAGTTCACACACTTCAGGTTAGATGGAGTCCTGGCAAAGCACCACCCATGCCAGAGGGACCCCTGTTTGCTGGCCTGCCTAAGGTTGGTCACATAAACATTGCCCCAAATGAGAAAATAAATGCATGGGCATGAAATAAGCCAGACGAGAAAACAGATTTCAATAAAATGTGAAAATGTAAATTTGTGTTGATAGCTGGGTTTCTCAACCTAAGAGCTACAATTCCCTGTAGATAGCAACCTTCCAGGGGCTGCCGGCTGAGGCAGATGGGCAATAGGCAAAAGCTGGGAGAGCCATGTAATTGCCTATGAAGAGAGATTGGTTATCTTTGAGAACTGCAGCTCTGTGAGGGGAATAGGGGATCACCAACAATTCCCAAGGCCCTAAACAAACTTTAACTCCCAGGATCCTTTGGGGGACCCCATGACTTTTTAAAGTGCTATGGTAGTACTTTAAATGTATGCTGTGGGTGTGACCTTAGTGCAGCCCGTGTACTAAGTCCTAGCTGCTATGTGGAGTTGTTGTTTCTGTACATACACACACTGAGGGCATCCAAGTGGCGGGCAGCTTGCGATGTGCCAGCCCCGTAATCCTGCAGCCCAGTGGCATATCGTGGGTTGCCAGTGCCCGGGGCCGTGCTAAAGGTGGGAAGGGAGGGGAATGGATGGAGTACACATGCTAACGGCGCCCGCATCACCCAGGAGATTGCAACCCCAGAGATAAGAAAAGAAGAGTCATTTTGTTGTCTTGCGGGGGTCACTTCCTGGTTCACATGGAGAAACGATTTTCAATGGAGCCCAGGGCCGGAAACGCACAGCTGTATTGAGGCAGACCAGGTGTTGAAATTTTGCAACCCTAGCAATTTTGCAGCCCCCCACACTATGCTACTCTTTTGCTGCAGCAAAAGAGTGGCAAGTACCCCCCACTAGCAGCGGCTCTTGTCTGTTGGGTGCAGCTACTGGCCCTCAGTCCCCTTTGCTCCTCAAGTTGAATTATTACACGCAGTCTCTCGCGGAAACTGCCATTTGGTGGTGCCAAACTGGGTATTTACCTGGGCATAAACAATTGTGGGAGAAAATGACAAGGTACTACCTGAGAATTAACCTCCATTCCCCAGTTAAAACGCACTTTCTGGACGCTGGGGAAGATGAATGCATTCAGCGACGGAAGGCAAAACCTTCGCTCGGTGCACATCAACCTTAAAATTTGCTCAGCAAGGAGGAGAGCCCTCCTGCTGCGATGCTGTGTGGGCTTCCCTGTCTCACCAGTTCTTTTGTCAAGAGACGGGGGGGGGTGGGGGGGTAGAGAAGCTGCCGACGTGGCTGGAAACTAAAAGAATGAACATCCAGGCTGCCGGCTCTCCTTCGCTGGAAGGGCTTGGAAATCCTTGAGCTCTCCAATGCGATGAGTTACTCAGGCTGTAAATAAGCTGTCGGGAGAGCAATTATGATCTGCATCAGATAGCAAAGGTGAGGTGGAGGATCGTGGAGATAGCATCTTTTATTAGGACAACGTTGTTGGGGGAAATGCAGAGGGAGGCGTGAGCACTGGGGGATACATTATACCAGCAATTCAGAGGGAAATCCTTTTCCATGGGCTGCAGGAGGAAAGGCTGGAGTGGCACAGCACACTCTTCGCACCCAGAAGGGCCTAAATTCATTCCCCAGCATTTAAAGTGGGGGTGGGGGACTTTGGGCCCTGGGGATGAATGTGGCCCTCCAGGTGTCTCCATCTGGCCCTCAGAACTCTCCCCTAGGACACACCCGCTCTCTGCAGGCCACACCCCTCACTTCCCATGCTTTCCCTTAGAATCATAGAGCTGGACTTAGCATCTTCCTTGAGTGTCTTTGCCAGTTTTCAGTGTCTCATTGAACTCTGATAATGCCTCTTGCTTACCTGCATGGAAGATAGAGCAGTGTAGTTTAATGGTTGGATCATAGTAGCCATTGATTGATTGATTGATTGATTGATTGATTGATTGCATTTATATTCCACCTTTCCCTCCAAGAAGTTCAAGGTCCTTTTGTACACAGCTTTAAGGGGTTTTTTGGGGGGGATTGTTTGTTTTTACAATCAAGAGGTGTATGGATTTTCTAAAATAAATTATGAAATAAAGGTGGGGTCCGTGGTTCTCCCACCTCTTTGTTTATTCCCCACAATAACCCTGTGAGGTACGCTAGGGTGAGAGAGAGAGTGTCTGGCACAAGGTGACCCAGGGAACTCCATGGCTGAGCAAGGATTTGAACTCTGGATTCCCAGGTTATAGTCCGACATTCTAGAGCCAGTGTGGTGTAGTGGTTAAGAGCAGTAGACTCGTAATCTGGTGAACCAGGTTCGCTTCCCCACTCCTCCACATGCAGATGCTGGGTGACCTTGGGCCAGTCACACTTCTCTGAAGTCTCTCAGCCTCACTCACCTCACAGAGTGTTTGTTGTGGGGGAGGAAGGGAAAGGAGAATGTTAGCCGCTTTGAGACTCCTTCGGGTAGTGATAAAGCGGAATATCAAATCCAAACTCTTCTTTATACCATGCTGGCTCTTCTGTAGAGGATAATAAGGAGAGGCTTATCCCAAATATGATTCCAGTTGGTATCATCAATAGATGGTTTTAAAACAATAGAAAATGAACATCTAAGGCTGAGATCTTTTCATCCGCTTACCCAAGGCCATCTCCATGGCTTGGCAAGGATCCTGAGAGTCATCTAGTCCAACGCCTTGCAATGCAGGAATCTCAGCTAAAGCATCCATGACCAAGGGCCACCCAACCTCTGCTTAAAAACCTCCAAGGAAGGAGAGTCCATCACCTCCCTAGGGAGTCTGTTCCATTGTTGAACAGTTCTTACCATCCAAAAGTTCTGCCTGATGTTTAATCAGAATCTCCTTTCTTGTAACTTGAAGCCATTGGTTTGGGTCCTCCCATCCAGATCAGGCAAAAACAAGCTTGCTCCAGCCTCCATGTCTAGTAGCCTCCCCCCTCCCAACCTCCCAAATTGTGTCCTCCAAATCATGGAGAGCCACGTGTTGCGGTGAGATCACCCAACTGCCTTCTTGTTGCTGGGGTGGGCCCGTTTGGATGGCCTCCCCACCTCATTGGTTGCCCCTTTGTTGCTGGGGAAAATTTTCTGTCGGCTGGGGTTTGATTGGCATCTAAGGGGCTATTTAAGAGGCTGCACAAGACGAAGTACTTTCTGTTTTGCATTGTGCAGCGGATCTCCTGCCCGCCCTCCCTATAATTTAAGGTTGTGTTTTTGACCTTGTTATGCCTGTCTAGGGGCTGTCTGTTTTTGGAGTAGGAATTCTGCCACTTGGCTGATTGGCTGGTGCCATTTGGTTTTTGCCTACTGCGTAGCAAATCGTTACAACTTTGTAAGGTTGGCGGTTAGGCATTAGTTCATTCTTTTGTGGAAGGGATTATGGATTGGCTGTGCCTGCCCCTCATTTTTGTTGCTGCTGCTAGGGAATTCCATTAAAGGAATCCAGGGGCTCGATTTGCTCTATCTGATCCCCTCTCAGGGGTAGGGCCATGGGGTGAACTAAGAGGCAGAAATCCACCTCTGTGCTCTTCCAGTATGTTTTCCCCTACTGACCTCTGGAGGTTCCAGTGTCAGTCCCGTTCCTACCAGTGCAGGTTCAGGTAGTCTGAACCAATGCCTAAGCAACCACTCACATGCTGTAATCAATAAAGTTGCAGCCAAATTAATGCCCAAAATCTTAAACAAATATTCTGTGTCCTGTGTGATTTATTTTGGAGGGGGTTTGAGGGTCTTCACACACAACCCAAAGTCTTTCAATGCATGGGAAGATTTGAAACCCCTTCAGAAAAACCTTCACCACTTGATTTTGCTGAGTGTGCAGTGCTGCCCTCTTAACTAACTGAAAACATGTTATTACAGTGCAGCCTCCACCTCGATGTTCCCATTTCCTCAACGGCCTTTATGTATAAGCAGTTAAACAATCGCTGCATGTCTTGACCACACGTGCTCCTAGTCGATGGGAAATGTCATATATCATTAATAAATTATTTCAGATGGTCTCTGGTCTCTCATGGTCAAATCCTGCTCATTCTTAGTCATTTGAGCAAGTCCAATTGATTTTTTTCTTTAAGAGAGAGGGAGACAGCGATAGTCTGATCTTGTTATCAAAGCAGGCAGAATTAGGCACTGCTTAATTTGTTAATTACTAACACAATGCCCCAAACCCATTCATACATCTACATAAATCTGGTAATCATCTTGCAAATTACCATATTTCACTTAATATCCTCCCCCACCCAAAACAGCCCGGAGATCAAACCTGAGTACCAAAGAACAGATAAATATTTCATTAGTGAGCTTCACACAGCAATTTCCTCCCTCTACCCTAACAAGACTTTATTAGCAATTCAAGTTAGCTTTTCCATAGATTTTTTTTCTTTTCTTCCTGCCTTTTCTCGAAGCCTGAACTTTAGCAACATTGCTGGAAGTGACAGATGATTTATTCTCACAGCCAGGGGCTGTAGGAATTGCTCATTAACTGTTATTGATACTATAGCACTTTTTGATACAACACATCCAGACTTTCCCTTAAGTTATTAAAAAAAAAAAGTTCTTTCCCTCTTTTCTCTTACAGAAGCCCCTGCTAAGAGTCTATTTCAACTATCTATTTGATATACCAGCTCGGATAGTAATGTGTCCCATTTTTCTTTATTTACTCAAATGTCTATAAAGATCACCAGTTGTAACATTTTTATTCCACTTCAGGTTTCCTTATTTAGTTTCCAATGTTAGTCACACTCAAGAGTAGACCCATTAGATTTAATGGATGTGACTAACCTAGGGTCACAAATTTCAATGGCTTATGCTGAGTAGAACTTACTTAGATACAATCCCACAAGCAGTAATAACCCCATTAACTCCTTTCCTTTTAGGAATTCTAGGTGCCAAAATCCCAAGGGAGCAGAAAAGTATTTATGTATGCAACCACAGCTGTGAGGATGTCATTGGCCCGGAGATGGAAAGAAGATAAAGTCCCTAACAGATAAGATTGGCAGATGAAGTTGACGGACTATGCCGAAATGGCTAAAATGACCGGAAGAATCAGAAAATCAGGAAAACCAAAATTTAAATAAAGAATGGGGGAAATTTTATAACTTATCTTAAAGACCATTGTAAACAGTTAAAATCATTAGTAGGGTTGGAATATCACTTGTAGTTTAATGGTGAATTCTGGACACAATGGAGATGTAAAAGATTTGGATCATCATAAAAGATGCAGGAGGAAATAATTAATAATAGGATCCACAAAGGGGAGGATGGAAGTCCAGGAGATTCCTTGGAATCTTGTTTTTATTATCTATGTTTGATATATGACTGTAAAAATTTAATCTGAAAAACCAATAAAGAAATTTAAAAAACAATTCTCTCTCTCTCTCTCTCTCTCTCTCTCACACACACACACACACACACACACACACACACACACACAGAGGATTAAGTCCTATTGGCTTCAGTGGGACTTATCTCTGAGTAGACATACTTAGGGAGGGGTGGAGCAACTTTCCAATAAGGAAAGGTTTGGGACATTTTCGCTTACAAAAAAGGCGAGTAAGAAGTGACCTGATAGAAGGTTATAAAACTATGCATAGGGTAGAGAAAGAGGACAGAGAATTTGTTTTTCTCCTTCTCTTATAACACTAGAGCTCATGAAGATCCAATGAAGCTGAATGTTGGAAGATTCAGGACAGGAAAAACAACAACAAATTACTTCTTCACACAACACACAAGTTATGGATCTTGCTCCCACAGGAGGCAGGGATGAGCACCAAGATGGACGGCTTTAAAATAGGATTGGACCAATTCATGGAGCATGTCTATTCTTGGCTGCTAGCCATGACAGCTGTGTTCATGCTTCTGAATTCCAGTTGCAGGAAACCACAGGAAGGGAAGGTGCTGCTTTTGGGTTTCCAACAAGCATCTGGTTGGCCACTGTGAGAACAGGATGCAAGATGAGATGGGCCTTTTGTTTGATACAACAGGATTCTTCCTATGTTCATTCATCATGCACACTGCGTCGATAGCTGCTTTCTCTCATCTCTCTGTGGTTGACTGTTTTTAGCATTGTGTTTTGATGTTGTGTCTCTGCTGTCATAACCTGCCCTGCCACCTTCAAGAGAAGGGCAGATAATAAATTGTAATAATTTTTATAAGGACAGAACTCGAACCAATGGCTTCAAGTTACAGTGGTACCTCAGATTAAGTACTTAATTCATTCCGGAGGTCCGTTCTTAACCTGAAACTGTTCTTAACCTGAAGCACCACTTTAGCTAATGGGGCTTCCTGCTGCCACTGCGCTGCTGGAGCACGATTTCTGTCCTCATTCTAAAGCAAAGTTCTTAACCCGAGGTACTATTTCTGGGTTAGTGGAGTCTGTAACCTGAAACGTATGTAACCTGAAGCGTATGTAACCTGAGGTACCACTGTACAAGAAAAGAGATCCCAATGAAACATTTCTGACAGTAAGAGCTGTTTGACAGTGGAACAGTCTCCTTCAGAAGGTGGTGAACTCCCTTTCCTTGAAGGTTTTTAAGCAGAAGTTGGATGGCCATCGGTCACGGATGCTTCAGCTGAGATTCCTACATTGCAGGGTGTTGGACAAGATCAGGTTTTCCCAAACTTGGTCTCCAAATGTTGTTTGACTACAATTCCCATCATCCCTAGCTAGCAGGACCAATGGTCAGGGATCATGGGGACTGTAGTCCAAAACCAGCTGGTGACCCAACTTTGGGAAACCCTGGACTAGATAACCCTTGGGGTCCCTTCGAACTCTATGATTCTGTGATTCTCTGATGTCTTGGAGGAGCCCCTTGATATCAGTGGAATCATAACACATGTACAGTCATACCTCAGGTTACATATGCTTCGGGTTGCGTTTTTTGGGGTTACGGACCTGGAAGTACTGGAATGGGTTACTTTCGGGTTTCGGCAGTCACACATGTGCAGAAGTGCTAAATCACGCTTTGCGCATGTGCAGAAGCGCCGAATCGCAACCCGAGCGTGCACAGACGCACCACTGCAGGTTGCAAACGCTGTGGGTTGTGAACATGCATCCCGCACGGATCACATTTGCAACCCAAGTGTCCGCTGTACCTGGAAATTCCAAGTCCCTTCCAGGAGCTGTCAACTACGTGACAGAGCCAGCGAAGCTTTGCATTTGGGCTCCTTATTTGGAAGAGTCCTTGCTTCAGTACTTATTTACCACAAGAACTTAAAGCATTTGTAAACTGCCAAAATAGATTTTACGAGGCAAGCTGTTTTGACCCTGGAGCCTCCCAGGCTGCAAGACTTTAATACATTCATTTCCCCCAAATGCGCTCTTTGTGGCAGGCTTAGAACAAGGTATATGCACATCTTCCCAGCGTAAAATACTGGAGCTGGCTCTCGACCAAAGAAAAAGGCTCCAAAGGGGCTGCAGGACATTTGAGCAATTCCAAACAGACAATTTATGGCATCCAACATGCATAGGTCTTAATTTAAACCAAGGCTCAGATCTGTAACCTGGGGTTAGTGTCAAGCAATAGGCAGTTCTGGGGAACAGGTGAAATAATATTATTGTGACCACCTTTCTGGTGTTTTCTTCCTGCTTCTCTCTTTCTCTGACCCCCACCTGCAATATGCATTTAAAGCAGTATTATTCTGTTTTAAACAGACATAAGGTAAAGGTAAAGGGACCCCTGACCATTAGGTCCAGTCGTGACCGACTCTGGGGTTGCGCGTTCATCTCGCTCTATAGGCCGAGGGAGCCAGCGTTTGTCCACAGACAGCTTCCCAGCCACGTGGCCAGCATGACTAAGCCACTTCTGGCGAACCAGAGCAGCACATGGAAACACCATTTACCTTCCCGCTGGAGTGGTACCTATTTATCTACTTGCACTTTGACGTGCTTTCGAACTGCTAGGTTGGCAGGAGCAGGGACCAAGCAACGGGAGCTCACCCCGTAGCGGGGATTCGAACCAGACATGGCTTCCCCCAAGAATCCTGGGAACTGTCGTGAGTTAAGCATGCTGAGAGTTGCTAGGAGACAACAGGTCACCTGGGTCTCATCTCTGCCCATTCCTTTGCTGATGCAACAGAAACACTTCCTAGGCTCCTCTTTGCTATACCTAAGAAAAATATGTGCACCACAAGAGGTCTTTGGCCACACTAAATTTGCTGCAGAGGCAAGTTCCGGACTCAGACCAATGGGTTCAAACTGCAAAGAAAAGGATTTAGACCAGGCTTCCTCAACCTCAGCCCTCCTGATGTTTTTGGCCTACAACTCCCATGATTCCTAGCTAGCAGGACCAGTGGTCAGGGATGATGGGAATTGTAGTCTCAAAACATCTGGAGGGCCGAGGTTGAGGAAGCCTGATTTAGACTGAACATTGGGAAGAATTTCCTAGCGGTACTAGCCATATCACAGTGGGATGGTTTCCCGAGGATGGCGATAGATTTTCCTTCTTCATATCCATTTAAGCAAGAACAGGATAGCTTTCAAAGATGCTCTTGGAGCACATTTTCTGCATCAGCAAGGGGCCCCATGTCCACTATACAGGTGTTTCCCCCCCCCAAAACACACACACACACATACACCCTTAACCGGGGGTTATGTTCCAGGGCCCTGTGTGCATAAGTGAAATCGTGTAAAGTGGGGAACACCCTCTAAAAAGCCTCTTAAAGGTAAAGAGACCCCTGCCCATTAGGTCCAGTCGTGGATGACTCTGGGGTTGTGCGCTCATCTCACTCTATAGGCCAAGGGAGCCGGCATTTGTCTGCAGACAGCTTCTGGGTCATATGGCCAGCATGACTAAGCCGCTTCTGGCAAACCAGAGCAGTGTACAAAAACGCCGTTTACCTTCCCGCCGGAGCGGTACCTATTTATCTACTTGCACTTTGATGTGCTTTCGAACTGCTAGGTTGGCAGGAGCAGGGACCGAGCAACGGGAGCTCACCCCATTGTGGGGATTCGAACTGCCAACCTTTTGGTCGGCAAGCCCTAGGCTCTGTGGTTTAACCCACAGCGCCACCCGCGTCCCTAAAAAAAAGCCTCTTAAAAGCCTCTAAATGCCTATTCCCCCCTACTCCAGCTCTTGCTCCTGCTCTCTTTCCGCACAACTCTCTCTTCAACTAGAGTTGAAGCCTTGAGGCCAGCTAGAGGCTGGAGGACATGTGGGAAAGCAGCTGCTAGGCTACTGCTGCTGTGCTACCCTGCATGTCAGCTGTTAGGTGGGGCAGCTGAGCAGCCAAAGCAAGGTACTGCTGCACCTCAGGTCTCTTTGGGCTTCCTTTATCCTCACTGACATCCTCTTCAGGCTCCAGGGATGGTCTCCTTGCAAACCACAAGGACTCTCCAGCTCTCTCTTGCCATTTCCTGTTTTGATTCTATTCTATTCTATTCTATTCTATTCTATTCTATTCTATTCTATTCTCTATCTATTTTTATTTATTTATTTCCCAGTGCCACATGTATGCACGGTTGTGCACAAGTAGAACACACACAGGGAGGGGATGCCTGCACATTTATAGCAGTATTGTACCAAGAGGGAGGAAGAGGGGATTATTTCCATCCATCCCCCAATTTTTGACCACAGCCAAGCATATATATATTTGTAGAAAATAAGCAGCCAATAATAAATGACATTCTTGATATATCACCACTGCTTGAGTTGAATCCAGGAGGGAGACATGAAGGCTATATTTAAATATGTTGATGAAATCTAATCTTGTTTGGGGCTCTCCGAGATTAAATCATAGCCATGACACACACTACGAAGAGCTGTACCTATGCTCCGTGCACTAGGGGAAGTGCAACAGCTGGAAGAACTGCAGGATCTCAAAACAGATTTAAAATGAGCTCAGTGGCAAAAAAAAAAAAGTCCCTCTCCAAAGGCTGGAACGTAGACATCTTTCCCTGTGGGGTTCTCCATTAAGACGTTGCTATCTCTGGAATCATAGATTTGTAGGGCTGGGATCTCTGAGTCATCTAGAACAACACAGTTTATCTCACTAGATACAACTATTTCCCCATTCCACTTAAATTCATGGGGGATGAAAAACCTTCCAGTTTATTCTTATTGTGGGTGGTAGGCAACAGGTATGCACAGGCCCCAGGATTTTATATCTGGTGTTGTTTTTTTAATGATCTATTTTCATTGCACCAGTGAGCAGGTATTGGGAGGTGGAAGCTGTTTGCTCCAGTGAGGAGTAGGAATGTCTAGCTCATCAGCAGATGTCCCCTGAGATCCTGGTTCAGGAGCCTTGAGTTCTAGTCCCCATTCTCATAATCCAGCTCAATCTCACTCTTCTGCTAGAAATACAGGTGAGCCACACTTAGCTGACTCCTCTCCCTTGGTAACTGGGTCCAAGCTCCCGCTCAGGACTGCAACCATGACATACCCAGTCCCACCCTGTCACCCTCTGTGCAGAGTAGTCCCACTTAAGTTAATGGACCTAAGTTAATCACATCCACTAATTTCAATGGGTTTCCTCTGTGTTGGACTGAGATCGGATACAACCCATTGAAACATCATATAATAAAGCCCTGAACAAATGCCCCCCTCCTCACTGAACCCAATTAATTCCCTCCAAAAACTTGGTAAAATGGAAATGTTTTCAGTGTTGCAATATTGACATTGTAGGGACCTGTCTGGCTTTGATAGGAAGAGCATTCTAAGGTACTGAGACAGCTCCGCTAAAAGCTTTAGCTCACATAGAAATGAAACAAATATAAGATCCCTGTGGGACACTTAGGTGGAATCTACACACATATTTTTTAAAAAAAAACATGCTGTGAAAATGCTTTTCTAAAAAGTTTTGAAAAACACATTGAATTTGCTATAGCTCACTTTCGCCATCTAGTGTCACATTTGTATGTTGCACTTTACAACGCACTTAAAAGTTTTATTTGCAGCTGTGTAGCTGAGTCCTTACCTCAGATATGCAGATGACACAACCTTGATGGCAGAAAGTGAGGAGGAATTAAAGAACCTTTTGTTGAGGGTGAAAGAGGAGAGTGCAAAATATGGTCTGAAGCTCAACATCAAAAAAATGAAGATCATGGCCACTGGTCCCATCACCTCCTGGCAAACAGAAGGGGAAGAAATGGAAGCAGTGAGAGATTTTACTTTATTGGGCTCCATTATCACTGCAGATGGTGACAGCAGCCATGAAATTAAAAGATGCCTGCTTAGTTGGAGAAAAGCAATGACAAACCTAGACAGCATCTTAAAAAGTAGAGATTGCCAACAAAGGTCCGTATAGTTAAAGCTATGGTTTTCCCAGTAGTGATGTATGGAAGTGAGAGCTGGACCATAAAGAAGGCTGATCGCCGAAGAATTGATGCTTTTGAATTATGGTTCTGGAGGAGACTCTTGAGAGTCCCATGGACTGCAAGAAGATCAAACCTATCTATTCTGAAGGAAATCAGCCCTGAGTGCTCACTGGAAGGACAGATCCTGAAGCTGAGGCTCCAATCCTTTGGCCATCTCATGAGAAGAGAAGACTCCCTGGAAAAGACCCTGATGTTGGGAAAGATGGAGGGCACAAAGAGACATGAGTTTGACAAAACTGCGGAAGGCATTGGAAGACTGGCATGCTCTGGTCCACGGGGTCACGAAGAGTCGGACACGATTAAACGACGACGAGCTGAGTCCTTAGGCTGGGGACTAGTGATGAAGGTGGTGTCAGAGTGGGATTTTGAACAGTTGAGTCAGGCACTCTCAAAAGCTTGACCATTATTTGATGAAAGGTCAGGATATTTCGGTATCACTAACTGCCTGTTGTTGATTAGTGGCTGACAACAAGCTCTGCTTTGCACGTCCTGATGTACTGAGGGCACTGCATAGGAGTAGGCGTTGCAACCCTTTAAGTGTGGGTTTCCCTGGCAATTACCCAGGATGAACAACAGAGCGTTTATCTGGGGAACAATTAAAACAAATCCACAGTAAACTGAAGTCTGAGGTGAATGCAATTAGAACAAGCGAAAAACTCTCCCACTTAGATAATCTGTTCTTCCTTCTCCCTCTTTCAGCCATCAACCAAGAGAACTCTCACCACTGTTCAGGAACTGCTGCCCCCCTTGGTGAGACGCGTAACTGCACCCACTGAGTGAAGAAACACCTTTCAGGATTTGCTGGCCATTATTACCCCCAGGTGATGAATTGCATAAGTGCAGCTTCTGCAAGATGTAGATTGGCTTCATCTGCCCAGGTTGGGCATTGGCTGCTGAGCAGGAAGGAGGATAAGAGGATTTGCTGTCTCAGTGGAGCTCAAGTTACAAGGACAACATGAGATCTAGTCCTGCTCTTTGGTCTTGAATCATCTGCTGATCCTGAATGCTCATGATATGGGCCCTGAGTCCTGACATGTTCTACTCTCCTGCTATCCAGTTTGCCTCCCGATCCTGATTGAGCCATGACCCTGGAATCAGATTATCCTTCAAGGAGGGAAGTGCATTCAGGACCAGTCCCAGAAGTACACCTGCAAGATGAGTATCAGACCTAGTGCCTATACTAGTGAGAAGGGCAGTGGGCTTCAAAAATGTTCCTCACCCCTGGCCTATGATGATTGATTGAATAGGAGATGGGTCATAGCTCACTGGTAGAGCATCTCCTTTGCATGCAGATGATCTCAGGTCCAATGCCTGGCATCTCAAGCTTGGGCTGGGACAGAGCCCTACCTGAGACCCTGGAGAGCCGCTGCCAGCCAGTGTGGACAATACTGGATAGACCAATGGTCTCATTCAGTATAAGGTAACTTCCTGTGTTCCTTTGCCCTTGACTTAGAGGACTCCATCACAGAAGTCCCAGTCCAAGCAGTGTCTCCCCCATGCCTTTAGAGTAAAATACAGCTGTTGTGGGTGGAGCCCCTTTAACTGAAGCTGGAGCTTTTCATTAAGAAAAAGCTGCTGCTCCTTTATTAAGCCCAGTCTAAGGTTGAAAGCTGGACCATAAAGAAGGCTGATCGCCAAAGAATTGATGCTTTTGAATTATGGTGTGGGAGGAGACTCTTGAGAGTCCCATGGACTGCAAGAAGATCAAACCTCTCCATTCTGAAGGAAATCAGCCCTGAGTGCTCACTGGAAGGACAGATCGTGAAGCTGAGGCTCCTCATGAGAAGAGAAGACTCCCTGAAAAAGACCCTGATGTTGGGAAAGATGGAGGGCACAAGGAGAAGGGGACGACAGAGGACGAGATGGCTGGATAGTGTTCTCGAAGCTACCAGCATGAGTTTGACCAAACTGCAGGAGGCAGTGGAAGACAGGAGTGCCTGGCGTGCTCTGGTCCAGGGGGTCACAAAGAGTCAGACACGACTAAACGACTAAACAACAACAACAAAAGGTTGATTGTTGTTGAAGCATCATTTCGGTGTTGCTCTTTTATAGGATCTGGCCTGAGCCCTGTCCAATGTTTGCATCATAAGAGACATAACAGGTTCAAACTCCCTGCTCCTGACTTTAACCGGTGGCCCAACTTGCTATCCCCTGCTTCTCTAGATACCCCTTCTCATTTGTTTTAACATCCCATGCTCCCAGGTTTCCTTCTCCCCTCCAAACAGACCCCCCCCAAACATGGTTCATTGCACTGCCTTCTGGGGTTCACAATCCAGCTGTTTTTCTGAGCTCTTCTATTCTATGCAGAGAAAGAAAACTTTTTCAACTTCTGCTCCAGAATAGATGCTTGCCATTTTCTGCGCTGTGCCAAATCTCATCTAGCAATGTTTGCTTTCCAACTGTGGAAATGCTGCAGGACACATCTGTGGTATTGATCAATGGAAGCAGAATGCTACAGTAATTTGCCAGAACAGTGCTGGCTATATTCTTTTCCCTTTCCCCCTCCTCCCTTCCAAATATAGGACTAGCATGACACTTTTTATTATAGGCAACATTGTTTGCTCTCCAAATTACCCAGAAGATTTGACTTGCCTTGCATTGGTAATCTAGTCCTGCCTGTGAAGTTGCCAGGAATTTTAAGATGTCGGGAGCTGGGTGGTGTGTGTGTGTGTGTGTGTGTTTGTTTGTGTGTGTGTGTGTAGTCACTAACAGCAAATCCAGAGAGCTGTTATGTTTGTGGGGAGCTGAGGTTGGGGTGTGTGCAGTTGTGGCAATGCAGGGCAGAGAATCTCAGGCATGGGGGGTCTAAGACTATGCATTCTGAGAACATGTAGATGGCTTGTGAAAACAGGATTAATGCTACTGAGGGCAAATGAAGGTAGTTCAGAGTGCAGGCAGTGCTTCCTGAATTGTCACTGCACTCCCTCTGAACTAGTTTTTACTCTCCGTGATGTCACCATGGAACCAAATCCGATTGGCTGTCTGAACAGCTTTTACCATCAGAAGAACTTCCTGGTGGTAAGAGCTGTTCAACAGCAGAATGCACTAGCTCAGAAGGTGGTGGGCTTCATTGAAGGTTTTGAAGCAGGGTTTGGATGGTCATCTGTCAGGGATTCTTTAGCTGTGATTCCTGCATTGCAGGGGGTTGGACTGAATGGCGTTCCTTTCAACTGTCCAATTAACCCCTGTGTATGAGGGATGCGGGCGGCGCTGTGGGTTAAACCACAGAGCCTAGGACTTGCTGATCAGAAGGTCGGCGGTTCGAATCTCCACGACGGGGTGAGTTCCCGTTGCTCGGTCCCTGCTCCTAACAGCCTAGCAGTTCAAAAGCATGTCAAAGTGTAAGTACATAAATAGGTACCACTCCAGCGGGAAGGTAAACGGCGTTTCCATGCGCTGCTCTGGTTCACCAGAAGTGGCTTAGTCATGCTGGCCATGTAACCTGGAAGCTGTACGCCGGCTCCCTCGGCCAATAAAGCGAGATGAGCACCGCAACCCCAGAGTCGGTCACGACTGGACCTAATGGTCAGGGATCCCTTTACATTTACCTTTATGAGGCCTCTGTGGTGCTACAGCCCAGACAGCATCAGATTGACCATCTTACTGGGAACTAGACCACATAGTAAACTCATTTCCCTGTTAATTTCAGCAAGTTCTTGACATGCCAGCTATGGCTGAATGCTGATGAGGTCACCAGGACTTTTAGGGGGGGAGAAATCAGGAACTTCATCTCACAAAGCACTGAGATTGATGCTGCCCTTAGCATTTGTTCTCCTTTGTCTGATAAATGTATGGAGAGCTAAAGGCAACAGATCCCAGTTCCCTCAGCAAAGTGCAAGATGCTTAAGGTAGCTGCTCTCTGAAGGTCAAAACTCTTGAATCAACTACTTCAGCCAGAGTGTTAAAGAGAATTTAGTGTTACTGAAATCAACGGGACTTTTAAAAAACGCTAAGAATTTAAAGAAGGGGGGAAATCCAAAATACAGAGTTGAGCAGTACGCTTATTGTGTATCAAGAGCCAGTGTGGTGTAGTGGTTAAGAGCGGTAGACTCGTTATCTGGGAAACCGGGTTCGCATCTCCGCTCCTCCACATGCAGCTGCTGGGTGACCTTGGGCCAGTCACACTTCTCTGAAGTCTCTCAGCCCCACTCACCTCACAGAGTGTTTGTTGTGGGGGAGGAAGGGAAAGGAGAATGTTAGCCGCTTTGAGACTTCTTAAAGGGAGTGAAAGGCGGGATATCAAATCCAAACACTTCTTCTTCTGTGTCCAACCAAACCGTCATCCCAAAAAAATCTTATTTGCTATTTTGTGACACTTTTGTTGGTTCTAATCAGTTGTGTCTGGCACCTGTTGGGATGGATAGGACAGAAGTTAGGAAGACCAACAGTACATGGAGCCAGAGCCAATGATATACAGAGCCAACTAAGTCTCCTTCTTGAGTTCTACAAAGATGACACTGAGTCTAAGGAGAAGGAAGCCGACAGCCACTGCCATCCTCTGAATTGGTTGTAAGTAAGATGGTAGGCAGGTGGGTGGAGTGGTGGCTGAGGTTGGTGGACAGGGCCGTCTTTACCCGGGGGTGCAAGGGGTGCAGGGCACCCAGGCACCGGATTCTGGGGGGTGCCAGGCACCTGCTACTGAAGCCACCTAACCTCTTAACTATCTACCTGTTATGAAATAATAAATAATTTTGATCAAGCTAGGGAAACAAAATACATATATACCTAGATATTGCTAAAATGTATGCCTACTGTTTCACTAAAGGACTTTGTGCGCTCATTTACCAAAGAAGCACCGCGCCAGCGCCAGCGCTTGTCATTCACAACACCTGTGTTTGTCAGACTCAACGATGGCTGTTGTTATTCACAATGGCACCATGCACGCAAAATTAACTCTTACATCAAAATATTATGTTAGGTATTGTATTGAGCTGCACTGCTATGTGGCAGCGGGGTCAGCGGCAACTTTGACACGACTGGTGTTTCTCCTAAGTAGGTGCCTAAACACTGCATAAGTTTAAGTGTGGTGGTGTTGTATACTTAAGTATCTGTGGATTGTAAATAAATGAGCAAATTAAAAAGTTTCTTTTTCCTCCCTTCTTTTGTAAAGAGATAAGGCATAAGCGTGGATCTGACATAAGCATAATAAAAGTTAATTTGGGGGCTAAACTAAATTTGGGGGTGCTGGGTGGATCTTTGCACCCCGGCAGCGCATATGCTAAAGATTGCACTGTTGGTGGAGCAGTACCCCCTTTGCCCTAAACAACCAGCTTCCACTCATCCTGGATAAAGGAACAAGCTAGTCGTGACTAACGTTCCCATTGATTTCAATGGACTAAAACCATGACTTTGTCTTGATCCGACAGGTAGACAGATAACCTGTAAAGGAAGTTATTTGTTGACTTCTTACTTTATCACAGGAAGGCAAGTTAGGAATCCATTAGCAAGGGAGCGCTTGTAAGGAGAATGTTCTGGAAATACCACCGGCTCTTCATTAGAATAAAATGTCAATATGTAGGAGATTCACTAATGTAAAAGAGCCAGAAACCTTTAGCGAGAAAGATTGGGTAGGGGATAACAAAGATCGGTTTCCTTGAAACCTCTGTCACCTTTAATTTAAGCATTCAGTAATTCTTCTTTGTGAAATGAATACTAATTGTGCACACCAAAGCATTCTAGATTAAAGTAGCACATGGCCCATAACAATCGGTTAACTCAAACCATTCCATTTAGGATTAACTTGGGGGTCTTCTGAGGATCAAAGAGTTGCCTTAGATGGAGATCTCACCTGTGGCCCTCCAGATGTTGTTGGACTCCAATTCCCTTCCACCCGAGACAGCATGGCTATTGGTCAGAGATGATGAGAGTTGCAGTTCGACATCTGAAGGGCCACTGGTTCTGCATCCCTACCTTAAACGAAGGCCTCAGCAAGACTCATGTCAATCAGGAGTCATGCCTTCAGCGTAGTGGGCTCAACTCTATGGAACCCCCTTCCAGCAAAAACCAGGTAGGCAGTGTCCTACAAACTTTCAGACCTCAGATCAGTAGTTTGATTTCACAAGGTCTTTGCATCACAAATTTCCTGACATTTAAGACTGTGCTTTAAGTTTTGCTCATCCTATGCTTTATTTTTTTCTTTGCAAGCTGTTTTGCAGGACAGCTGTTATGAATGCCAGGGGTCGTTCTGTTTCGATGCAATGCTTTTTGGACCTCTTGAGCTCTTGTAGTTCGCATCATTTTTTTCCAGCAAAAACAAGGACAGTTGTGTTTAAGAGGGCCTGCTTCCTCCTGCTAACCCAGCAAAAGAAGAGCATAAATTGTTTCAACAAATGTGCATGTTCAAAGCTGGGAGGTTCGGAGAATATGACTTCACTGTGTTTTGAAAATGAATAGGAAGGGGTCGCAGAGCTGCACAGGCTAGCCGACCATCACCCAAACATTCAACTGAGGAGTGAAGAGCCCTATGTATGTGCTGAAGCACATTCACAGAACTCCTCCATGAAGGCTGGAGGGGCAGTGATTCCACAGACCCCAGCAGAGTACCAGACTGCTCCCAAGACTGAGGGGGCGCCAGGCATGTTGAGTGTGTGTGATGCCATAGACGTCTCCTGACACTGCGCAGGCAAGTGTGACCTTGTGCCAGACCGCATTGCTCCCTGTGGCGTCTCCTGACACCACACACGTCGGTGCAGCCTTCCACTGCCTCTTCCTCTGGAGGAGACTGGGGGGGGGCAAGCCCCTTCCAAACAAATATGGAGAGGGCCGAAAACACCTCAGTCCCTTAAAGATGGTGCACCTGGGCCCCAGCACTTGTGCAAATTCAGTGCAGAAAGATCATTTTTAGAGGGAACTAATTCGAAGTTCAAGATCTCCAAAAAGGAACTAATTCCAGTTCACATCTATCCCTTTACAAAACGAGCTAGTTTGGTTCAGGTTCACAGTTCAATTCAAGTACTTCCAAATTATCTTGGCAATCCCCCCCCCCCCTATATTCAGAATGATACAACCGGTTATGCTGAACTGTAAAATGTACTTAAGACTAAGGAAGCATCAAAACACACACTGAGTGGAATGAGAATTGTTTAATTCATTTCCCCGAACCATTATGATCTCTAAGCTTAAAAGCCCAGAGACTATAAAGCTTAAAAAATTGTAACCTTAACTATAAATTGTTCCAAGTACCACTCCAAGAGGAACTTAATTCATGCCCAGCTCAGCCAGCAATCACAGGAACTACTTTCATATGTACTTTGGAGATTTTTGAACTAATTGAGTGAACTTTGTAAAAGCAAACTGATTTATTCCAAGCACTGGTTCAGCATAACCTGTGAAAAAGCTGATACATGCACACAGCGCATGTTCAGAGCACATGACTCGTATAACGAGTCTATACATGTTCCTGCTATTTCCTCTTCTTTGCAGCAGCCGTGCTAAAATGCCACAAACATGAAATTCAGAAGTAATGGTATCTTTGACACCCTCAACACATATGTGGCGAGGACCTTCATAATGCCCCCTTATTCTCAGCTGACATTTCAGAGGTTCACTGAGTTTATTCCGCCGTGACAGTGTGGAGCAGATGCCAAGAAATTGATGTGATCCATAACTCAACAGGCACACACTTCCACCAGCTAATCATAATCACATTATTTTTAGATTAGTTTGACATATTACCTAAACAAATAGTGGTTAAACAAAATTAAGAGGCTGAAGAACGAGAGATCTAATATTTGCATAGGGCTTGGTCCCCCCCAACTAAAATAAAACCCCAATTGAAATGCTGACAGGCTAAGCAATAATCCAAAGGCAGCTGGTTTTTTTGAGGAACATGCCAAAAATAAAATCCAGAGTTTGAGACTGCCATTCCACTCTATCAGGAACAATGAAACTAAGGCCTTCCTGAAGTTGTTGGACATCTGCTGTCACCATCCCTGAGCATTGACCATGCTTGCTGGAGTTGATGGGAGATGAAGTCCAATGACATCTGGAATGACATGTTTCAGTCGTGGGACTCCTTATCAGAGGAGGATCAGAAAGCCCCAGTCTTGCACCAAGCTCTAGGTCAGGCTGCATGTGGGGGGAAGGAGCCAGGATCCTACAAGAAGACCAAGGTGGGAGAGTTTAGCCTTTGACATCAAGACTGAATGAGACCCAAGCTCAAGGGAAGCACATCACCTTAAACTCCAGATGGAAATATGGTCCATCCACAAAAGTCCCTGGCTATAAGCAAAGACTCCTCGGGAGTAAAGGTCTCCTCAAGAGTAAGACTGTCCCTTCACACAGACTCTTGGAGAGAAGGAAGATGATAGAAGGATCGTCAAGTAGCTGTAGTTGCTCGACACACTAATGCATTCTTTTAGAAAAAGAAAGCTATAGTATTTAAATATTTTAAGTACAGCCTACAGATGATGGTGCATTGAAGCTTTGTAAATCAATATTATTACTATTATTATAGAATAACAAACGACTTCTTATGGACAAAACTAGGCCTGTTAGCCAAGTTCCAGATAGCAATATGTCTTTGTGGGTAGCTTAAGGGGAGAGATTTTGATTTTTTATATATATGGATACATCCTCATTATTCAACTAATGCACATTGCTTCATCTACCGAGAAACAACATCCTTGGAGAGTTTGACTGAAGTGCATGGTTCAGATGGGGAAAATCTTCAAGGTTAAGATAACTCTATTTTGCTGATGTCTCTGTTTTCTTTGTTTCTGCTCCCCGACGGCCCAAACTTGTCAACCCTCAAAAAAGTCCCCCGCCCTCCCGACAGCCACTGCCGGTGACAGGATTCTTTCCCTACAAATTGGCTTTGGAACTGGAGGGATGAAAGAGCAATGGAGATCAGTTAATCAGTTCCTCCAGCATCTGCAACATATAGTCATGCTCCAAATCACAATAAAATGTGCACGCATGAAATGCAGGGAAGGGATGCTATGCACGCAAGGAGGCAGTGGCAAGTCTAATGGTCTGCTAGGGGGAATGTGGAAAGCAAGTGTAAAATGGTAAGGGGGTGTCTAGACCAGGGATTGATACTTCCATCAATTTCTGCTATTCTCGGTTTCTCATTTTTCCAATCTAAATCCAGTTTTGCATTTCTACGTTTCTACATTAGTTTGCAATGTGATTGTTGTTTGTTTGCTTGCTTGCTTGTTTTTAAAAAACGAATTCCTCATGAAAATTCATTAACATTTTAGTGCAAATTTCTCCTAATTAGCACATTGGAGTGGAGCCAATCCCAGCCGCCCGAGAGAGTCCTGCGCACACACCTGTATGCATGGAGGGTAGCGGTAGGCAAATCTTTAAGTTTCAGTTTCTCTCATTTTTCAAATCTTAAACTCTTAAACATTTCGCCATCAGTTTGCAATTTTGCAGGTGGGATTTGAGCTTGGGTTGGAACTTTGCATATGCACAATTAAAGTGGATGGATTGTTGCCCTAGTGCAGCAGATGGACTTTAAGAAAAAAATGGACTTATTGGAAAGTTTGGGGGATGAATGAATGGCTAATGGAAAAAAATGTATGAACACCTCACAAGTGAAGCAGAATGAATGCAGGATCAATGCTCATTGTTGTATAATCACATTGTAAACAAGTTTGAATTGAATGTTCAATGAAGACCAGATATAATCTAACCTCCATGTAAGCTTTGGGCAAGCAAGTCAGGATGGATATGCAATAAGCAGATCATGGGAGGAGCCACGAGAGGTTGGGCTCTGTAGAAATCATATTTTCCAGTTTTAAAGTCCCTTTTGCAGGCCATAACATGGGAACCAATTTTGGCAATTGGTAGGATGGCTCACAGCTCCAATCAACCACTGGCCACCATTTTCTTTCTGTAGGATGCCCCCATTCCAAAAAGAGGGGAGATGGGGTTTGCCTTGCTTCTTCCCCCAGCTTCTCACACACCTCAGCTAAAAAAATCAGGCTGAACATTCAAACTAATTAAAGTTCAGCCCCAGTTTAATAACCGGAAGAAGGCAACTACTGATTTTGAGATCTGCTTTCTTTTTCAATGCAAGATTCCTCCTCCCAGCCTTCACCATCATAAGTCCGCTCACTATACCGCTGTGGTAAATAAATGTTTGGAAATTAGGTATATCTGCAGACACAATTCTTCTAATTATAATAGCATCTGAAGCACTCATAAAACACACACATGCACTCGGCAGTCGCAAAGGATAGCTGCCATCTCCATGGAAACTCGTCACGCCACCAAGAGCATTGCAATTGCTCAGAGACAGCCTCTCTCACAACAAGCCATATTTTGAAAGCAAAGCAGCTCATCTGGCTTAAAGAAAAATCAAAAACTACACATGCCTGTTAGTGATAGCCCAACCTCAGAGATCTGTGCTCTGGTAACCTTCAGATTGGGTAACACCTACAGAGCACCCTTGAAAATGGCTTGGGAGTATCAGCTATTTCAGAATAAGGATGATAGACATTTGGCTTGCTTACCTAGATGGGCTCATGTTACATCAGTCCTTTTTTTAAAAAAAAATGCTTTTTATTAATTTTTTCACAAACAAAAATAAAACAAAATAAAGCAATCTTTTACCGTCATCATTTTACGTCATCTTATTTACACTGCATATATTCATGCCCAGACTTCTTTCCTTCCCGCTTCGGTTTTTTTAATATATGTCTTCTCTTGTAGATTCTTATTCACCTTCCATACACATTACAGGATTTATATCAACCCTGCTGTAGTCTTTAAACTTCTACAGTTAGATCTTATATATGCCACAAATTTACCCCACTCTTCTTCAAACTTTGTCCCTTTTTGGTCTCGAATTCTGTAGGTCATTTTAGCTAATTCTGTATACTCAAAAAGTTTAGCCTGCCATTCCATTATCGTTGGGGTCTCCTGTAATTTCCATTTTTGAGCTACCAGTATTCTAGGTGCTGCAGTAGCATGTTGGAATAATTTATGGTCCTCCTTCTTAACTTCCTCCCCTATGATCCCTAATAGAAAAGCTTCCGATTTTTTCGGGAATATACTTAAAAAGTTTCTTCAGTTCATTATATATTAAATCCCAATTTTTTTCATCTTTTCACACTCCCATCACATGTGGTAGAGATCCATGTTACATCAGTCCTGGAGCAGATGTGGGGAAGCTTTGGCCCTCCAGATGTTGCCAAACTACAACTCCCATCATCTCTGGTCACCAGCCATGCATACTAGGTCTGAACAGAGTTGCAGATCAGGAACATCTGGTGGGTCAAAGCTTCCCCATCCTTCTACAATGGCTCCCAATTCACTACAGAGTCTAATTCAAAGTGCTGGCACTTTCCTTCTAGGTAGAAACCGGGGTGAGGTACCCCAGGCCCAGAGGCTCAACACAATCCCTTGGGACTCTCCCAGGCCACACCCCTGTTTCCATAGCCATACCCATCAGTGGCCATCCTCTTCAAGTGTTTTTGCCTGGTGGGAATGTCTACAAAATGTGATCTGTTCTCATTACCCTATTTGTGACACATTTTAGGACAGGTAGGACTTTTCCCCAGTGGCAGTAAAGGCACTCATCCCTCCTGCAGTTTCCTGCAGCTGGTATTCTGAAGCATTGCTGTCTCCAACTATAGAGACAAAACATAACTATTGTGGCTAGTAGACATCAATAGCCTTATCCTCCATGGATTTGTTCAATCCTCTTTTATAGCCATCAAAGTCTCTTGTGAGAGCCAATCCCATAGTTTGTCAAGGAGTTGCCTGAAGGTGCACGTTCTTTTATCTGTCCTGAATCTTCCAGCATTCGTGTATTTGCAACAAAGAAATTAGAGCTATCTCCAAGTGGACTATTTCTCTCTCTCTCCCTCATGCACATGCACACACACACAAACACATGTCCAAGGATCCTGATGATCCTTTCAGCGTTGTCCTAAAGTGATTTTATTATCGCCTTCTGATTTTACTTGCAAGCTGCCTTCAGAAGATTTGTATTCTTCAAGGTGGGACATGCCGTATTTTTCGCTCCATAAGATGCACTTTTTTCTCCTAAAACGTAAGGGGAAATATCTGTGCGTCTTATGGTGCGAATGCGTGGTCCCTGGAGCCAAATTGCCCAGGGGCAAAAAGCAGGTCGTGCTTAAAAAAAAAAAAATAGGGAAGGGAGTGTTGAAACATAGCCACTGAGCAGCTGATCAGCAAGCGATCAGGAGGGAGATAAGGGACGCTAGCAATAAAGGAGGCTGCCTGGGAGGGGGAGGTAAAAGCACAGGATCCTCAGGATTTTTGCATTGGGTCACCCCAAATTCACCATCAGATCACATAGCATGTCCATGGCTACAGCCTGCACCAAAAAAATCACACATCCACTGTTTCATGGGGCCAAAATGGCACAAAAATGTGGTTTCAAAGCACGGATCCACATGGATTCTCAGGATTTTTGCATTGGGCTACCCCAAACTCACTGTCAAATCACATATCATGTCTGTGGCCACAGCATGAACTACAAAAATCATACATCCTATATACTATTAGCAGACTCATATGCTGAGTGTAGATGAAGCCAAAATGGCAGAAGTACCCCCAGCCAAACACACACAAACAACAACAACAACAGCTTTCAATTTTAGAAGTACCACACAAAAAAACATTTTAAGAAAATATGAGGGGCATACCAGTGAGATCTGAGCATGCTCAGGGATAATAGAATACTGACATCTGAAAAGCAGGAGAAGGGAAAACAAGGAGGGGGAATGGAATGGAGTGCCTAGAAAGGGGCATGGCTGGCTGGCTAGAACACCACATTTCACACTGCAGCATCTTGTTGCAGGTACTGTTCTTATATATAACCCAAAAAATGAAGATGGATGGATTAGATATAAACCGCAGCTCCTTCTCCCCTCTATCATGCAGGCCCTTTAGGGAGAAATGCTTAAAATAGTGCGCACACTGTTTTCACAAATTTGTTCCTGAACAGCCCCTGGGTACTGTGTGTGTTGACTGAAACAGTGACTCCCCAGAAAATTTGAGATGACTGTGAAACTTATGAACTGGATCTGATGTGGTGGTTCCATTTCAGTGCTTTTAATGAATCCTGGGAAGGTTCTTCTCCCTTCCTTGCCCCCCTCCCTCTTCTTAAAATGTATTGCTGAATTACATGACCACAGAATAACGGAGCACACGAGGAGGGGGGAAGGCGGGACAGGATTGGTCCACAAAGACCATTTGTGCTCTAACACGAAATGAAAGGTTTGCTTTTCTTCTTTCGTTGTTCTACCTGAGAGGGGGGGATATATATACAGTGGTACCTCGGGTTACAGACGCTTCAGCTTACAGACTCCGATAACCCAGAAATAGTACCTCAGATTAAGAACTTTACCTCAGGGTGAGAACAGAAATCGCATGGCAGCAGGAGGCCCCATTAGCTAAAGTGGTACCTCAGGTTAAGAACAGTTTCAGGTTAAGAACGAACCTCCAGAATGAATTAAGTTCTTAACCCGAGGTACCCCTCTCTCTCTCTCTCTCTCTGTGTGTGTGTGTGTGTGTGTGTGTGTGTGTGTGTGTGTGCGTGTGTGTGTGTGTAGCCCAGGCTATTCCCAGGTCAATCCAGAAGAAAACAAGAACAGTCTTGCTTAGGGTGGCTGGGTGGCCTCCTTTACAGAGGAGAGTCCTCTTTTCGAAGGACTGGCCTGTCCAAGTCTGGCTTAAAGAGAAAGGGTTGCATCCAGTGTTAGTACAGAACCATCGAAACTGATGAATGTAACTCATTTACACCCATTAATTTCTATCGGTCCACTCTGAGCAGGATTTAACTGGATGCGAACCGAGGATGTGAAACCACTCCCTGCCGAAAGAATTCCACACTAAATTTAAACAATGCCAAAAGCAAGGCCTGCTCTCAGGAGACAATTGGCGGTGCATGGCTTAGAGTGCCCTCCTGATTGTTCCTTGCAATGGGGCTTGCAAAAATCTGTAGCTTAGAAGAAATCCGCACTAAAATACTGATAAATTTTCACAAGGACTTTTTCAAAGGAAAAATTAGAAACTGGTGTGGAACTGTGGGGAACCTAAGATTCGGGTGGGGGAGAATGAGAAACTGAGCGAAACTGAAATGGACTGATCTACCCCTCCCTCCATTCTTTGAAGCATCCATTCCACCATGTTTGTTGTTGTTTAGTCGTTTAGTTGTGTCCGACTCTTCGTGACTCCATGGACCAGAGCATGCCAGGCACTCCTGTCTTCCACTGCCTCCCACAGTTTGATCAAACTCATGCTGGTAGCTTCGAGAACACTATCCAACCATCTCATCCTCTGTCGTCCCCTTCTCCTTGTGCCCTTCATCTTTCCCAACATCAGGGTCTTTTCCAGGGAATCTTCTCTTCTCATGAGGTGGCCAAAGTATTGGAGCCTCAGCTTCAGGATCTGTCCTTCCAGTGAGCACTCAGGGCTGATTTCCTTAAGAATGGAGGAAGAGTCTCCTCCAGCACCATAATTCAAAAGCATCAATTCTTCGGCGATCAGACTTCTTTATGGTCCAGCTCTCACTTCCATACATCACTACTGGGAAAACCATAGCTTTTACTATATACAGACCTTTGTTGGCAAGTTGATGTCTCTACTTTTTAATATGCTGTCTAGGTTTGTCATTGCTTTTCTCCCAAGAAGCAGGTGTCTTATAATTTCGTGGCTGCTGTCACCATCTGCAGTGATCATGGAGCCCAAGAAAGTAAAATCTCTCATTGCCTCCATTTCTTCCCCTTCTCTTTGCCAGGAGGTGATGGGACCAGTGGCCATGATCTTCATTTTTTTCATGTTACCTTAGAAGAAAAGAAGAGAAGGAAACAGCCATTCCATTGGCTCATCTGAGACATTAGCAACTTTTGGCTCATCTTCCCCTTGAACTCTTTCCATTCCATTCCAACTGGAATGCTTGCATTTGGGGGGGTCCCCCCTCCCTCCCCCCAGATCTTTTTTCCCCTTTTGTGTCATATATTTTAGATTGCAAGCCTGAGAGCAAGGACTCTTTTGTTCCTGCTCTCCTCAAGTCTCTCAGAGCCCCTTTTCAGCCTGATGAGCAGGACCAAAAGTGCTTCAAAGAGATAACCAAATCATGTTGGCGGGTCTCTGGAGTTACAACCAGTCTCACTTCAGGACCCGAATGGCATCTCTGTGTAACTTTAGCTTTCAGCCAACATGGCTCACCTCGCGTTGAGGAGAGGTGGGATTATATTTCTCACATCTTCTGAAAGGTGATTTCATGCTTCAGGAAGTAATGTAAGTTTGGGCCTTGACAATATAAATGCAGATGGTTCGTGTGATGATTGACACCAGAGGTCACGCGAGAGAAGTTCCATCCCGGCTCCGAGTCGATCAGGCAACCACGCGAATTAGCGGCTGTTCAGGAATTAGGAAGTCAAAGTTTTGACAGGCCTGCCTCCTGTCTTGTTTCACTTCGGAGGATGGGCGCGGGATTGTGCAGAAGACTAGCATGAGGTTAGATCTCCTTCTTCCCAATTATCTCTCCTAATAGAGAACATGAAAGCAAGTTGACACTCCCAAGTCTGCCGGCTCACTGTGAGAGCAGTGAGAGGCCATCACAGCAGCTGGCGGGAGAGGGAGAGATAATAATTGACTACCGCAAAGGAGTCAGAAGAAGCTGCAGTCTCATGACAGGCAGGGTGGTTAATTTCTTAAGCCAAGTATCTACAGTGGTACCTCAGGTTACAGACACTTCAGGTTACAGACGCTTCAGGTTACAGACTCAGCTAACCCAGAAATAGTACCTTGGGTTAAGAACGTTGCTTCAGGATGAGAACAGAAATCGTGCGTCGGCGGCACGGTGGCAGCGGGAGGCCCCATTAGCTAAAGTGGTGCTTCAGGTTAAGAACAGTTTCAGGTTAAGAACGGACCTCCGGAACGAATTAAGTTCTTAACCTGAGGTGCCACTGTATGTCCCAATGAAAATTCCCCATCATGAACTAAGAGTGACTTTTTAAATTTGAGCATGACCTAGGGCACTAAAAGATTATGAATAACTCTTTAGATAGCAACACAGATCCTGTGCTCCACACAGAAAAGACACCATATACTTCCATATAATGCAAGCTGTTCTAATTCTTCCCGTGCCAGACAGATCACTGGCAGGTGAGAAAAGACTGCTTTGAGATTCCCTGAAGAAGGCAAGTGTACCATCAAAACTGAACACCTCCATTTCATAGCACTGGGTTTGAAATCAGCAAGGTGGAATTCAACAGAGATGTACCTCTCCTTCTCTCCCCCACCTCTCCACCCCAAATTTATGTTCAATCAGAGCTTCATGCCCCAGTTAAATGTGGGGTTGGGATGTGACCACCACCAGGTTGTCCCTGATCTGACCTGGGGTGACCCAGGGCTTCCTTAGCCCCATCCAGCTGAATCCCAGGGTGACCCAAATTGGCTCAGTGCAGCTCATTATCCAGGATTCAGCCAAATTCAGTGAACAACCCTTTTGCAAATCCTTCACTGACCAATGGGTTGGATCTCCAAGGAACTTTCCAGTCCTGTCATGTGATGGAAAGTAGATAGTTCTCAACTTGACTGCAGCAATTCTGGAAAGAAGCCATGGAGGGAGGGGAAAAGACAGGACAAATGCCATATGAGAAGTGTTCCCATATGAAACAATAGGAATTGTGGGTTCCAAAGGATTTCCTGGGAACGCATTGTGTTCATTAAAAGCAGGACCTGCGTGTATATTAGTCAAATATGCATATTTGGGGAAATTTGCATTACAATGCTGGAGAATCGTTTGGATTATTTTCAAAATGAGAATTGCTGCAGGGATGTAAGATTAGAGAGATGAGAAACTGAGAGAAACCAAAACAGATTCATCCAACCCTACCTGTGCACGAGGAATTGTACTGTCTGAGCTGTAATTTGGTTATGGGTCTAGTGGATAAATGGTGGTGTTAGCAAACATTTTTATATAAGCCACCAGGGGATTGTTTGGCAGAAGTTCAACAAAGCACTCACTGATCTTTTGAAAAACGGAAGGAGGGGGGAAAGAGTTATCCAATCCTTAGGGGATCCTCGCACAATCTGATGTTTGGACGAAGTCTGTCTTTGTTTTGCATGAGGGTTTCTGCACTGTTCAACAAAGAAAATATGCCAGAGCTTTGAAATCAACAGGCAGAGGGATACATCAGCTCCACATCGAGATGCAAGACTTTTGGCAGCAAATGACTCCATTCAGTACCATGTTTTTGACACACACAAAAACAAGCAGTCTTCTCGGCCTAAAGGATGCGATCCAATGCCAGGTGCACACACCCAAAATTCACAAAACCAGGTACTGCCTGCTTCATTTCAGTACTGGAAAGAGTGGTCACACTTGCAACTTAAATAATGACACCCCACTCAAAGAATCCTGGGAACTGCAGTTAGTTAAGGGTGCTGCGAATTGTAGTTCTGTAAGGTGTAAACTAGGGACTCGGGTGGCGCTGTGGGTTAAACCACAGAACCTAGGACTTGCTGATCAGAAGGTCAGCGGTTCAAATCCCCACGACGGGGTGAGCTACCATTGCTCAGTCCCTGCTCCTGCCAACCTAGCAGTTTGAAAGCACGTCAAAGTGCAAGTAGATAAATAGGTAGCACTCCAGTGGGAAGGTAAACGGTGTTTCCGTGCGCTGCTCTGGTTCTCCAGAAGCGGCTTGGTCATGCTGACCACATGACCCGGAAGCTGTACGCTGGCTCCCTCGGCCAAAAAAGAGAGTTGAGAGTCACAACCCCAGAGTCGGTCACGACTGGACCTAATGGTCAGGGGTCCCTTTACCTTTTAAGGTGTAAACTACAGTTCTGCAGATTCTTTGGGAGAATCCCTATGTGTTAGATGTATACAGTGGATGTGGGCATTCTGAGCATATGACGGCGTTTATCTGCATGGTGTCTTCCCCAGTGCTTAAGCAAGAGGCAGTCACTGCTCAGAATCCCATAGGTGGTGTAGAGGACTATCTGTATAAAACAGCCCTGCTGGAGTGGGTGGGCAAATGCCTGCATCTGAGGGGCTGCACAACCTAGGAACTGGATCTTTGTGAATTTTGACCTAAGCTTGTAGAGGTAACGCAAACTTGTAGAAGGCAAACCTTGCACCAGACGTGCAACAGTATGTCAAGGAGCATTATGCCTGCTTTCCCTGACCTCTTGCCTTCTTGGCTAGAAAACAGGGTTTCCCCCCTGACCTTTTGTCCTTTCACAATCTGTTTGCTAGACATATCGCTTGGCTGGAGCATGACGGGGAACACAGACGTAATCAAGTATCGGGGGGAACATTCGAGGGAAGCACCTGCTGATACGTGTATTTGCTAACACTGGAAATGTGCGTAGATGGAAATACGTTAAGTTCAGGATGGTTTCACTACTGTTTCCAATTGTTGACTTCTGCTAATAAAAGGAGCCTCTGCAGAGCTAGCCGGTCGCTTGCTTGGAGTATGCTTGCCAGCTTGCCCCTGCACAGCTCACCTGCATTACCAACTTCTGTCTCATGTCATCACTTCATAACCTGACTTGATACGCTACTCCTGCACTAATGGGAGGCTCTGAACATAGCTATCCATTTTGCACTTCCAAGTAAAGCATCTGCTTTGCATGCAGGAGGTCCCCGGTTCAATCCCCAACATCTCCAGGCAGCGCTGGGGAAAGACTCCTTGCCTGAAACCCTGAAGAACTGCTACCAGGCAGTGTAGACCCCATTGAGCTACGCAGAGCAAAGGTGAGAGATTCCAGATCTCCAGAATCTAGTGCTGCAGTTTTCGGCCAACAGGACATGCCAAAATGCATTTAATATATTTTAAGAGGAATGCATTTTTGGAAGGAGGGCGGGATGCATTTTTTTGAGGATTAAAATAAAAACAATAATTTTCTTCAAAATACACATTAATGCAGAAATGGGTCAGAATGGACTCCAGAATGGACACTTCCAAAAGTGGCACAAACCAGAAAGAGTCTGATCTGTCCATCTCCAAGACAAGCCTGCACTTCCAGTAAGTGGTTATAGGATAGGGACACCCAGTGTAAGAAAGTAAGATGAGCCTGCAGGTGATGAGCCTCCAGTGGCCATTGAGTGCAGGATCCTGTTCTCATGGTGGCCAACCAGATGCCTCTGGTTAGTGTGTGAGCAGGACCTGAGTACAACAGCAGTCTTCCCACTTGTGATCCTTAAACAACAGACTTTCAGAATCACACTATCTCCAAAAGTGGAGGGAATGGGTAATGTCAGGGATTGAAGTGAAGAGGAGGAGGAGTGATGGAGGTCTCCCCCCACACCCTTCTCCTGTAGCTGCCAGAGAGGAGGAAGACAGTCTCGAATTACAGCCGGGCTTTGAGGAAGATAGCAGCTCAGAGACAGGTGAACAGCAGAGTTATGCTGTGTTAGGAGGAGGAGGGGAAGGCAGAGTAGCTAGCTGACACATCACTGGACAGCATAACCGACCCCCTTCTCCCAAAACGTGGCCTTTGTTAAGGGTGCAAGAACAAAGAGCACATAGACAATTGTCCACAGACAGATGCCATGGAAGCAGGTGTTGTTGCTAGAGAGGGAAGGGGGAGGAGCTCAGTGTGAGCAACTCCATTATGGAGGAATGACCGTATTTCTTTGTCTTTCACCATGATGTCTCAATAAATCCTAGTAAGAACTTTCTTGTTTCCTCCCTGCTTCTTGGTGCCGTCAGGGGAGGGAGAAAATTCCTCAAGCCTGACATGTAATATCCTATCTTAAACCATCATTGTATAGTTGTATCCCCCCCTGCCCATACCTGGTGCATACCTTCCAACATATCTCCGATGAAAATAGGGACGTCCTGTTCTATTATTATTATTGTTGCTGCTGCTGTTGTTGTTGTTGTTGTTATACATTGTCCATCTAACTGGGTTGCCTCAGCCACTCTGGGCAGCTTCCAACATATATTAAAACATAATAAAATATTAAACATTTTTTAAAAAAACTTTCCCATATAGGCCTGCCTTCAGATGTCTTCTAAAGGTTGTATAGTTACTTATCTCCTTGGCTCGGGGGTCACATACATTTCTCCGATGAAAATAGGGACGTCTTAAGGAAAAGTGGTACATTCCAGGATCAAATCAGAAACTAGAACAGCTTCTGTAAATCCGGGGCTGTCCCTAGATAATAGGGACACTTGGAGGGTCTGCTGGTGCTCAGGACAACACCAGGAGGTGTTAGCTGTCCTTTTAAAAATAATAATAATAGTAATAATTCTACAAACCCCTCATGTAACATCGCTCTGAAGCATTATGGGAAATTAACAAAGCAGCTCTCAGCAACCCATTACAACTGCTTGCCAGTTAAGCCTCCCAAGGCCCACCCAAAGAGGGCAACTGCTCTGTTCAGGCCCCCTAAAACCCAGAACTGGCTCTCAAGTAATGAAGCAAAGCTCTCTAGCTATGAATATGCTTTAATGCAGGGCTGCGGTGTCAGTCCTCCTGACAGCCTCCGGCAGAAGAGGTTTGGGAAGGGTCAAGCATCATTTGAGTTGGGAAATATCCTCCAAAGGCTAATTAACAAGAACCATTGTCAATATAAAGAAGCACGAGAAGGCAAAAACAACCTTTGTTCTTCGGAAGGAGACGACGCCATCATGTCTGCCATTAAACCACAAGGGCGTGTCTGCCAATTTTGAGAACTAGCAAAAGGGTCTCGCTTCCCAGACAATTGCGATATGTCAGAAGCACAGCCAACCTTGCGCTTGAAACCTGCTTAATTTAAATCCCCGGCACTTAATGTCCATTAGCTATCTGCAACAACTGCTGATTTATTTGCAAGGTGGTAGGTTGTTAAAATCCCTGATCTGTAGTAACTCAGATGTAGATTTGTCACTCCCCCTCTATGGCTTCGTTGGGAGCTGCTGGGATCTGTCTGTGGCTGCCCCGTGTGGACAACCACTGAACTGCAGTTTGGCAGCCTTCCGCATGCGGCAACTTCCTGGACTGACTCCTCCCACTCTGACTCCCCATTGGATCATTCTGGGCTGGAAGGGGGAGAAAACAATTGAGAATATAAAAACCATAAGAAGAGCCTGCCATATAAGGCCAATGGCCCATCTAGTCCAACAGCCACTTCTTACAGTGGCCAACCAGACACTTGTGGACCTAAAGAGAGAATTAGAGCACAACAGCACCTCTCCCATATTGTGATCCCCATTGCGCATGCTTCAGTTTGGGAATGAATGGGGAAGGGCCATAGTTCAGTTTTGCATGCAGAAGGCCCCAGGGTCTATCACCAGAATGCCCCAATGTGACTGGGAAAGTTCGCTGCCTCAAATATTGGACAAACAGTCAACGTAGACAAGACAATACAGGGCTCAATGGACTAAAGATTTGACTCAGTATCGGGCATCTTCCTGTGCTCCTAATTTTAGACCTTTGTTCAGTGAAACTAGAATCCAGGATGCTCAATACACAGGACAATGTGACCTGCCATACAAGAACAAAGGAATTGTTGTGGGGATCCGTCTGTCTCGAGAGACAATGGCGTACGCCATACTCAAACTGCTGTGTTAGCCTCCTTCCCAAAGCCTAGTACAGTGGTACCTCGGGTTAAGAACTTAATTCGTTCTGGAGGTCCGTTCTCAACCTGAAACTGTTCCTAACCTGAAGCACCACTTTAGCTAATGGGGCCTCCTGCTGCCATGCGATTTCTGTTTTCATCGTGAAGCAAAGTTCTTAACCCGAGGTACTATTTCTGGGTTAGTGGAGTCTGTAACCCGAAGCATCTGTAACCTGAGGTACCACTGTAAGTGTTTCCTTTGGGCTCTGACAGAGTCCTAGAGTCCTCCTACATCCTTCCCAAAGCGTTCCCAGCAAGAGGGCTCTATGACCCTGCCAGAGACTTGCACCTCCTTCTCAAAGCCCTTACCAGGATTTGGGAAGACACCATAAGGACGGGGGGGTGGGAAGGGAGTGTCAAATTGTGGGCCCCCACAGGGCGCTATATTATCATGGTCTGCCCTTGCCACCATCCCTGACCTTTCACCCTGCTGAGCCTGCTAGGAGTTAGAATCCAGCAATGACTGGAAGCCGCTCTCATTGAAGCCATGGGGAATATGGCAAGTGCTTGCCACAGCTCTGATTTTGCTTGACGGTTCCAGAACCATTTGACCAATATCAATGGTTTATAAGGAACACAGGAAGCTCTCTTATCTGAATCAGATCATTAGTCCATCTAGTTTAGTACTGTCTCCACCAGGATTTCCCAAACTTGTTGTTGGACTACAACTCGCATCATCCCTAGCTAGCAGGACCAGCAGTCAGGGATGATGGGAACTGAAGCCCAAGAGCAGCTGGAGACCTAAGTTTGGGAAACCCTGGTCTACAGGGACTGGCAATGACCACTCAGGATTTCAGGCAGGAGGCTGTTGACCTGGAGATGCCAGATATTGAAACTTGGTCCTTCTGTATGCAAAGCAGATGCTCTTCCACTCAGCCACCCTCTTTCTTCCTCTTTCATGCCTTGTTGGGGTTTTGGCAACTTAATGACAAGGCTGGGACAGGACCTTAATTCATATTGCCTGTCAGTGTTTATTAGAGTTAATGCTATATCCATTCGTAACCCTCCTTCCTTTTGCTTCTGGTTGCAGATCCATTCCCAAACCTGTATTCATCCTGGCTTTCAATCAAGGAAGATTACAGGGTTGCACCGGCAAAATTGCACATTGCTTTTCAAAGCAAATCTCTATTTATAAATAATTCCAAGCCGATAGCTATTGGGAAGTGGGACTTTTAATTGATACTTTGCAGTGAGATATAGGACGTAGCTTTCTTCTTTTGATGAAGATGAGTGTCAGTCGTTTATGAAGCTCCGGATAAACTGCCTATTAATCTATTTTTACATTCCTCCTCGTCTTTAATGCTACTTACATAGCTCACAATTAGAAAGTTTAAAAGAATAAACAGAGCGGGGGTGTCGTGAGGGGGGAGAGATGTTTCAGATCCAGAGAGTTACTGCTAGAGGCAGAGTGCCTGTGGATGCTGGTTCCTGAAGACTACAAATGAGGAAAGCCTTGTTGCATTCGGGCTCTGCTTGTGAGCTTCCCAGAGGTCATCTGGTTGACTACTGTGAGAACAGGATGCTGGACTAGATGGGCCTTTGGCCTGATCCAGCAGGACTCTTCTCAGGTGTTTACGGAATTTGCTATCACATAACCGCCTTATCTGTTTATGACGGCTATGGACCACCTCCAGTATCTGATGTCATTTGTGGACCTTAAGGTCCTCTGTGGGGCATACCAGGAGACGCCATTGGCCTGATCCAGCAGGCTCTTCTTATGTTCTCATCTCCGGGATCTTGTGCATTGTTCGTAATGGTACAGTATGTGACTGAAAAAGTCTCCCCAGTCCTGATTTTATGGCATACATAAAGAAGTTCAATATGGGGCGACAGTGTGGAAAGGTCTTTGGTTTCAGCATCTGCTGAAGGTAAAGGGAAGCTTGCAGACACAGCAGTGAACAGGATTGAGCCCTTCCTTCTGCTGCCAGTAACAACACTGCAAATAATAATTTGAGCAGTAATTCCACACTAAAGATCAGCTTCATGATGGCGCAAGCAAATACTGATGACATAAAACCCTCCCCTGGATAAAGTGCTGATCCTGTTTTGTTAGATGTAGACAACGTTTCTGGGAAAAATATTAATTTTCTGCTGTGTTCCAATTATTTCCCCGCCTCTAGCCCTGCGTGCACATTTTGCACATCCCCCTGAATTTTTATTTTGAATTTTATTTTATTTTATTTTTGCAAAACAAACAAATAGACAATAATATGATTTGCGGCTATGCAAGCTCAAAGAAGAAAATCAATCTGCAGTGCTCCCAGATACAAATGGATCATTGCAGGGGTCAGAAAGTCGCCACCATTTCCCCTTGGCATTAAGAAAATCTGTGTGGTTGGCAAAAGAGGCGGGAGTGTGGGCTGTTCCCCTTCTTCAGCGGCTGCTGGAGGCGGTGGCGGCAGCTTGGCAGGCAAAGGTTTTGATTCGCTGTGTCATTGGTCTTCCTTTTTAAAATAAATAAATAAAAGCCCTTAAAAAGGAGAAACAAACTTAACAGGGCCCCTTTTGAAAACTTACAACCTGTACCTCTCTGGCCAAACTTGCCCTATTGCGGGTAAAATGACGACATGTGGGGAGCAAAATATACATAGCATAATAGTGCCAAGATTGTGAAGTTAGAAACATGCCCCCAAACCCATGTCAAGACCCAAAAGTTTGACTTCTCTTTAGCATTTGGCATGGGGATTCTGCATATATCTGAGAGGAAGGCAGAGCTGGGTTGGGTGGAGAAACAACCTTCTGTTCTTGTTCCTCAAGAGGGTGTGAGATCTGCTTGAAGACACAGATTTGGAGTTTTCTTTCCATCGATCAGTTCAAAGCAAGCAGAAATATCTTTAATGCAAAACTCTAATGCCTGAAAGACAACAAAAAAGTATATATATCTCTCTCCCTCTCTCTCTCTCATACACACACACCCCTATGATCTGCCTTGTATGTCTAAAGATTCCAGGAAATTTGCAGAGGGGTAGCCCCAAAATCTGCGGCTAAAACAACCTAAAGCCTTCTTGCTGTTTTGCTTCCCACTAGGAAATAGTGCTTCTATTACCCCCAGCTATGTTTTAATTGCAGGGAAAGAAACCATCCACTTAGAAACCTGCTCTTGCTAGGGTGTGATTTTGGAAACTTCAGGCAGCTGTGAATACCTAGTGGAGGAAGCCAGACTCTCCCAACTTGCAAACAGCACAAGTTTATGCCTTGGCGTCAAGAAATCATGACTTAGAAGCATCTGTTTGTACGCATCAACTTGGGAGCGGGATGCAGGGGAAAGTGGGCAGAGCAAAGGATGTGACTTGCTACATAACAGTCACAAAGATAGCTCAGTTGGTTCAAGCATGGTGCTGATAACCCCAAGGTTGAGGGTTCGATCCCGGTATGGGGCAGCTGGATATATTCCTGCATTGCAAGTGTTGGACTAGATAGTCCTCAGGGTCCCTTCCAACTCTACAATTCTATGATTCCATGTCTGGGGTTGCTATGCTGCAATGCACTCTATGTGGGGCTACCTTGGAAGGTGACCTGGAAACTACAATTAATCCAGAATGCGGCAGCTAGACTGGTGACTGGGAGCGGCTGCCGAGACCACATAACACCGGTCCTGAAAGACCTACATTGGCTTCCTGTACATTTCCAAACACAATTCAAAGTGTTGGTGCTGACCTTTAAAGCCCTAAATGGCCTCGGTCCTGTATACCTGAAGGAGCGTCTCCACCCCCATCGTTCTGCCCGGACACTGAAATCCAGTGGCAAGGGCCTTCTGGCAGTTCCCTCATTGTGAGAAGTCAAGTTGCAGGGAACCAGGCAGAGAGCCTTCTCAGTAGTGGCGCCTGCCCTGTGGAACGCCCTCCCACCAGATGTCAAAGAGAAGAACAACTACCAGACTTTTAGTAGACATCTGAAGGCAGCCCTGTTTAGGGAAGCTTTTAATGTTTAACAGACCACTGTATTTTAATACTCTGTTGGAAGCCGCCCAGAGTGGCTGAGGAAACCCAGCCAGATGGGCGGGGTATAAATAATAAATTCTATTCTATATACACAGTGGCGGAGCTTCAAGCTCCGACAGGGGAGGGCGGAGAGCAGGCGGGGGCATGGCTGATGCGCGTCCCGGGGGTGTGGCATGCTGCGCAGGGGCATGGTGAGCCACCTGGGGGGTGTAGTACCCAGCACAGGGGGGCAGCTAGCATGCCCTTGGTGCAGTCTCCTCCCCCCGCACCCCGATTCCTCTGCCAGTGTATATACACACCTCCACCCAGCCATTCAAGAGGCAATATCGCAGTTCAAGCACACATTTCAGCTGTAGAGCTCTGCAAAGTGAAGGCCCAGCCATTTTCATCTGCAACTAAAGTTTATGCTTTCTGCCTGAAGTCAAGCGAAGAAGTAGGGAAATGGGCAAGAGAGAGAAAAGAGAGGCGGCGGTGGCGGCAGCAGCAGTGTAAACGGTGGGGAATCTTTGCAGCTGAGCTGCCATTAAGGACAGATAGCAAATGGTGCAGCAAGCTGTGTGCTTGTGTTTGCGCCACAGAGGAGCTGGAGTGAGCGTGTCAAACTTTTTTCTCTTTTGTTTCCCCTAAGTGATCTTGAAATGAAATGAGATTGATGCCACATACATTATGCAGAAGGGGATGGATTGATTTTGTAGGTCACGCACTTCCAAAGGCCCATTACGCAGCTTCCCTTAAATAATTAAGCATGGCACAGCCTTACCTCGGCAAAGCTAATCAGGAGACTTGTGCCCATCCAGCAAAATCCCCGCCGTCCCTAATTGCACAACATCAGACCCAACAATTTCTCAGAGCGTTCACATCCCCCTGAAGAAGACTGATTTCGCCCCAGCACGCTCGTCACTGCCTTTGCAGCTTGCTAAAAAGTGTGTACTTTAAGGAAACGTCTTCAACAGCTAGCTTAAGCAAGCCCCCTTTGGGCACTGTATTTCAGAATGCCTCTCCCAACATGAACCTACCTGGACCATTCAGTCTTCATTTGAGGCCCTGCTCCAGGTGCCCCCTCTAAGGCAGGTGTGGAGCCTGGGGACAAGTGAGAGGGGCCTTCTCGGTTGTGGCTCCTCACTCATGGAATACTCTCTCCAGTTAGGTCCACCTGGCATCATCATTAACATCCTTTCAGAACCTGGTACAAACTTATATCTTCTCCCCGGCATCTGGTGGAATGAAATAATTTTGCTGTTTAGTGATTATATGTGTTGGCTGCTGTTTTATTGGGTCTCTTGATGGGTTATTAGCAGCCTTGTACTTGGCGCTGCTCAGGATTTCTGAGAAGCAACCAAGAAAAAAATGTGGTTTTGAAATAGGGGCTAAAATCGACACAGTTCAGAAAGTGCCCTCCGCCATCTTGATTCAAAGCGGCATCCAATTGTATCCGAACACAGACGAAAAACTGCTCCTTGATGTCAAGAACCAGCAAGCAAAATTTGTTTATGATACTATAAGCATTGTGTCCAAATACACAGCAATTGAGCAACTTTCCAAAAATGGACAGCAGATAGGATTTTGCTGCTCTTTAATTGGATATTTTTTATTGGATCGCAAATGCACACACTCCACCCACCCATGTATAAACTCTCTCTGTGCATGTGCACGTACACACACACACACACACACACACACACACACATGGATGAATGTGTGATGAGGTGAGAAAGAGGTATAACCCCCACACACACCTTTTGTTTATCTCTTCTCTTTCAGGCTCACATATTCCATGCATACACGCACACATGCACAGTGTATCTGTATATGAATGGATGGAGGGGTGACAGGATGAGGAAGACAGAGAGAGAATGTGGGTGGTTTTTTTCACTCTCTCTCTCTCTCAGCCCACCCATAAGGATATACATGCAACCCCTCAACGCTATGCATCCATCAACAAAGCTGAACAGGTTCTGAATTAGCGACACATTGGCAGAAAATGGGGTGTGGCTCGGAGTCCTACTGTTTGGTGGACAGCAGAAAGGGAGAGAAAGGGGGCATGGCTACAAAAGAATGATTAATTCCATCTGCAGCCTAACAGTCCTTTATTTTATTTGCGACTTGGCTGCCCTCTGCCAATTTTTGGAGCAGCAGCGCAATATCAGCCCTCCCTTCTCCATAGTTGCAATGTAGGGCAATCCCGCTGCATTGCTATTGAATCCTTTCCCTAGGTTGAACAGCAGTGCCCTGAGGTCAGGGACCAATCTTCATCGGGATTGCATGGGGAGTAAAGCATTAAATCTCTTCCCCACAATCCCTTTCCTAGTGGTGCTCAGCTGATTGCCAGGAACTGGGGTGAAGAAGACACACTTCCCCCCCTCCCCCAATGCTCAGCTCATTGACAAGAGAGGGGGTTCTAGCCGTTGCATAAAATTAGACAGCCTGTGGACAATGGATTGACCATCTCCAAGTTAGACACAGAGGCAAAGAGAAGTTGGGACAGTCTTGGTTGTGGGGATGGCATTCACTAAACTAACCATGGTTTGGCTGCGATGTCTGGAATGGGGCCAATGTGTCTTCCATTTTCTTTTCTATTGCTCATCTAGGATTGGGTTGTTTCTGCCCACGATTTCTGTACATTTGAAGTCACTCCAGTCCTTCCCAACAATGCTAATAAGATTAAAAGATTAATATATGAAAAGCGTTGAGCAAGGATTGAAAGAAATGAGATTTTGCTGCTGTGTCTATTCTTACAACCTTATAATGAGGTTTTGATGTCCTTGTCGATGTCTTTTGATGCCACACAGAGGGTTTCCCCCCCCCCTCTCTTCCCCTGAGTAGAGGTTAAAATTAATCATGATGATACTTTCTTCTCCGTTAAACTCGCCATATTCGGGTTAGCAAAAAAGAAGGGTGGGGGACCAACTACCTTACTGCTGGAGATGCAAGCAAGATTGAGCAGATTGTAAACATATTAGACAGGAATGTAATAGAATTGGATCAAATATGTTTCCTGTCATGGAAGAAATTGCAGGATCTAAGTTTTTAATATGGTCCATGGTGCTGTTATGAGACAGACCGGATGTGCTGAGCGATTAGGACTAAACTGAAGGAAATGGTCACCATGGTTGTTGGGGATCACAGGAAGAGTGGGGTTGGCTTGGATAAATTCCTGCCTCTCACATAATACAGGAACTCGGGGACATTCAATGAAGCTGAATGTTGGAAGATTCAAGATGTAGTGATGGCCACCAACTTGGATGGCTTTAAAAGAGGATTGGACAAATTCATGCAGGACAAGGCTATTGATGACTACTAGCCAGAAGGACTATCTTCTTCCTCCATGTTTGGAGGCATGAAATCACAAGTGGGGAAAGAGCTGTGGTGTTCAAGCCCTTCCCTTTCCCCCCTTTTTGCTGATTTTTTTGCTATAGGTCGATTCACTATTTCTGCCTTCACCCAAGCCAGTGCTCTCCAGACAATCTGAACCCCCACCAGCACCAGCCACTGGAAGTCATCATCCAAAACATCTAAGCTCCCCAAGTTAGTGAAAGGTGATGTACTGGAGCCAAAGTAAAATTTATCAGAACACTGAAAAAGAGGCTTTCAAAACAATTTAAAGACAGAAAAGCAGGACAATGAGACAAACCCAGTTGTAACAACATTTTCACTAACTGAGGTAAACAGATGGTGTTGATTTGAATTATTTCTATATCCTCATATATATATTCTCAGTAAGAAAGAGCTATGTAAGAGAGTTATATGAACTCTGTCTCCAGATTTCACATAGGGATCCCTCCCAGCACTACCTTGGAACTGAACCATCTGCATGCAGAACACATGCTCTATCACAGACCTATGGCACTTCCCTTAAAAACAATACAGTGGTACCTTGGTTTGCAGTATGTGGGTGGCACTGTGGGTTAAACCACAGAACCTAGGACTTGCCGATCAGAAGGTCGGCGGTTTGAATCCCCAAGACGGGGTGAGCTCCTGTTGCTCAGTCCCTGCTCCGGCCAACCTAGCAGTTCGAAAGCACATCAAAGTGCAAGTAGATAAATAGGTACTGCTCTAAACAGCGTTTCCATGTGCTGCTCTGGTTCGCCAGAAGCAGCTTAGTCATGCTGGCCACATGACCTGGAAGCTGTACGCCGGATCCCTCAGCCAATAAAGTGAAATGAGTGCCGCAACCCCAGAATCAGCCACTACTGGATCTAATGGTCAGGGGTCCCTTTACAAAGGTACCTTGGTTTGCGAACTTAATCTGTTCCAGAAGTCCGTTCTTAAACCAAAGTGTTCTTAAACCAAGGCGTGCTCTCCCATATCAGCGGGAACTCAATTTACAAATGGAACACACTCGACAGGAAGCAAAACATGTTCTTATTCCAAGGCAAAGTTCACAAACCAAAACACCTGCTTCCGGGTTTGCAGCGTTCTTAATCCAAGTTGTTCATAAACTAAGCTGTTCTTAAACCAAGGTACCACTGTAGTTTAATATTCCATTCCTCATAGTTCTGAATAAACGACAGATACAAATCAGAGGAGGGCCTTAAGCAGGAAGGTGGCCTTATATGGAGTCAAGCCATCTAATGCCAGATTCTCTTCTGGAGATTCTCTACAATGGCTCACAACAGCTTGCCAAGGTTTCAGATGGAGCTGACTCCCAAACCTACCTGGCCAGTCCTGATGCCCAGGAAATGCCCAGGATTGAATCTGGGCCCTTCTGCACTCAGAGCATGTGCTCATCCACTGAACCATGGTGGTCATCCTGAGCACCAGGGTGTTGGGAGTGTAATGGGAAGGGAGGAACAAATTGACTACATCCCCACTCTTACAGATTGGGAAATCCATCAAGATGTGGAAGTGCTCATGCTTCCAGATCCAGACTCAGTGCATGGGAGCAGGGTCCGGGAAGCAAAGCTGGCAACGTTCTCTCCTTCCTGTATCCTCTCCTTTCTTTATTCTGATCACTGGCCCCTTCTGATCCTGATTTCTCTTGCAGGATCTGCCCCTTGCCAAATAACACTATCAATGCAATCCCCACAACAACCATGTGCATTAGGTGAGGCTGGAAGTGAGTGACAGGCCCAAGGTCACCCAGTGAGCTTCATGGCCCAGTGGGGATTTGTTGTTGTTTTTTATACAGTGGTACCTCAGGTTAAGTACTGAATTCGTTCCGGAGGTCCGTACTTAACCTGAAACTATTCTTAACTTGAAGCACCACTTTAGCTAATGGGGCCTCCTGCTACTGCTGCGCCGCCGGAGCACGATTTCTGTTCTCATCCTGAAGCAAAGTTCTTAACCCGAGGTACTATTTCTGGGTTAGTGGAGTCTGTAACCTGAAGCGAATGTATGTAACCTGAGGTACCACTGTATATACATTTTTATTAATTCTTAACATATTAATTATCATTCACACAACAAAACTTCTCATCTTATACAATAATTTTTGGACTTCCATCAACACCTCTGATGATTTTCCATTCTTATTATGCATTTCTTAATTTCATATTACCTTTAATTATCTTTAACTAATAATTCTTCTCATTGTCTTTTTTGCAATATTTCAAATAATTCACCTTACAAAACTTCTTGCAAGCCTACTAGCATAATCTGTTCATCACGATTACTCTTCAAATAGTCCGTAAATTTACTCCACTCTTCTGAGAATCTCTGCTCTCGCAGGTTTCGAATTCTTCCTGTTAGTTTATCTAATTCTGCATAGTCCATCATTTTCATCCTCCATTCTTCTTTCGTCGGTAATTCTTCTCGCTTCCAATGTTGTGCCAATAATATTCTTGCTGCTGTCATTTCATACAAAAATAATTTACAATTCTTTCTGTTTAAATCATCACCTACAATGCCAAGTAAAAATGCTTCTGGTTTCTTAATAAATGTATATTTCAACATTTTTTCCATCTCATTATATATCATTTCCCAGAAGTTTTTCAGGCCCAGTGGGGATTTGAACCCTGGTCTCTCAGGTCCTAGTCTGACACCCTAACCACTACACCACACTGGCACGCTCTCTCTCTCTAAGCAACACTGCCATGCCTGTGTCACATCACCAGCCCCCATGGTTCCTTCTCCCCTTCCAAATTAGGGTTTGAACCCTAATTAAGCATCAGGACTGGACTCTGGTTCAGTTTGGGGCCTTAATTTGGATCCTGACCTGATGAGACAACTGGAGGGGAGTGGGGGGTTGTGGGAGAATGATGTCATTAATTTAAAAATAATAATCAAAAAAGCACTAACAAAGGTATCTAATCTAAACTGCTCTACATCCCATTCCTAAGTGAATAAATAAATAAAAAATATCCCTTTACAGAAGCCTTCAAACTGCAGCCGCATAATCTGATGTCTCCGGCTTTTAAAAAGGCAATTTGGCTCACTGGATTCAGCGTGACAATCCCAATTTATCATTCTCCTAATAAGCGCCTTTCAGAAATGTGTGGCTCATGAATTATCATAGCTAGAATAGCAGCCTAGGCAAATTGGAACAAGCCTGGGATAAAACTAGCTTTCCGGCAAGTGTTGCTCCATGAAAAGGACCTTTCCTGGGTGATAGAGCCCTGGTTTGCTTGCAAATGGTGGAATCTGATGGGTGTGCCCAGTAATCATTATTTTATGTACTGTATTATATTTGTTAGATTCTTTGTTTATTTTACATTTACAATACTTTTTCTTAAAAAGGGGGGGGGACTCTTAAAATTGGGGAAATCCCTTACTATCAGGAGGTTGTATCCAGTGTTAGCCCTACTCAGAGCAGACCCATTGAAGCTAACGAGTATGGCTACCTTAGGTATGTGAATTTCAATACACTTACTCTGTAAAGATCCCCCATCTGAACTACATATTTAAAGCATCATCATTTCTCTTCTCCCAGGGAATCCTGGGAAGTGTAGTTTGTTAAGGATGCTGAGAGTTGCTATTTCTCCTCACAGAGCTACATTTCCCAGAATTCCCTGGGAAGAGGGACTGGTGGTTAACTCATTCTGGAATTTACAGTCCTGCCCATCAGCTGGGATGGGAGTTGTGATGCACAACATTTGGAGGATTCTGCCCTAGAATTGACAATACTGGGCTTGTTGGGCAAATATTTTGACCTGGTATAAGGTACCTCACTGAGTCTATGCAGGTCCTGTAACCAGCACATGTGGTGATCCTTTAAAATTATATGGTATGTCTATCTATCTGTCTGTCTGTATGTGTGAGCTTTTTACAGATCTCATAATTTACTTTCAGGCAGCTTCCCAGTGGTGTCCTATGCAAGCTGATGTGAGTGTATGTGTCTGAGAGATAAGAGATAACCTAGAAATGAACATTCCCGTTTCTGAAAACTGTCTGGCCATCGCAGTATTCATCCTCAGTTCATAAACCGATGAGCACAAGTTCATTGATTGCTAGCAGTTTATGGACAGTGCTCTGCTGTTATGTCAGATGGAAAATGCACTACATGACTTGGTCGCGGTCACCAAAACAGATTGAAAGGACTTGGTTCAAAGGAATTGGGATATATGTGTGTGTGTGTGTGTGTGTGTGTGTGTGTATACATATACTGCCAGACGCGCTCAGTTGTGTTGCCCCACTATGTGGAGTGAATCAACGAGCAGCTAAGCGTTTGCTCTTTGTCAAAACACTGCAGACTAATCATCAAACATTAGCATTGCTTCACTTGACTCCTTTACCAATTCCATTTTATAAGCCCCAGGCCCCAAAAGAAGAATGGGGCAAAGCACCACAGCAAATTGCTGAAGAAATAAAGGGAGGTAATGAAATGGTGCCACAAAACAACTTTTCCCAACCTTGGCACCTCAGGTGTAGTTAGACTACAACTCCCCTCATCCCTGACCATTAGCTAAACTGGGTAGGGAGGATGTAGCCCAGAAACAGCTGGGGACCCAAGGTTGAAAAACTCTACCATAGAAAGCATGGCAAAGGGCATGTCTCTAGATGCCCTAGACTCAAAATTTGCTCACAGCCATTTAAGCTAAGCACCCCAAACACCAGTTATAAACTTGGGGCTTTATTTATAAGGATGCTTGAAGCTATCTGAATTAAAGTAAGCCAACACTTACTGGTCTGAGAATAGTGGATTATTTGGTCCATCAGAACCAACTGGCACGGTCAATATTTAGGGATGATGGGAGCTGGAGTCCAACAACAGTGGGTGGGTCACAGCTTCCCCATCCCAGCTTTAATCCAGGAAGCCTGCAGGTAAAGCCAGGGAGTTATAGGACCTTGGAGAGCTCCAGGTGAGCAGCAGTTGTTCCAACTGTTCTTCTTGTTTTAACAGTCAGCCCCTCTTTCTATGGTGATGAACATTTTTCAGGCAGAGGGCCACACTCCCTCGTGGGCAATCTTCTGGGGGCCACATGCCAGTAGATGACAGAAGCCCAGAAGCAAAAGTAGGCAAAGAAGTGGATATGTCTCTTTCCCAGGTACATGACAATTCAATGGCACATTCCAGCAGAACACGTGCACTTGAGGAAGTTGTGGCACACAGCTGGTGTGGCCTGGGGGAAAGGGTGTGGCTTAGGGAGAGTTCTGAAGCCAACAGAGAGATGGCTGGAGGGCTGCACTCCATCCCCAGACCTGAGGCTCCCCATGCTGTGCTCCAGGAGCTGCCACCCATCACAGCAAACAGCACAGATGGACCAACTGCCTGACTCAGGGCAAGACAGCTTGGTGCACCAATTTAGTTGATTGGCTTATTCTTCTTTAGTGATCCATGACTACTCTCTGCCCAGAGAATATAAGGAAGCAGGGGGAGAGGGGTGGAGAGAGTGAAAGAGAGACTTAGTGATGAGAGGGGAAAAGAAGACACACAGCATTTTTCAGTGTCTTAAATGTTAATCACCAGGAAACAAAAAAATAAATGAGCTATGGGTATTGTATAATTGCAAGAAATTTTGAGAAATGAGTTCTGTCCAGAGAAATCCAATTAAGCTTAATAATGTTGCACAGTGGGGCAAGGAGGAGAAATACTGCACATGGATGGAAACTCAGGCTTTTTAAGTGTGGGGTTTAAAAAAAACAAAAACCCTAAATGAATCAGACACTTAATGATACTTCCAAGCACTTTCTAACAGATTACCCTAATTATAGGAAGAAGGAATGGCAGTGGCCTGTGAGCACACTATCAAGCGAGTAACTCTTTGGTTTAAAGCTAGGTTGTTCTATAAAATAAAATAAAAGTTTTTACAACAATCACAGATTTTCTTTTTATAATCTCCAGTTAAGCCAGGCTTCCTGATGAGGGAGATCCGTAGGACCACTACAGATGGGGGACTTCATGCATGTTTGAAACCACATTTCTTAAGGGCCCACACGACCTACGCAAATACATCAGGGGCTGGCATCCTTTGGGGGTCAGTGGGCAATTTTGCAGTCTGGAGAGTTTGCCATGGGCACCGTACACAGATTCTGCAAGCAAGCATGCACCATATCCTATTCTGTTGACTAAGATAGAACACCTCTTTTGAGCATTTCCATGTTGTGTAGTGGTTAGAGCTTTGGACTAAAACCTGAGAGACCAGGACTCCAATCCCCATTATTCTATAACTATTCTATTAACTATTAATATTTTGATCTTGGACCAGGCACTGTCTCTCACCCTAACCCTACCTCATAGGGTTGTTGTGAGGATAAAATAGAGTGGAGGAGAATGGTGCCCACTAGGCCTCCTTGAGGTCCTTGGAGGAAAGGTGATATATAAATGCCATAAATAAATATTTGTACCCTGCCCATCTGGCTGGGGTTCCCCAGCCACTCTGGGCAGCTTCCAACAAAGATTAAAAATAAATCAAAATGTCACACATTAAAAACTTTCCTGAGCAGGGCTGCCTTTGGATGTTTTCTAAATGTCAGGTAGTTGTTTATTTCTTTGACATCTGATGGGAGGGTGTTCCACAGGGCGGGCGCCACTACCGAGAAGGCCCTCTGCCTGGTTCCCTGTAGCTTGGCTTCTCGCAGTGAGGGAACCGCCAGAAGGCCCTCGGCACTGGACCTCAGCATCCAGGCAGAATGATGGGGGTGGAGACGCTCCTTCAGGTATACGGGGCCAAGGCCATTTAGGGCTTTAAAGGTCAACAGCAACACTTTGAATTGTGCTCAGAAATGTACTGGGAGCCAGTGTAGGTCTTTCAGGACCGGTGTTATGTGGTCTCGGCAGCCGCCCCGAGTAACCAGTCTAGCTGCCGCATTCTGGATTAGTCATAGTTTCCGGGTCACCTATTAAGCCTAATTTTAGCAGGGCAAGCTTGGAGAGGAACGCACACCTGCAGACACCAGGTTGGGGGCCTCTATAATACACTTTATTCAAAATGTGTTAAGGGCACCAGGACAGGGAGGAAGGGATAGTTCCTACTCAAAAAGGGACTAACTATCAACTTCTCCTTAGAAGCAGAGATAAGATTTCTCCTTGGGATGTTGTTAGTGAGCAGAGTGGAGCTCTGTGGAATTCTTCACGTTTCGTGGCTTGGAAACAGGAAAGGAGAAGTGAATTTTAGGCTGTAGAAAAGCAAGACAACAAACAGCGACACCAATGAGTCAAAAATGAAAAATAGTTTTCATTATTTGCCTGCAAGAAACACATGTGACAAGACTCCACAGAAAAGTGTTAATTAACAAAAGGTTAGGCCAAGAATTTATCTCATCGGACAAAGTTAAGAAAAGAGGAGTGGTGATATATGCAAAGGAGAACTTGTCACCAAAATTCGTATTTAAAGATGAACAGGGTAGAATTTTGGCAATTGAAATTCAGACACAAGGAGAAAAGTTTTTAATTTTAGGAATATATGCCCCAAATGATGGAAAATCGGAATTTTTTAAGAAGCTGCATGAGACTATGCTGGACTATTTGGATTACAACAACATTATCATGTTGGGAGATATGAACGGCGTCGCCTCAGTGAATATGGATAAGTCGCAAAGTGCTAATATAACGAAAGACGGCAGACTACCAAAAACCTTTTTTGAAATGACTGACAATTTGGATTTGATTGATATATGGAGGATCAAGAACCCTCTAGGGAAAGAAGGAACTTTCTTTTCTGAGGCCCACATGACATGGACGCGAATCGACCAAATATGGATAACTAGAGGGCTGGCACCTAAGACTAGAAAAGTGGAAATCTGCCCAAAAACCTGCTCCGACCACAACGCTTTGAGAATGGAACTGAGATTAAATACAACCGGATCTTTCAGATGGAGAATGAACGACGCTTTGTTAAGAGATCAGGAGATTGTTAAGAAGGCCCAAAAAGTTTTAAAGGATTATTTTGAAATAAACTTAAAGACAAATGTGGAAAAAAGAACAATCTGGGACGCAAGTAAAGCAGTTATGAGAGGGTTTCTAATACAGCAGAATACGATTAAAAAAAGGCTCTGGAATGAAAAGAAGGAGAAGATTTTGGAGAAAATAAGAGAAGGAGAGAAAAAACTGAGATCCAGGCCTAAATCAAAGGAAGTATTGAGAGAAGTGAAGTTTTTCCAGGCACAATATTCGAAACTTATAAATCAAGAGGTGGAATGGAAAATTAAACAAATGAAACAAAGATCCTTTGAATCTGCTAATAAGTGCGGGAAGTTGTTGGCTTGGCAGTTGAAAAAGAGACAAAAGCTTAACACAGTTACAAATCTAGAGATTGAAGGGAGAATGGTTCAGAAACCCGAGGAAATTAGAAAGTGTTTCCAGAGATATTTCAAAGAACTTTATTCACAAAGGCCACAAAAAGGCTCGGAGGTGGACCAATTTGTCACAACTAATGGATTACAAAAAATACCCCAGGAAATGAGAGCAACCCTGAACTGTAATATTACAATCCAAGAAATTGAATGCGCCATTCAGAACCTCCAACTGGGCAAGTCTCCGGGACCTGATGGACTTACTTCCAAATATTACAAGGCATTGAAGGAATCATTGATACAACCATTGTTGGAAGTTTGTAACCAGATTATGGAGGGGAGGAAGGCACCGGAAACGTGGAAAGAAGCTTTCATCACGTTGATACCAAAATCAGAAACTGAAAAAACTCAACTTAAAAACTACCGTCCTATCTCACTCCTAAATGTGGATTACAAAATCTTTGCAGACATTTTGGCAAGCAGGTTTAAGAAAGTATTAAATGAAGTGATTCATAAGGACCAAGCAGGCTTTCTCCCTGGCAGACATCTATTTGACAACACAAGAAACATCATTGACATTTTGGAATTTTTACAGACTAACTCAAATACAAGAGCGGTGTTGATCTTTATTGATGCGGAGAAAGCCTTTGACAACATTTCTTGGATGTTTATGAAGAAAAATTTGGAAAGGATGGGAGTAGGGCGGGGGTTTGAAAATGGAATAGAAGCAATTTATTCAGAACAAAAAGCTAAATTGATAGTAAACAACGTGGTGACAGAGGAGTTCAAAATTGAAAAAGGGACACGACAGGGGTGCCCTCTATCTCCTCTGTTGTTTATTTCAGTCCTGGAGGTGCTATTGAACATGATTAGAAATGACCGGTTGGCACAGGGAATTGTGGTCGGAGAGAAACAATATAAACTGAAAGCATTTGCAGATGACTTGGTATTAACATTACAGGAGCCAGCCTCTAGTACTAAAAGAGCGTTAGAATTAATTTCTGACTTTGGTCGGGTGGCGGGATTCAAGCTGAATAAACAAAAAACTAAAGTTTTAGCAAAAAACTTGACAACTACTGAAATAGAGGAGTTCAGAAAAGAAACAGAACTAAATGTGGTTAAAAAAGTAAAGTACTTAGGGGTGCACCTGACCTCCAAAAATTTGAATTTGTTTAAGGACAATTATGAGAAATGTTGGTCAGAGATCAAAAGAGACTTGGAAACATGGTCAAGACTGAAACTTTCCTTGTTGGGCAGAATAGCTGCTATAAAGATGAATGTATTGCCGAAAATGCTATTTTTGTTTCAGGCCCTCCAGATCGTGGATAAGGTGGAATGCTTTGGAAAATGGCAGAGGGATATATCTAAATTTGTCTGGCAGGGCAAAAAGCCCCGAATAAAGTTTAAAATACTAACAGATGCGAAAGAAAGAGGGGGGTTTGCCCTGCCGGACTTGAAGTTATATTATGAATCTGCAGCCCTCTGCTGGTTGAAGGATTGGATTTTGTTGGAGAACACCGATGTCCTCGACCTGGAGGGATTTGATAATGCTTTTGGGTGGCATGCATATTTGTGGTATGACAAGGTTAAAGTTCATAAATTGTTCAAAAACCATATTGTCAGAAGGGCAATTTTTATGGTCTGGTCAAAATATAAAGACTTATTGGAGAGTAAAACTCCGAGGTGGCTCTCACCGATGGAGGCCAAAGCACGTAAAAGACTCAATATGGAGGCCCACTGGCCTAAATATTGGGAAATAATTGAAAAAATTGGAGATAAATGGAGGTTGCAGAGTATGGAAAAGTTAAAAAACAAGGTGCGAGATTGGTTGCATTATGCTCAAATTCAGGAAGTTTTTAAAGCGGACAAAAAAGTGGGTTTCCAGGAGGAAAAATCGAAACTAGAGATAGAGTTGCTTGAGCCAAAATCCAAGCTAATTTCGAGAATGTACAACTTGCTGCTTAAATGGAATACACAGGATGAGATTGTTAAATCCTCTATGACAAAGTGGGCGCAGGACTTGGGGCATAACATTATGTTTGAAGACTGGGAAAGGTTATGGAACACCGGAATGAAATTCACGGCATGTAGTGCCTTGAAGGAAAATATTATGAAAATGACATACCGGTGGTACATGACCCCAGTCAAGCTTGCAAAGATATATCACCTGTCTGATAATAAATGTTGGAAATGTAAAGAAGAGGAAGGGACATTTCTACACCTCTGGTGGACCTGCCCGAAGGTGAAGGCCTTCTGGGAGATGATACATAATGAACTAAAAAAGGTGCTTAGATTTACCGTACCCAAGAAACCGGAGGCCTTCCTCTTGGGCATGGTAGACCAGAGGGTGGCCAAGAAAGATAGAACTTTCTTTATGTACGCTACTACAGCAGCAAGGATCTTGATGGCAAAGCACTGGAAGACACAAAATCTACCCACACTGGAAGAATGGCAGACGCAGCTGATGGACTATATGGAACTGGCTGAAATGACTGGCAGAATTCGAGACTCGGGAGAAGAAGAAACGGAGGAAGTTTGGGAAAAATTTAAGGACTATTTGAAAAAGCATTATAAGTTGTATGAATGTTAAAAAAATGCTCCTTTCTAGGAAAGTACAGCTTCAGTATCGGTAAATTTTTGAATTGGTAAATAAGGCACAACAAGACAGAAGTGGTGTAATGAAATAATTTTATTGTGTTGAAATTAAAAATTAATGGATTTGGATTGAAATGCTTAGAGACCAGATATCACGATAAAATGGAAGATATATTATTATGTTTAAAATAAGTCAACAAATTGCTGAGGTTTTGGATTTACAGAGAATGCAGTGCTCGGAAGATGGGGGGAGCCCATTAGATTTATGGAAATATGTTTTTGCAATTTGAACTTTGTATATTATAAACCTAATAAAAATTATATTAAAAAAAAAACAAAAATGAAAAATAGTTTTGGGTAGTGTTGGCTAGTTGGCCTGACTCCAGGCATTGATGGACTCGATTGGTTTATCAGTCGGTTGGTTTCCTTCCTTCTTCCTGCAGCAGACAGCAGGTAATCATGGTTATACTTTGTCGACAAGTCAGAAAGCCAAAGGTCCTAGTAAATATAGCAGCCTGGGTGAGCCAATAAACTTCATGGTGCCTGTCAACCACAGCTGCTGATGTTCCCCATCACTATTCCATTCAAGCTCCCCAGCACTAGAAATGTATTTCCTTGTGTAGATGGTTGAGAGAGATAGTGCAGGAATCCATTCTAAGCCCTTTGATTAAAAAGGAACATAAAACCATCACCCTTTCCTTTGTCAACACTTCCATCAGAGCTGCACCTTCTGTGGTCTCTGCTGAAGTGAACCTTTTTCTGAATCAAACCTACCCAAGAATTACAGACTGAAAGCCTAGCTGCTCAATTTAAAGTTGCATATTCTTTGCAGTGTGGTGTAGTGGTTAAGAGCGGTGGATTCGTAATCTGGTGAACCGGGTTCGATTCCCCACTCCTCCACATGCAGCTGCTGGGTGACCTTGGGCTAGTCACACTTCTCTGAAGTCTCTCAGCCCCACTCACCTCACAGAGTGTTTGTTGTGGGGGAGGAAGGGAAAGGAGATTGTTAGCTGCTTTGAGACTCCTTAGGGTAGTGATAAAGCGGGATATCAAATCCAAACTCCTCCTCCTCTTTTTCTTCTTCTTCTTTTTCTTCTTCTTTTTCTTCTTCTTCTTCTTCATTGTTATTCCTATTGGTTTTAATTGCAATATTTCTGCTGAAAACTTTCCTAATGGAAGACCTTCCTCTTTGCCCAGGCATTTTATACTGAATCACAGAATTGCAGCATTGGAAGGGATCCCAAGGGTAATCCAATCCAACTCCCTGCAGTTCAGGAACCCAGCTGGGAATCCCTAACCACCCCACCTCAGTTTAAACTCTCCAATGAAGGAGAGTCCACCACCTTCCGAGGGAGCCTTGATTTCCTGCGCACCTGTTTCTGGACTGCTGGGATGACCCCTCGCCATTTGTCAGCGGATTACTGCTTCCAACTGAAGAGCGCATTGCACATTAAAAAGCACATCAAAATGACTAATAGTGATACCATCTCTATGCAGCCTTAATAAGGATGTTCTCTTGCACTGCTCATTAACAGATCAAATAAAAAATGTGGGTTCTTTTTAATTGGGTTGGTGCAATAAAATGAAAAACACTCTGCAGAGAAGACCATGTGTAAAGGGATGGGGAACCTTTTTCAACCCAAGAGGTCCCCCCCCCTTTCCAGGGGAGAGCACATGCCAGTAGTGGGCGGGGCCAGAGGCAAAAGTGGGTGGAGCAATGCACACCAATTTTAGGCTACTCTCTACACCAGTGATGGCCAAACATGGCCCTCCAGCTGTTTTGGGACTACAATTCCCATCATCCCTGACCACTGGTTCTGTTAGCTAGGGATGATGGGAGTTGTAGTCCCAAAACAGCTGGAAGGCCAAGTTTGGCCATCACTGCTCTATACACATCCTTCAGCATCCTCCATCCAGACAAGTGAAGGGCATTTTCAGATTTGAAGGATGCAGTCCAGCCAGCTGAAAACACTAAAGAGGACTATGGAGCAGGTCTGGTGAAGAATGTAGCCTGAAGAGAGAGTTTGTGTCTTGGAGAGAGGCCTGGTGGCCAAACAGAGATGCTTGGGAGGCAAATGTGGCTCTCAAACCTAAGGTTTTTTCCTTGCTTTCGAGGATGACAAGGTCTACTACAAAGGCCAGAACTGGAGAAAAACCATTGGGGGTGTTACAGCACAAAACAAACAAAGAGGTGGGCATTTTCCATTTCTTTCACATGCAAAGCCCAAGATCAAAATATTAATAGTGAGAGCTGCAGGACACGAATTAAGAGCAACACAGCAATTGGTTGCCAAGCCAACAAAGTGTATTATAAATCAGCCGTTTCCACACACACAGAAACTCCAAACCCTACTGTTCTGTTGTTGTTTGCATAGCAAATTGTTTTGACCTTCTAAGCACCATCATCCGATTACTGCACTCTTCCCTTGGGGAACAGAACTTTTGTTCCATGGACAAAATTCTCGCTCGTCTCTAATATTGCTGCAAAGACGGCAGCTCCACGGAGGAATGGCATAATTTGCCACCCGGCAAAGACCAAGAAGATCGTAATAAGCAGGCCCTAATCATTAAACCTAGCTTCCCACCTCCCTTCCTATGAAATCCATGCTTCACCTTTATGGTGTCAACAAATTAAAGGGAAGGACAGGCACAGCTCAAAAGCGGAATGCAACATTCTGCATTTCAAAGACTGATTATTTCAAAGAATACAGCCTAGGGGCCGCACGCTGCTAGCCATTGCAGGCATTTATGTCAGGTTTTTGTAAGACTCTAGTATTTAATCAAAAGCAAGTTCAAAAGGAAGCAAGACAGCATGCGGCGCATAGGGTGTACTCGTCACAGTCCTTGCCATTAAAATACATGCATCCGACAACGATGGAGGGAGCAGGGGGCAAATTGTACATCTTACATTAGGAGCCATTGTGGTGTAGCGGTTAGAGTGTTGGACCTGGGGGAGCAGGGTTTGGATCCCCACTCAGCCATGAAGGTCACTGGGTAACCTTGGGTCAGTCCCTGTCTCTTAGCCTTGTCAGTACACCTTTCAACCGATGTGCAGCGACTGGACTCAATAACTGGTTCTGCCCCGACCGGGCTAGGCTACTGGAACACTTTCAGAGACCTTTCAATCCTGGAAAACAGGTCCCAGTGCACTGGACCCACAACTGTGGATTGTGAGCACCAGACTCATGCAGAGTATAATTAACACGGAAGCTAGCTGTGAAGCATAACTCCTTATATTTCTAATAGCTACTACAAACTAAATACTGTAACTATTGGCTTGCTTGAGTGTTACATCTCCCACTCAGCCATCTAGTCACTACATAGATAAGACTCTCTCCATACACAGTCAGTCAGGAGCAGAAGACTAGAAGAGCAGTTTCCGCCCCCTCCTTTCTCAAAACATCAGATCAGGAGATTCTTGCAATGGGAGGGGTGCAAATATCAACAAGCCTAACCTACCTCACAGGGTTGTTGTGAGGATAATATGAGGAGGAGAAACAACTATGGATGCTACCTTGGAGGAGAAGTGGGATATAATTGTACAAGCAAGATATGAGCAGCTGGGTCTCCCCTTGAAGCAACGGGAAGCTTAGAACATGGCTATCTTTTGTAAATTGCCTGTAAGCTTGGGACCCTTTTTCTCCATCTGTCTGAAATCTGGTAGGTCGGACGCCTTGAAGGTGCCTGACAATTTCATGCCAATAGGCAGCAAGGATACTACTCGCTAAGAACTGGAAAACTCAAGATCTACCCACACTGGAAGAATGGCAGATGCAACTGATGGACTATATGCAACTGGCGGAGATGACTGGCAGAATCCAAGACCTGGGAGAAGAAAGGATCGTAGAAGATTGGAAGAAATTCAAGATTTATCTACAGAAACATTGTGATTTAGTGGAATGTTAAGAAGGATGCTTGGTTATAAATAATTGGCCATCACTAAAATAGATCAGAATTTGATGATAAGAGAGATTAAGAGAAACAAAATTTGTAGGAGAATTATTTTATTGTATTTAAATAAGTGGTTATAAATTTGGAAATAAGATGATAATTTGCTTGACAAAAACTTATTAATGATGCAAGTGGGAGCGGGAGATGTGAGGAAGTCTAAGGATGTTATGAAATTTTGCAAAAACAAAGTACAGTAACACTGTTTATTATTATTGTATTTCTTTTACTAAAAACTCCAATAAATATCTATTAAAAAAAAAAGACAATTTCATGCCAATAGGATGGAAAACTGCAGAGTCACAGGCAGAATAAGCCCTGGCCAGGTCACCGCTGAGATCAACAGTAGGAAAACATGAATGAGAATGACAGACATGAGGAGACCTGTTCCAAATCAGTAAGAAAATGAATTCAGTTCTAATAAATGGAACTTTTCATAATGGAGTAACTAAATGTGGGGCTCAGGGTGGCATTATTGCACACACCGAACGAGAAGCAGGGGGCTGTGGGGACAAAAAGGTCAGACTCCCATGGTGCAGGGAGCAACCTCTGCTCTAGATGAAATTATTCAAAGGACGCAAACCAAATATTTGATCTGCAAATGGGGCTGTTGGTTGCCGACAGCAAACTGTTTAAGAAAGCACCCAGCCGCACAGCTAGTGATGTGCTGGAGACATTTATTTTTATGAAAGAGGGGCACTGCCAAAATGTCTGCACGGAGCATTTTACCGAGTCCAGCCTAAGGCTCAGGAGCAGGACAGTGCAGAACTGCTGTGATGGGCACTTTGTTATCTGTAGTTGAAATTCAACAGCCAAGGAAGGTTTTATATGCAACCATCATTTTGTGCTGACGCAGTCCTCGAGAGTGGGTCATTTAATTAGAAATCTCGTCACTATCCTCCTGTCATTGTCGTCTTCTTTTTAATCACCATAAGCATAATTAAGCTGTAAAATTGTGAGAGAATTCGCTTTGGGGTTTACAAAGATCAGCAAAGTAACATGGCAAAAGCAGGCAACAGATTAGATGGGTCTGCATGGACTCCGCAGTTATTTTTAAGCCCCACCGTTCTGCTATGAAGGGATTCAAGTCAGTGTACACACAATGGGGTCCAAGCTGCCTCCCATCCAGGCCCTGAGCAGATCTGGACCTGCTTAGCATCAGAAGTGCTTCTGCATCATGTGCCCTTGGACCAGGCCCAGAACCACACAAGGGCAGAGTGAGATGTCAAGCAGAGAATTCATCTTTGGCTTGGTGCGGAATTCAGGTTGCCTTGGCACAGATATTTTGATCATAAAAGGAAGGGTTGGTGTGGGGTTTTTTAACTTGTCAAAATGATGAATGTGGCCCAGGAGCTCAGACTCCCAATGCTTTGCACAATATCTTTCCCTAATAATCTGGGAATAGAGGAGAACACTCACTGAGAGAGATTATCTTGTCCTGAGGCAGGAATGTGAGACCTCAGCCTGGGGAGCCAATGTAGTGCTCCAGGCTTCACTACCTGGCCTTCGGAACTGTCCCTTGGCCACACCCCTCTCTCTAGGCCACACCCCTTATTAGCCCCAATTCACATCCCATGTTTGTTTGTTTGCTGCCAGACTGGAATGTGTCATTGAACTCCGTCTTGCTTGTCTGCATAGAGAACAGAGGGGGTGTGTGGAAAGTAGCCTATTGTATACAGATAACGCGGGTGGTGCTATGGGTTAAGACACAGAGCCTAGGATTTGCCGATCAGAAGGTCGGCGGTTCGAATCCCCACGACGGGGTGAGCTCCCGTTGCTCAGTCCCTGCTCCTGCCAACCTAGCAGTTCAAAAGCACCTCAAAGTGCAAGTAGATAAATAGGTACCGCTCCGGCGGGAAGGTAAACGGCGTTTCCGTGCACTGCTCTGGTTCACCAGAAGCTGCTTAGTCATACTGGCCACATGACCCGGAAGCTGTACGCCGGCTCCCTTGGCCAGTAAAGTGAGATGAGTGCTGGAACCCCAGAGTCGGTCACGACTGGACCTAATGGTCAGGGGTCCCTTTACCTTTACTTTAAGATGCATACACTCCAACGTTCCCCTGAACTGAAACCAGGACACAGATCTTTCTGTGCCGCATTCCCATGCAAGCCTCCTAGGGCTTTTCCCCTCCACCCCCTTGTCTTCATTACAGGCAGCAGCTCCCTCAACGAGCGCTACACCGGCACCTCCAGCTCCTCCTCTTCCCCATCATCCTCCTCCTCATCTTTGCCGACTTCTTCTCCTCCTCCAGCTGCCAGGTTTTGGGGAATCAGACCCCTCCCACAGTGGCAGCAAAGAAGCAGAGAAAAACAAAGAAGAGTTCTTACCAATTGCAGTGGTACCTCGGGTTAAGAACTGAATTCGTTACAGAGGTCCGTTCTTAACCTGAAATTGTTCTTAACCTGAGGTACCACTTTAGCTAATGGGGCTTCCCGCTGCCACTGCCACGCGATTTCTGTTCTCATCCTGAAGCAAAGTTCTTAACCCGAGGTACTATTTCAGGGTTAGCGGAGTCTATAACCTGAAGTGTATGTACGGTAACCTGAAGTGTATGTAACACAAGGTACTACTGTAGTTTATTCAATAACCATAGCGAGAGACAAAGGAATAATAATAATAATAATAATAATAATAATAATAATAATAATGATTTATTTATACCCCGCCCATCTGGCTGGCTTTCTCCAGCCACTCTGGAAGGCTTCCAACAGAATATTAAAATACAATGACCTATTAAACATTAAAAGCTTCCCTAAACAGGGCTGCCTTCAGATGTCTTCTAAAAGTCTGGTGGTTGCTTTTCTCTTTGATATCTGGTGAGAGGACATTCCACAGGGCAGGTGCCACTACTGAGAAGGCCCTCAGTCTGGTTCCCTGTAACTTGGATTCTCACAGCGAGGGAACTGCCAGAAGGCCCTTGGCGCTGGACCTCACTGTCCGGGCAGAACGATGGGAGTGGAGACGCTTCTTCAGGTTTAGCTCTATAATATTGGCATTGCTCCAAGTAAAGTCCCACCCTCCCTTCATCTCCCCTATTCGACATCACTCCTGCATCGGTTAATCTGAGCTTTCTGCCTCTGATCTCTCTGTTCTGCTACCCTCAATGCCCTTCTGGTCTTGGGAGAAGTGGGGGTCAAGACTGCTTTCCAAGGACACTGAGTCTGTCAGCTGTCTCTCCCCTGGTGCTGCTTCTTCTTCCTGCTGTTCCTCTTCCAATATTTCCCAGCTTCTGCCCTCTGCAGCCTCTGAACTATGCCCTTCTGCAAACCACTGTTCTAAATCTATACTGTCTTCCTGTTCTTGGGAAGGTTTAGGAGAAGGGGGACAGTCCCCACCATTCCTCCTCGGTCCAGCCCCTGACATCAGCAGGGGCAGCACTGGGCAGAGGAAGCAAGGCCTCTTGGCCTGGTGGGGACAGCCTGGCCTGCATCACCACCAGCGCCCCCTCCTCCGCCTCCATGGGCTCCAGCTCAGGCACCTTCTTTCATGTGAAAGATGCATGTCTTTTGGTGTTGAACTCCCCTGGAAGCCAGCTGGCTTGCACGAGAGCTTGGCACTGAAAATGGGACATCCAATCAGAAGCTGGGATGGCTTCTGTAATTCCGGGATGTCCCAGTCAAATTAGGACTGCTGGTGGGTATGAAAAGGTGCTCTGATTGTTCCACCCACTTTTGCCTCCTGAATGCACCCTAGGAGCTGGCAGGCCTGGGTTCAGACCTTCACCCAGCCATGAAGCCCACTGGCTGACCTTGGGCCAGCCAGTCGCTGCCTCTCAGTCTAGCCTTCCTTAACAGAGCCTTCTTTGTGTTGGAAGACAATATAGCCAACTGGGTGCATCCCAACTATCTGCAAACTGCAGATAGTAAAGTCTTTATTATTGAAGATAACATTTACAATCACTTCTATGACTCTGAATACCTGTTGTTGTTGTTGTGGTGGTGGTGGTGGTTTAGTTGTTTAGCTGTTTAGTCGTGTCCGACTCTTCGTGACCCCATGGACCAGAGCACGCCAGGCACTCCTGTCTTCCACTGCCTCCCGCAGTTTGGTCAAACTCATGCTGGTAGCTTCGAGAACACTATCCAACAATCTCCTCCTCTGTCATCCCCTTCTCCTTGTGCCCTCCATCTTTCCCAACATCAGGGTCTTTTCCAGGGAGTCTTCTCTTCTCATGAGGTGGCCAAAGTATTGGAGCCTCAGCTTCAGGATCTGTCCTTCCAGTGAGCACTCAGGGCTGATTTCCTTAAGAATGGATAGGTTTGGTATTCTTGCAGTCCATGGGACTTTCAAATCTCCTCCAGCACCATAATTCAAAAGCATCAATTCTTCGGCGATCAGCCTTCTTTATAGTCCAGCTCTCACTTTCATACATCACTACTGGGAAAACCATAGCTTTAACTATATGGACCTTTGTCGGCAAGGCCCTGCATGGCATAGCTCATAGCTTCTCTGAGTTATTCAAGCCCCTTTGCCACGGCAAGACAGTGATTCATGAAGGAGTCTGAATACCTTTGCACACCAATCTAGCTTCTAGGCAGCTATTCGCAGGTCCACATTCTATGGAGCAGTTGCAGCAACAGGGGACCACTCCCCTGGCAGGCTGCGCTTATGCAGCCAGAGACTGCGCCTGCGTGGCAATTCCCTGTGCTCATCCCTTTTCACTCCCCTCCTGGTTCTGGGAGACAGTGGTGCAGGAGTGGGTGGGGAAGCACCAGGACCTTCACTTGCCTGGCCTGCCTCTTCCTCCTCTTCTTCCAACACATCCTATTCTCCACCCTCCAGCTCTGAAGCTTCCCCAGCCTCTGACTCTTGCATCCTGGCTGGTACAGTTCCCCACAAATTGCTGGTCCCCTACCAGTCCCTGACACCCACTTTCTAAACCTGCTTGAAAAAGAATACTTTTAACTTTGAATCAATAGCAAAATATAGTTGCTTTATCCATCATTAATACTTCTGTCTAAACTCCTATCTCAGAAGTTTCGGGTTTATTACCGAGGAGATGGATCTCTTTATCTTCACCTGTCACTCTTATCACACTGTGGCGCTATCTATTTCATTCTCTCCCCCTCGCTACCAGACGCTTGTCATATATCTTACTATTAGGATTTCAGTGCTAACTCGACACAGATTGGGCCGTGATACATCTTCGGAGTTAGCCACACGTCAGTCCTTTCATTTCAAAATTGTCACTGGATATTATCAATAAAGCTGCAGTCTCCTTCCTTTTGCAGAATGGAACACGAGTTGAGCATGCAGCCTGCCTGCTGATCGGAAGCCACCCATAACTGAGTCATACAATTGCAGAGGGGGCATCCCTAAACCAACTGGCACCCCAAGACATGAGAGTGAGCATCCCTTCCAACGTCTTCCATTTTTAAGCAACCATAGATACTGTTTATGAGAGGTGTGTCAAATATCCTTCTCCTCCTCTTTCCTCCTACCAAAGGGAAGAGCTACAGCTCATTAGGACACCATCTGCTTTGCAGGGCTCCATGTTCCATGTTCAGTCCCTGGCATCTCCAGTACAGTGGCACCTTGGTTCTCAAACTTAATCCTTTGCGGAAGTCTCTTCCAAAACCAAAGCGTTCCAAAACCAAGGCATAGAAAGTAATGCAAAACAGATTGACCGCTCCCTGCTTAAAACGGGGGGTGCCCTTTGCGTGGACGCGTGCAGCCCCTAGATCTGGAGCGGCTCCAACAGCATAGGCTTGGCTTTGCCTTCCCTCAGGTGGGATACCTGGAGGTCTCCGCCTACCTCAGTCAGTTGTCCAATCCCACCTGGGGGAAACGTTGCCAAGGAGACCAGGCCAGGTAGGGGAGGGATTACCTGCCCACACAATAGAGGGAGGATCTTACCTGGGAATCCTCACTTGGCTCCAGAGCTTCCAAAACCAAAGCGTTCCAAAACCAAGGCACAGAAAGTAATGCAAAACAGATCAATCCATTCCAGACTTTTAAAAACAACCCCTAAAACAGCAATTTAATGTGAATTTTACTATCTAACAAGACAATTTCTGGGTTAGGGTTAATTTTAGGACTGGATTAGGGTTAGGGTAAGGATTAGAATTAGGGGCAGGGGCAGGGGCAAGGTTGTTTTATGTTCTCCTGTGATTTTGATTCAATTGCAACTATTCAGCCTGGCTGCCTTCAGGTGGTGAAGGGAGGCTTCGCACTGCCTATTGGAGCAGCCCCAATCCCCCTCCTACTTGCATGCAAGCAGGAGGGGGCAGGGATCTCTCAGCTGGGAAGGGAGGCTTCATGCTGCCAATCAAAGCAGCCCCGATCCCGCTCCTACTTACCTGCAAGCAAGAGCAGGTGGGGGGCACATCCCTTACCTGCTCGCTTGCTAATGGCCCAGCCTTCCCTCACTCAGCACTGGGGCTGCTGGTGACTCCTGGAGCTGGAGGAGTGTGTGGTTGCTGTGACAGTGGTGGCTGCCTGTTCACTTGCCGGAAAACAGAAGTGTGGCACTCAAAACAGAAGTTATACTCAGAAAGGAGCACATTTGGCCTCTGAAGAAAGTTCGAAAACTGGAACACTCATTTCCGGGTTTGAAGTGTTCAGGTTGCAAGTAGTTTGAGAACTAAGCTGTTCACAAACCAAGGTAATACTGTACATTCAATTTTGTACAGAAAACCTGGCTGGAAAAGTGCAGTGCAAAATTCGGAGGAGTGCAAATTTCAAAGGACACCCATGTTTTGGTTCATGTTTCATTTTGGAAAATGCATCATCACCATCACCATTCCCATGGTAGCTTAACAGTTGATCTCTCTCCTCCCAGGTTGCTGTGGGAATTGTGGTTCTAAGATGGGAAGGGTGGTCTCCTAACAACACCCATCACCCTTAGCCAACTACAGTTCCCAGGGTTGTTTTGTGGGGGAGCGGTGATCGTTTAAAGTGGCATGGTATTGCTTGAAATGTATGAAGTCTATGGGATCAAGAATGAGATCATGCCAGGTTTATAGATGAAGTGCTTAATTAGTGATTCCTCCTTAACTTCTTTGCCTGCAGGAAGACACTTGCAATGCTGTACATACATACCTCAGCATCCAGCATAGTTTCAAAATCAATGAGACAGAGAGTGCCGTAACAAAGTTATAGCAGTCAAAAGGCATTAGATGAGCATAATTAGATGGAATTTTTGCTGAGAAGGTTTCGGGCAAAGGGGGGCAGTAATCTTTACAGAGACGGGAAAGGAAACGAATTGATGGCCCTATTTCAATCCCTAATTAATTTCTGAAATCAGCAATGATTTCACTTAGTGCCAAAGGGAAGCCACTATTCCACACACACACACACCCCAACACACACCATTCACTTGCCTGCAACAACTCAAGGCATATCAAAAGCCTGCAGTGAGATGTTCAAGAATGGATGTTCAAGAAGGCTTCCCACCATCAGATAAGATCCATGTGGTGTTCACCTGTGGCTGGTTCCACACATCATGCTGCTCCCCCGTGTCCAGCCAGAGGAGGAGGAGGAAGAGAAGGGCAGTAGTGGTGGTAGGTAAAAAAGGTAAAAGGACCCCTGACCGTTAGGTTCAGTTGTGACCGACTCTGGGGTTGCGGCGCTCATCTCACTTTATTGGCCGAGGGAGCCAGCGTTTGTCCACAGACAGCTTCCGGGTCACGTGGCCAGCATGACTAAGCCGCTTCTGGCAAACCAGAGCAGTGCACGGATATGCCATTTACGTTCCCGCTGGAGTGGTACCTATTTATCTACTTGCACTTTGATGTGCTTTCGAACTGCTAGGTTGGCAGGAGCAGGGACTGAGCAACAGGAGCTCAACCCGTCGCGGGGATTCGAACCGCCAGCCTTCTGATCGGCAAGTCCTAGGCTCTGTGGTTTAACCCACAGCGCCACCCGTGTCCCTTAGTGGTGGTAACTGCCCCTATAAATGTCCACAGCGCCTCCGAGTAGCCTTGTGAAATTCTGAAGTGTTTCTTATTTGGAAGATTTATAAACCATTTAATCAAATAGCTCTATAAGCAATGAACAAATAAACTTCTAGAAAAGCACAGCTGAAGTCTACAAAACAATTTTATTTTATTTTTTATAAAAAAAACCAGACATATTATCATCCTAATTTAAGCCAGATTTAAAAGCCAGTAAAACATGTAAACATAATATAGGCAACTAAGTTATATGTCTGGGTATGCTTTCTGGTGGGAGGGGAGGTTTTCAGTGGTCATATAGCAATGATACCTTCCTAATGGCGATCCACAAGGAGCTTTGAAGTACAGGAGCTGCCACAGATGCATGGTGGGCAATTACAATGGAGGTCACTCAGCGCTCATCCGAGTGAGAGAGAGGGGAGGGAATCCAGAAGATCAGCAATGGCAGGAGCTTGACAGCTACACAATGATGCTAACTGCTCACTGCCTGGAAAGTGCTCAGTGCTTGATGGACGAGGAGAGCAGAGACAGGACAGGATGGAGGTGCCTCCAGCAGCTGCAGCCTCACACGGTGGGAGCTGTCAGTCGGTTACACCAATGTTCTTCAACCTTGAGTTCCCAGGTGTGGCTGGGCTACAACTGCCGTCATCCCTGACCATTGATTGGCTAGGCTGGCTGAGGATGATGGGAGTTGGGTCCCCAGATGTTGTTGGACTACATCATTGAAGAACATTGAGTTACAGCATCCCTGCAGGATCTTGCAACCACTGGCTAGCTCTCCCAAGTGTGAGCTTCAAGGGGAGCTTCAAAGCATGGGCAGATCACAGAAGACTCTGTCTAATTCACTTAGGAATTGTTGTTTAGTCATGTCCTACTCTTCGTGACCCCATGGACCAGAGCATGCCAGCACTTATGAATAGGCATGGGCAATTTCAGTTTCTACTTCTTTCCTGTTTGTCCAATCTTAATCTCAGAACTCTAAATTTCCATATCAGTATCCCATACATGCCTGTATTTTAGTGTGAATTTCTCCCAATATCCATGTTTTTGCAGGCAATTTTGCCCAGTATACACATTCCTGAAATTACCTCTAATGGAATGAATTTTCGTCTGTTATTTTCACTAATCTATGTATTATGGTGAAATGTGTTGAGTTTCTACATACATTGTGTTAAGTATAATTGTTTAATAGACACAGAAATGGAAAATGCCTATATGTGTCTTGATGAGGGTTTGGCCACTGGGGTATACTGAAGCTAAGAAGAGTTCTCTAAGCACCTAGGTTGTTAAGTAACTGTTGATGTTCTCTGCTCCTTCATGGGGTGTTTAACTTTAGCTCATGTGAGTAAGGTATTTACTTTCACATCTCCATTTTGAAGGCTGCTGCCTTTGGTCTTTCGTTATCAGCCACAGTGGGAGAAAGATGTGTAAATGATTCTCTCCTGAAGGGAGGGGGGAAAGCTCCAGGCTAACCAAGGCTGGAGAGATGCCTCTGTTTTAGGTCTGTTGGGAATTATTTCAAATATGTAAGAAGTTGAACCTATGCTTTGGCGAGCATATGTCTTATGGGACTCTTTGGATGTATCACTGATCTGTTTTTGTACCTGTTATGAAGAAAGTTCATATGAAGAAAGTTCTGAATAGTAAAGCTTTTGAATCATATTATGTCTCTGGAAAACTTCTTGTTCCAAGAGGAGTCCGTTTTTATGCATCCTATTGCTTCAAGCTGTGCAGCATTAAAATCTGCAATGCATTGTAGAAGTGATTCCTAAATTTGTACCTATGCATGCAGTTAGAATCTGCAAACTAACTCTTTATTTTGGTGATGATGAGTTCCTTCATAACGAAGGGCAGGGTATAAATGAGAAGGGTGGCAGCAATGATGACCACGACTCCATAGTCCTTTAGGAATACCTCTTCCCCCATGACAATCACCCTCATGTGGCAGACTCCAGATGGTAGCGACCTCAACCTCCATTGTCCCTGACCATTAGCCATGTGTCTGGGGATGATGGGAGTTGTATTCCAAACCATCTAGAGAGCAACAGATTGGAGAAGACTGAACCACAGGAATGGCAGAAGTTTCCGAGTTCCACAACAGCAGCCAGCGATTCATTATAAGAATCTCTAGGGAACTGAATCCATGTCCCTTTGAAGTCCGTGCAAAGATTCCCATTGATTTCAAGTAAATCTCGGAGAAAGTCCTTGCTGTGCCTGTAAAGATCTTTGAAGCTAACTGTCATTGCTTGCCATCAGTATACAAATGTAGCTATAAGAGATTTGTTTGAGTATCTTTTTAAACTTGTTTGAGAAGGTTATAAGATCAATAAGGAAAGTGTCAGCGCCTATGAGGCAATTTAATTGGATTTTTCTCTGGAAACACTTGAGGGGGCAACCCCCCTCCCCCCTTTCCAACACACACTCTATGATTTAATACAAATGAAGAGCTGATGGAATTCGGGGGGGGGGGGGAGAAAAAGGAACAGGACGTTTGTAAGAAGGGTTTGAGGTATGCTATAATTATCCCAGCTGGATTTTAGCAGAGAAGTGGGTTGCCGGCACATATGGAGAAAGGGAGATGAGAATGCATTCTCTGCTCCCGAAATGCTTCGTTTATTGTGACACTGGAGAAACTTTCCTCATTGTGTTACTAAGCATTGCACAGGGGTAATGATTTTCAAATGGTGGCCTGAATCCCATAAATCAGGGGTCAGCAAACTTTTCAGCAGGGGGCCAGTCCACTGTCCCTCAGACCTTGGGGGGGCAGAATATATTTTGGGGTGTGTGAACGAATGTGGTGTAGTGTGGTGGCCAGTGTGGTGTAGTGGTTAAGAGCAGTAGACTCGCAATCTGGTGAACCGGGTTCGCGTCTCCACTCCTCCACATGCAACTGCTGGGTGACCTTGGGCCAGTCACACTTCTCTGAAGTCTCTCAGCCCCACTCACCTCACAGAGTGTTTGTTGTGGGGGAGGAAGGGAAAGGAGAATGTTAGCTGCTTTGAGACTCCTTCGGGTAGTGATAAAGCGGGATATCAAATCCAAACTACTACTACTACTACTACTACTCTTCTTCTTCTTCTTCTTCTTCTTCTTCTTCTTCTTCTTCTTCTTCTTCTTCTTCTTCTTCTTCTTCTTCTTCTTCTTCTTTTTCCTATGCCCCAGAAATAACCCAGAGATGCATTTTAAGTAAAAGCACACATTCTACTCATGTAAAAACACGCTGATTTCCCAGACTATCCATGGGCTGGATTTAGAAGGCGATTGGGCCGGATCTGGCCCCCGGGCCTTAGTATGCCTACCTATGCCATAAATGAATCCTATGAGGGGATCTGTGGTGGGAAACCACTGAATCACAGGGTTGAGAGGGCCCTCAAAGTTCATTTAATCTTAATCCACTGCCAGTGTGGGAACTCTTCCACAAAAGGATCCCTGACAGGTGGCCCTCCTGCCTCTGGTTATAACAGGTGCGGTATTGCTGGACTCCAACTCCCAGCCCATTGACCATGCTTGTTGAGGCTCATGGAAGCTGTTGATTTTTGTTGTTGTCATCCGTGTGTCTCGAGAGAGAGAGAATGGAGCACACCTCCAGGGGTGAAGTCTGATTAGCATCCAGTACAGTGGTACCTTGGGTTACAGATGCTTCAGGTTACAGACTCCGCTAACCCAGAAATAGTACCTCGGGTTAAGAACTTTACCTCAGGATGAGAACAGAAATTGCGCTGCGGCAGCAGCGGGAGGCCCCATTAGCTAAAGTGGTATACCTCAGATTAAGAACAGTTTCAGGTTAAGAACAGACCTCCAGAACGAATTAAGTTCTTAACCCGAGGTACCACTGCATCCTTTTAAAATCTGTTGGAGGGGGTGTATTGGTTTGTTCTTGTTCTTGTTTTTAGTATGTATTTTGTGTGGTTTTTTTATCTTGTATTTTTATAATGTGAACCACATTATAAAACAACTAATGCTGCACAAATTACTATAACTAGGAAGTGGAAGGGGCAAGCAGAATATAAAATGGAAGATTGGTATACAGCGGTGTGGGGTATAGCTATTCCATGATAAATTAACATGTGTCGTTAAGGTAAGACGGGGAATATGCAGGAGGAATGATTTTGAGGAGATTTGGTGTAGAATTTGTACTGTTAAAACAAAAAGGGGTTAAATCATCGCAAGAGGTGTTGAAATTTTGGGAGGTTGGATAGTTACAATGGAACGGCCTGGGTGGCACGTTTTTATTCTTATTTATTTATGATTATTACTTTGTCCAAAAAAAGAATGTATAAAATGTAAATAAATGTATAAAATATAAATAAAAGAATGAGTAAAAAAGGGGAGATGACTGTAAAAAAAACCCTAATGATGATGATGATGATGTCAAAGTGACCTACAGTGTGCCTGGAGGTCCTGGGCTGCCCAGATGACAAAAAACCCCTCTTGGCCTTACTGATGTGGTCCAAAGGAAAGCAGAGTCGCATAGAGAGGCTCAGAGGGCTGCATTTATCCCCTGGGCACCTCCCTGCCTCTTCCTGGCTCCACAACATGCAGTCCTTTTTAAATTATAAATACTAGGCCCTGTAGGTTGGGCATCCTCTAAACAGAGGTGTGAGAAAACTAACCAATTTATTTCATTCCTCTTTTCTTTTTTTCAGAGAAACAAATTGCCACGGTAAACAGCTGCAGGAAGATAATGTTTGCCCCCTATTTAGATCTGCACTGAGCATTTCACATCCTCACCACGTCGCTTAAGTCAGAAGTGACAAAAGTGATGAGTAAATTACACGGCGTTTTCTCCCACGGCCGCTCCTCAACATGGAGCTAATTGCCTATCCCACTGTCTTGCCTTCTGCTTATATTTTATTTTATTTTATTATTCCGCACCCCACCCCACCCCGCACAAAATGAAGCAATTAAGGCCACGGTTAACGCTGTGTGTTTTCATTTCTCTTCATTTATCTAAATTAGATTATGATTCCTGGATACACCTGAAGAGAAAATGTCTTGGCTCCCTGCGAATGCGCTACTGAGCTGGTGGCGGAGGCCGTTTACAGAGCCCCCATGCAAAGGGAAACAGGAGACCCGGTTGGCAAAAACAACTTTTGGAAATTGTCTCCATGTATCTGATTTCCCCAGAAGTGGCTTAGTCATGCTGGCCACCTGACCCGGAAAAACTGTCTGCAGACAAACGTCGGCTCCCTTGGCCAGTAAAGCGAGATCAGTGCCACAACCCCAGAGTCGTTCATGACTGGACTTAACTGTCAGGGGTCCTTTACCTTGGCTCCCAAGCTACTGGCCTCATTCCTTCCTACAAAACTCTCTCATTCTCCCATCCATGACTGTAGTGCTGTCTTCCAGGAGCCAGTGTGGTGTAGTGGTTAAGAACGGTAGTCTCGTAATCTGGTGAACCGGGTTTGATTCCCCGCTCCTCCACATGCAGCTGCTGGGTGACCTTGGGCCAGTCGCACTTCTCTGAAGTCTCTCAGCTCACTCACTCACTCACCTCACAGAGTGTTTGTTGTGGGGGAGGAAGGGGAAGGAAAATGTTAGCCGCCTCGAGACTCCTTCGGGTAGTGATAAAGCAGGATATCGAATCCAAAAACCTCCTCCTCCTCCTCTTCTTCTTCTTCTTCTTCTTCCCCAACCTTGACTCCACAGATATTTGTTGGACTATACATCATCCATGGCCTCTGGTTATGCCTTCTAGAGCTGATGGAAACTGGAGTCCAACCATATATTCAAATCACAATGATTCCACTTTAAACAGGCATGGCTTCCCTCAAAGAATTATGGGAGTTGTAGTTTGTTAAGGATGCTGAGAGTTGCTAGGAGACCCCTATTTCACTCCAAGAGCTACGATTCGCAGAGTGGTTTAACAATCAGGGAACTCTGGGAACTGGGAGGCCCATAGATGCTCCCCATCCTTGCTTTGATCTGTACTGGCAGTGTCTGGGGTGGACTGTGTGAGGAGAGCAGAGAGCAGGGTCGAGGAGCAAACCAGAAGCCAGAATGTGGCAGGGATTAGGAAGACTTTGGCAGTGAAGCTCAACGTGAACAGGAAGTCCTCTCATACTCATACCTGTCCTGGGGTTGCAAGGGCTGTTTTGGGTGGGAGAAGTCAGACCAGAGCCTGGAGGTTCTCCACTGAGAAGGCACCATCCTGAAGTTTGAAGGCTCACCACACAAGGGGAGCTGTGCACAGATCTTGCAACTCCTACAGACCAGAGTTCTGAATCCATATCAGGCAAGTGCTTATCTGCATATAATGCCCATCCCAATTGAGCCCAAACTAAGAACGTGGCTCAGTTCAGAAGGCGCTCATAAGCACTGTTGAAAATCATGGTTTCCTCTGACACACACACCCTACAAGCCAGTCACATGCACATCTGTTCTCACCCTCTGGAGTAATGTCCAAAGCCACCCTCGGTTTCATGTGCCAAGCATCTCCCAGTCATCCGTGACCCTTAGTTCCCACTGCCTTAAGTAAAAGCAGAAAACAAGCCACAGAAATATGCCCTGCTTCTCGGCTGCATCAGAAAGGCCTGTCTGTTTCCAGACATGTGGTGGGACAGCTCTCAGCAGCAGAGTGTTTACAGAACACACAGCCAAGTTCAGAAGGTTCACCAATCCCCATGTCTCTGTAATTACCTTGTTTTCTACAGGATGGCCAGATGTTGAATGAAAATGAGTACACATTCCAGCATGTCTATTTCCATCTTGGCATCACCACGGGAGTCAGCAAAACATAGCAGTGTTAGAAAACGGCCTCAGTTAAAAGTCATCGAGTTTGCCGACACCATCAGGAGAAGGCTCTGAGCTCGCCATTATCAGTGGATTCAACAAATGGGTTGGTGTGACTTGTCTTCTTTCAGTGCCTCCATAGTTCCTCATCCATTTTTCTCCTAGGATTTAGGAGTTCCGAATGACTTGGTGCAGTTCTAAAGTAGACCCTCCGTGTTTGGAATTCTCTGCTTATCATTACTGTTGGGATTTCTGGATTTTATGCAAAGCACTGCCCATTGAGAGTTTACTTGCAGTTGTCAGGTCCTTCAGTTTATTTGCATCTCTCCATGCATACTTACACAGATATTTGTCATATGTACAGTATATGCACATTTATTTATTTTTTTCAAGAAAATACTGCAAAATTCTGCAAGAATACGGCGGTCTTAGTGTGAGCACATCATCATTCTTTTTGTGCTGTATTGCACAATACAAAGCCATACTTGTGTGCATTAATAAAGGTAAAGGTAAAGGGACCCCTGACCATTAGGTCCAGTCGTGGCCGACTCTGGGGTTGCGGTGCTCATCTTGCTTTATTGGCCAAGGGAGCCGGAGTACAGCTTCCGGGTCATGTGGCCAGCATGACTAAGCCGCTTCTGGCAAACCAGAGCAGCGCACGGAAAAGCCGTTAACCTTCTCGCCGGAGGTCATTTTGAATCTCAATACTACCTTCTGCAACATTAGCTACCCCTCCCAGTTTGGTGTTATCTGCAAATTTGATGAGCATCTCCTCAATTCCTCTATCCAAATCATTTATAAAGGGGTTAAACAACAGTAGGCCCAGGACAAAACGCTGCAGCATCCTACTTGTCCTTTTTTGCCCCAGGATGATGAGGAACAATTACTGAGCACTCTTTGGGTTTGGTCAGTCAACCAGCTACAAATCCACCTAACAGTTACCTCATCCAGCCCACATTTTACCCCCATCTTCTCCACAAGAATATAATGGGAGTCTTTGTCAAAAGCCTTACTGAAATCAAGATGCACTATGTCCACAGCATTCCCCTGATCCACCAAGCTTGTAATGCTATCAAAAAAAAAGAAATGAGATTTGTCTGGCATGTCTTACTTTTGAGAAACCCATGCTGGCTATTAGTAATCGCAGCATCCTTTTTTAAGTGCTCATAGACTGACTGCTTAATTATCTAGGAACTTTCCTGATATTGCTATAAATAAATAAATAAAAATGCAAACCAAACCAGATTTCTTCCCCATCACCACACCCTTGAGGAGTTTGTCAAAGTTTCCCTTCTCCTTGGATTATTTTCAATCGCCATTTCTTTCAACCATTTCTTTGGGGAAATGGCTGAGGAAAAACAAGGAGGGCATTTCCAACACAGAACCGAAATAAGATCAACATACACCACCTCTGAGCTCCTGAGAGGAAGGGTGGGATTAGAAATATAAATACAATCATTCTGAAACATATCTTTGACCTTGCTATTCCTGCCTCTGCGGGTTAATATCAGCTTCTTAAACCTTGTAATGATTATTTATCCCCAGTTAGCCGGGAGAAGGAGAGGTCAGACTTGCACCTGCAAAGCGTAGGCAGAATAACCTATGCAGGTGAAACAAACATGGAGAATAAGAATGCAAACTGGCTCCAGAAATGCATGTCCCCCGGAAACACTGCTTTGAATGTAAGATGTTTTAAACCTTTATCATTACCAGGGACAACAGAAGCCCTAATACCACTCCATCTCCAGCTTCTCCATTCCTACCCAGCCTCTTTGAGGTTCTTTTCACAGTGATATCCAAAACCCAGAGATACAGCCATCGTATGAGCATAATATGAGCAATTTTGAGACCAATTTTTGAGTCATGTACAGAATGAAACACTGTCCAGAGTCTTCTACACAAAAGATGTGTTCTCTCTCTCTCTCTCTCTCTCTCTCTCTCTCTTTCTGCTAGGAGTGCCCACTGTTCAACAGGTTTCTCTTTTAATTTCCCAAAAAGAGGGCAAGAAGTAGCCCCTGTTCTGATCTTGGTGGCATGGTCATTTGTAAAGGGTGCTGAGCAGTGCTATTCTTCTAGAAAAAGAGGGTGTCGGAACTCACCATGAACACCTGAGAGATGCTGGAATTGAGTAGCGGTGAGTTCCAGTTGAAAAAAAGCCCCGGTGCTGAAAGTTGTTAGGAGACACCCTAGCCCCTCAGAGAGCTACAATTTCCAGAGTAGTGTATCGTTCAATCCTTCTCAGAAGTGGGGTACCTTTCCCCACCAAGTTTTACGATAGGCTCACCCTTCTCTGCAGTCACTGTCCATGCAGTGGCAGAGCTTCATGCTACGGCATCGGGGGGCGGAGAGCAGGTGGAGGTGGGACAGGCGTGTGTCCCAGGGGTGTGGGACAGGTCTTGGGGGCATGGTGTGCATCCCGGGTGCATGGCGCGCTGTCTGTGGGGGCATGGCACCCAGCAGGGGCCGGTGGCAGCTGTGATGACACCCCACTGGGATCGTGCTGCTGGGGGCAGTGTGCTCCCCCCACACTCCTCTTCCTCCGCCAGTGTGCCCATGCTCACAAAGTCTAAAGGAGCAGTGATAAAACTAAAAAAAATCTGAAGGACCTCCTAAATCAGAAGGAAAAGGCAGTATCGCTATCCCCCTGAAGGCTTGCCTGAGTAAAAACCTGTCTAGAATAGGACATGTCACCATTATCCATTATGTATGTCTTTATAAGCAATCCTCATTCCTTATTAGAAATGCAGTGCATTTCACCATAGTGGGGAAAGAGTGTGAGCAAGTAGCCAGCTCAATCTGCTGCCCAAGTGATGTTTTGTTGTTGTTTAGTCGTTTAGTTGTGTCCGACTCTTCGTGACCCCATGGACCAGAGCACGCCAGGCACTCTTGTCTTCCACTGCCTCCCACAGTTTGGTCAAACTCATGCTGGTAGCTTCGAGAACACTGTCCAACTATCTCATCCTCCATTGTCCCCTTCTCCTTGTGCCCTCCATCTTTCCCAACATCAGGGTCTTTTCCAGGGAGTCTTCTCTTCTCATGAGGTGGCCAAAGTATTGGAGCCTCAGCTTCAGGATCTGTCCTTCCAGTGAGCACTCAGGGCTGATTTCCTTCAGAATGGATAGGTTCGGTCTTCTTGCAGTCCATGGGACTCTCAAGAGTCTCCTCCAGCACCATAATTCAAAAGCATCAATTCTTTGGCGATCAGCCTTCTTTATGGTCCAGCTCTCACTTCCATACATCACTACTGGGAAAACCATAGCTTTAACTATACGGACCTTTGTTGGCAAGGTGATGTCTATGCTTTATTGATGGGCAACTTCAAGGCTTCTCCTGCTCTTGCTTCTTAGGGTTCTTCATCCTTAGCCTCGGTGTGGACCAGGCAGTCCTTTAACTAGAAGGAGGCGCACTGTAATATAGGACACAATGGACACTCTTCTTTGGAATAGGATGGATCCTGCTCTCTCTGTGTGTGTTCAGGACCTAGGGTCTCAGTCCCAGAAGGTAAAAACCCTTTTAGCAAAACACCCACTCAAGAAAGCAGAGTGCAATTTGCTGTGTAGTCTCAACAGGCTAAGGTCAAGTGGGCGAAATCAGCCTAGGTCCAAAATGTTATCCAGAGGCATGGTCAGGCAATGGTCCACAGTAAATAGCACAGAAGGTTTAGACAAGGTACAAGGAGGGTTATTTGGGATTAAGAGAACTGTGTTGTCTCCAGCAAAGGGGATGCTCAAGAGGGTGACCTTACAGACCATATTCTAATACCTGATCGGAAGTTCAAATCCGTGCAACGGGGTGAGGTTCTGTTGCTCTGTCCCAGCTTCTGCCCACCTAGCAAGTAGATAAATAAACTGCATTGTTCTTACATTCTTTGTATACTGTGTTAGTTTTATTATGTTAGCTGCCCTGAGCCCGGCTCCTGCCAGGGAGGGCGGGGTACAAATAAAAATTTATTATTATTATTATTATTATTATTATTATTATTATTATTATTACCCCTGCAGCAGGAAGATAAATGGCATTTCCATGTGCTCTAGTTTCCGGCACGGTGTTCTGTTGCGGTTTAGTCATGCTGGCCACATTTCCTGGAAAGCTGTCTGTAGACAAACACCAGCTCCCTCAGCCTGAAGCAAAGATGAGCTCCGCACCCCATAGTCACCTTTGACTGGACTTAATTGTCCAGGGGTCCTTTACCATTTTACCTAATACCTGCTGTTGGTCTTAAGGGGTTCTGGGGCTTGCTTACTCATGTGTGGACCCCTTACTTAAATGTGGAGTCAGTGGTGGCCACCAGCCTGAATGGCTTCTCTCATAACATTAGAACTTATGAAAATCCAGTGAAGCTGAATTTGCTTTGACCGGAGGTTGTGATGGCCAACACCTTAGATGGCTCTAAGAAAGGATTAGCCAAACTCATAGAGGAGAGGGCTATTGATGGCCACTATCCATGATGTCCATGCTAACCTCCACAGGTAGAGGCAGTAATGCTTCGGAATACCAGTTGTTGAGGACCACAAGAGGAGAAAGTGCTCTTCTGCTTAAATCCAGAACAGGATGCTGGACTAGACTGGCCATTGACCTGATCCAGCAAACAGTGTGGTGTAGTGGTTAAGAGCAGTAGACTCCTGGTGAACTGGGTTCGCATCTCCGCTCCTCCACATGCAGCTGCTGGGTGACCTTGGGCTAGTCACACTTCTCTGAAGTCTCTCAGCCTCACAGAGTGTTTGTTGTGGGGGAGGAAGGGAAAGGAGAATGTTAGCCATTTTGAGACTCCTTCGGGTAGTGATAAAGCGGGATATCAAATCCAAACTCTTCTTCTTCTACACACAAGCCATGTGACAACTCTGAGTCATGCTATGTCACTCTTTGGCCTGGTCCCAAGCCTTTCGGTGCTGACGTTCTCAAGGACCACAAGGTGGCCCCACCTCCTCCAGAGGTTCTACAGCACATCTCCCACCAAAAGAAGATGGCCACCATTTGCCCCAGGGGACTGCCTGCTCCTCAAGGAACTGCAGAGTGCCTTCTTTGTCCTCAGAGGACTCGCGGTGTCTGGCAGCAGGTTGTGACATGTGGGGAAGGAGAAACAGAAGTAAGTTGAAGGAGACCCACAATATACCACATTTCCTTAGCAATGTAGGCAAACAAATATTCTATGGAGGTTTGCCCTGCGTCTGGGGTATAGAACAGCAGCTCTTTGCTAATAGCATTATAAAGGATCACGGCAGGGGGAAAGAGCATTAGCAATATAGAGGGGGGGGGCACAAAAGAATTATCGGCAGTAAGGTGTGTTTCCTCCCCTCCCTTCCAAGAATAACATAATGAAAAGGGTTCAGACAAAGCCGCTAAGGCGCCATTTCAAGCATATATATTATAAATCAGCAGCGCCCTAAGGCGTCATGTTTATATAGACACTTAAATTTAAAATAAGAACACTCAGTCTTCATTGCAATGAACAGAGATTCAATTACTTTGAGCTTTACAGTCTGCATAATATACAGCATAACTCTACGTTTTTGTCCCCAAGGTATCTCTCACTTGCAAGTCATTTAAATCACCTAGCAAACAAAACAAATTAAAGGATCCAAAAAAAGAAAAGAGAAAAAAGTCTAGGAAAATTAGTCCTTTATCTTTGATATGACTTGCAAAAAAGAACAACCTTCCATAAATACTCCGTATCGCAAAGCTTTCGACATTATGCCCTCCCCGCCCCTCCCTTCCTTCATTGTCTCTCTAGACAAAGGCAGGAAACTTTTTATTGCTAAAGCTGTTTGATGAGTCGATTTTAATACCCTTATTGCTATCTAGGTGGAAGTATGTGTGGAGGTGGGGGAGGGGGCTGCCTGATGAAATCTGAAGTAGAACGCAGCAAACGTTATGGCCAGTGGCGTAGCGTGGGTTGTCAGCACCCGGGGCAAGGCAAGTAATTTGCGCCCCCTAACCCGTGGATTTGCACCCCCTAACCCTAACCCCCAGATGTTGCGCCCGGTGCGGCCAGCCTCCCCTGCACCCCCCACACTATGCCACTGGTTATGGCTGCCATTTGCAAGCGCTTCGGAAGCGTCTTTTTCCGGGTGCTTCTGGGCAATCGCTATTTTCAGGTGGGCTTTAAGGTAAAGGACCCCTGACAGTTAAGTCCAGTCACAAACGACTCCAGGGTTGCAGTGCTCATCTCGCTTTAGGGGCAAAGGGAGCCAACGTTTGTCCGCAGACAGTTTTTCCGGGTCATGTGGCCAGCATGACTAAGCGGCTTCTGGTGAAACCAGAGCAGCACACGGAAACGCCATTTACCTTCCCGCTGGAGGGGTACCTATCTATCTACTTGCATGTTGACGTGCTTTTGAACTGCTAGGTTGGCAGGAGCTGGAACCAAACAACGGGAGCTCACCCCATTGTGGGGATTCGAACCACCGACCTGATCGGCAAGCCCTAGGCTCAGTGGTTTAGACCACTGCGCCACAAGCGTCCCTCAGGTGGGCTTAGATTAGGTTAAAGCAGCATGGCCCCACTTTCAACAGAATTCTGGGAGTTGCATTTTGCTAAGGGCGCTGAGGGTTGCTGGGAGGCTCTTGACCCCCTCACAGTGCTACACAGGGTGCCAACCTGTGGCCCAGAACTCTGGGTGCCCAGCACCCCCACCCCATGTCATGGCAGTGCGGTGTGACATCATGATGTCATGCAGCGACATCATGATGTCACGCAGCGACATCATCACGGCAGAGGCGCTGAGTTGTGCCCAACATTGGGGGTGTGTGGCTTGTGCATGATGTCCCATGCACAATGCGCATGCCCCAGGCCGACTCGGCCCATCATCTCCTCCACAGATGCCTTACGAAGCTGCGGGGCGAAGATGCTTGTATCCGCACTTCCCTGGTAGGGCTCGCCAGAATGCCTTCTAGGACGGTGCTAGGGGGTGATCATCAAAGGGATGTGTGGGGTGAAGGCCCTTTGCCCTCCCTGCCACATCCCTGGCGATCGTCAAAGGAATGTGGCAGTGCCAAGTATCTTCATCCTGGCGTGTCCTTTTGAGGACTGTGGTGGAAATTTGAGGGGGCCCAGTCCCCTTCTTGAAAATATTGTGAGGGGCCTGGCCCCCACAGGGCCCCCTATAGATGACACCCCTGGTGCTACAATTGGCAGAGTGGTTTAACATTCAATCCCAGGGAACTCTGGGAATTGTAGTTCTGTGAGGGAGATGGGGGCCTCCTAGGAACCTTCAGCACCCTTAACATAATGCAGCTCCATAATTCTTTGGGGGAAGCCATGACTAGTTAAAACTGGCATTGTGGTGCTTTAAATTTGTGGTGTGGATGCAGCCCAGGCCTCACTTACCAGACTTCAGTTAGAGCCAATGTTTTTTTTTTGTTTATTATTATTATTATTATTATTATTATTATTATTATTATTTGTATAGCACCCTATACCCACAGGTCTCAGGGCGGTTCACAACATAAAATCACAATCTAAAAACACAGAATACATAATAAATATAAAAACAAGGAGAACCTAATAATTCCACCCCAGTTCTAATGATGTGCCCCAATTCATTCGTGGTTTCTGGGAAATGGAGTCAAACATCGAGAGGGCCACAGGCTCCTCTCCCTGTTCAAATGAGCGGTCTTCATGCTCTCTCTGATGGTTCTTTCTGCAGATGTGGAATATTCGCTGCCTCAGCCGTCCCATCCCGCACCCCCTCTTGCCAACGAAAACCTCCATTCCTCCTCCTCGATCCTATCACAGGAGCTCTTGTGTCATGACTTGCAAATGTATTTTTGAAAGCCTGTCCTTGGGCCGCGAGAAGGGGAGAAACAGCTGCACATTTGTGTAGGGTTGTTGTTTTTAAGTTATCTAAAGATTTGCAAACAAGAAGGGCATTTGAAAGAGGCACGCCCCGTGCCTTGCAAAAGGTTGATTGGCTCAAAAGTCGCCATCCTTCTCAACTCATCAAGGGAAATATGACCTCTCTGCCCTGATGCTCAAAGTGCGTGTTTTTAGGATCCAACTTATTTTTGTAATTATAAGTTGTTGAAAACTGTTTTTAATATTGTACTGTAATGCTGTGTTTCAATGTGGAAACCTGCCCTGGGACTTTAGGGTTAACGGTGAATTATTATTATTATTATTATTATTATTATTATTATTATTATTATTTCCTCTAACAACATGCTAGATAGGTTTTCTGTTATGAAAGGAAAGGGGGCAAGAGTAAAAGCAGGGATACAAAGTCCTTTTCAATCCAAGGCCCACATTCCCTTCTGGGGAGCTTTCGGAGGGCCACACGCCATTGGTGGGTGGGGCCAGAGGCAAAAGTGGGTGGAGCCATTTTACACACATTATTCTCTGTCCTACACCCAGACAAGCAAGAGGTATTACCAGGTTTCAAGGGCACATTCCAGCCAGGTAAGAGCACTCAGGTGGCACAGCAAGGGCAATGAGCTGGTGTGTGGCTGGGGAGAATCTTGAGGGCCAAACAGAGAGACCCACAGGCCACACCTGGCCCCTGGACCTGAAGTTCAGCACCCCTGCCCTAGTCTACAAAAAATGATTTGTTCTTCAGTTATCCAAATGTTTGATTTTAGCTCGTTAACCTCTCATTCTTGTAGCCCACGTAATAAAAACAAACCACACCTCCTTGTCATTTAATCCCCAAACATGATTAAATATTTAGGTGATATATCCTGCATTTTTTAAAAAAAACAACAACAACAACACTTGGTTTTTCTTTCTAATGAATTTTTTCTGCTGGTCAGGTGAGACTCGGATGTCTTTTGAAAGAAAGCAGCTCAGAGAGTGCAATGATAAAATGTTTAATAAAATTTACAACATTTTGTTCAGATAAAAGTTAGAAGAGAGCAGATTTATGAGGGATGTTTGGCTCAGAGCAACAATAAATGTCAGCTCAATAAAGGGTTCTTTTTCTTAACGCGGACCAAAAAAGAAGAAGATCCCGACGCACAAAGTACGGCAATAAAGCATTGAGGGAGAAGCACCAGCATACTAAAAATAAAAATAAAAATCAAGTTAATGCAAAAAGGGGTGTCTTTGAAGAAGAACACCAGCGCAATGGAAATGGGCATTGCAAAAGGACCTTTCTGGAAGGCATGGCGCTTAATTCAGTGTTTTGTGGTCAAAGGGCATCAGCCACCACTGAGTTTTATGCTGTCCCCCAGACCAAAAATATCTGCCACCTGAGATGGCCACCCCATTCTGTCTAATGGTAGGGCTGGCCCTGGGGGAATAGCCACATTCCCCCACCCCTGGAGAAAACAATACTTAAGGCCGGGTAATTTGATTGCGGAAAAGTTAAGAGAATGTGAGTTCCTTTGGCAAAAGAAGATCAGAGTCAATAAGTATGAAATGACTTTAAAAAAAAAAAAAGATTTCAGCACAGCAAGAGATGTCTCATTGGATTTCTGGGCTGAAATTATTTCATTAATCTTCAAAATTTTATACACCAGACACAGAGGCCAACTGCTCCAGAGGTCGTCAGTCTGATAATTGTTGATTTATGAACACAGTCTTTGATGAACAGGGTGTGTGTGTATGTGGTTTGGTGTGTGTGTGTGTTTTTTTTTCCTGGGCAAATAAGATTTACTGGATGTATCCAGGCCAGAACATTAATAAAGATCAGATTAGATGGTTCTGCTTTTTCAACTCGATTACAATCTGCCACCACACAGAACATCCCCATAGATAGAGTCTATCTATTTTGTAGCCTGCTATCCTAGACATCCAATGGATTATATGTCATAAAGAACAGTCCGCAATGCCATTAAATAAATGAGTAGAGATTGGGCAATAGAGGTGACCTCTGATCTATCCTCTTTCGGCGGGGAAATGCTATAGTATGGCAAGAAGTTAAGGCTTGTAAAGCAGGGAACTTTCCCACCAACCCCCCAAAAAAGCAGGCGAAATTAATGAAAGGTGGCAATCCAGCTTTAGAAGGAACACATTCATTTAAAAACTTTAGGGAAACCTCTCTTCCAAGGGTACTTAAGGTTTCAGGGCCTTTGCAGAAAAGAGACAAGGGGCATCAACCGAGCTGTTCTGAGGTAATCAGCTAGTTGCTCACAATGGTGGATGCTCCCTGCCTCAGGTCTCCCACTGGGCATGTGCAGACTTCATAAAGGAATATACAGCAGTGACTTGCAAGAAAGTGTAGCTGGGGGGGGCAGAGGGACCTTGGCCCCAGGTGCACATTTTTGAGGGGACGCAATCAGGTGCCCCCATGGCAGGCATGGAGCCCTGGCAGCTGAGGCACAGAGGCAGGTGGGTTGGTCTAGCGGGCAGGTGGATGAGGGCAGCGGGCGAGGAGCTTGTTGGAGGCAGGTTCCTTTTTTTTTTTAATAAATAATATTTATTGCTTTTAAAGATTGCAGAAAAAGAAGAAAAGAGAAAATTTAAAGACAAAAGAAGAAAGAAAGAAAGAAAACAAAAAAGTGAAAAAACACCACAATACAATACAGTATACAAATAATATAAACCCCAACCCAATCCCATTAAACTAAACACATAAATAAATCTAAACAAAAACAGTTTTCCATATTCTATCCTTCATTTCCTTGTTTCCTCGACTTCCTCACACCTCCCTTTTTGTATTCCAATTCTTCCCATTATTTCAGCAAATCCTTTCCATCTTTCTCTGTTTTTTATCCTCTGGTAGATAACATATTTTTTAACCTTATTTCCCTTTAAGACTAAATTACTTATCTATTCTTAACTTCTTCTAACATTTCTACTAAATCCATATAATAACATTCCACGATTTTTCTAACAGTCATTAATTTTACAAAATTTCTAAATATAAGCTTTAGCTTCCCAATCTTCCTCCACCCTCTCCTCTCCCTGGTTTCGGATTCTGCCAGTCCTTTCCGTCAGATCCATATAGTCCATCAACAGGTTCTGTTCACCATCTACACAGGCTCCCCACCCGTGCCCCCACCCCAGTTGCCTGGTCTACCTGGAAGGTAAAACACTTACCCTGCCCCGTGCACCAGCAACCCATGCACCAACACCACTGGCTTACACCAGCAAATCTGGATGAGGGCTTGGTGTATACCCTCTAAGTGTCCCTTTTCCAGGGACAGTCCCAAAATCACACAAGCCATCCTGGCTTCTGATTTGATTCCAGAATGTCCCTGTTTTCTCCACAAGGGCCACCACTGAGCTCGGGGAAGAGGATGAGCCAGCACTTGTCCTGAGCAGTGGCAGTGGTGGCTGCAAGGGAGCATGGCTGCCGCTGCTGGCCTCCTCCCTTGGGCAGCTCGTAGGGGCTGCTGGAGAGCGGGTGAGGAGGAGGGGAGGCTGCCACTGCCAGGGCCCAGCCCCACATGACATGCCAGCTCTGAGGGGCAGGCAGAGGGCATGGACATTTTGGGTGGGAGGAAAGGGGGAGCACAAGGAGTCTTGACTGTAAAAAAAAAAAAAAGAATTGCTTTGTGCATCTGCATCTATTCTTGCTCCTTTCTTAAATTTATTTATTGGTGTGTGTTTTGCTTTTTGTAAATCCACCAAAGAAAATAAAATAAAATTGGGAATTAGGGGTTTTCTCAGGACACTGGAGGGTGTGTGTGCTGTATCCCATTATTGCAGTGGTGGCAGCACTTGGCCTTCTTCTGACAGGAAATGCCCAGGGACAAAAAAAATGGGGGTCAAGGAGGGTCAGTTGTGGGGGAGTGAGAAATGTCCCTATTTTGATCTGAGGAATGTTGGAGGGTATGTTGATGTAGAGGTCACCCAGAGGAGCTCTCCAAAGCCCCTCCTGCTCTCATGTTTTAAAGTCCTTTGTCTATAAATCAGATTTGGACCAGACCGTTCTTCAAGCAGAAGATGGTTTCAGGGGACTGTCATCTTAACAGAGCTGCAAATAGAGGAATGTCCTCTACAGAGTAGGTCAGAAACCAGAAAACGGGGACAGTTTTATATCTGGCTTGGTAAAAGAATGAATGGGGAGATTGGAATATATATAAATCCGAACGCCATGCTGTAGCATGAATAATGTGAGCACTCTTTGACAGTGTATAGCAGTAGAGTGTCAGTTCCCTGGTGCTAAGAGGTAGTACTTCAAAAGTCCTTCAGTCGGGCAGACTTTAGAAAGAGAAACAGTCTTTGCTGGCAGATGGATTTTGAGGGTCGTGGCTCTCTGACACTGTAGGCGAGGGAAGACAGATAGACACTTCACAGTGCAGGGGGAGGAAGTGCCAGTAGGATAGCTGCCAAGGCCCTTCTCTACCCAGAGTGCCTGGTTTGGGTAAAATGTCTAAGTAAGGACTGAGAAGAGGAGGGAGGAAGCGCCAAAATAAAAAGCCGTGCGAAAACAGGAAAAGAACGCTCCCTCTTAGCTTCTAAAATAAGATCCTACCACAATAAGTTCATTGTAGCTCCATGGCTGCATTGTTGCTCCAAAAAGCAAAACAACAACAACGATGAACTGCAGGGCTGCAAGATGGTTCTAAAGTGATGAGTATGGTTGCCAGGTCAGGAGCATCCCAGACCCTGAGATTTCAGGGCCCAAACCTGAGACCCAGGAGCGCCCCCTGGTGATATCATAGAGTAGGCCCTGGAGATGGAGGTTAATTGGGAGAGGGGGACTGAGGAGGGCAGACATCCCACCCTCCAAATATCTGTGCTATACAGTGGTACCTCGGGATGCGAACGGGATCCGTTCCGGAGCCCCATTCACATCCTGAACGCAACGTAAGCCGCGACAACGCGTGCGCAGGTCGGGTATTGCCACTTCCGTGCATGTGCGTGATGTCATTTTGAGCATCTGCGCATGCACGAGTGGCGAAACCCAGAAGTAACACGCTCTGTTACTTCTGGGTTGCCACGGAGCGCACCTCAAACGTGCTCAACCTGAAGCACATTCAACCCAAGGTATGACTGTAATTTGCAACTGTCTATTGCTGGGCTGAACCTTGCAAGCCGCATGCAGAATTTTCTTAATTTATTATCATCAACATCATCATCATCATTATCATTATTATTAGGACATTATTATCACCCACCTGGGATTCGAGCCCTCTACCTGCCATCTGTAGAGTGCAGGCAGACCTGGAGGGTCGGCAATCTTAGTGACAAGAGCAAACAAGCTTTCTAGCCTGAGACAAAGGTCCAGTTCAGCTGTACGAAGGTATCTTGGCTTATTGAAAGATGCACGAGCCTCACGCCTCCGTGCTTATGTCATCGTATTGCTACTTTCTTTAGTACCATTAAGGTCCCAGGGTGGGTTGCAGCAATACAGACACACGGTTTAAAAATGGATGGGACAATTCAAAACTAATCCATGCAAAATAAGGAACCAGCACGGTTTGAATCAGAAAATAGAGGGAAATTTAAAAACCTGGTGGAGGGATCCGAAACAATAGTCGATCAGCAGCAGCGTCACTGCTGCATACAGGAGAGGAAAAGCAGCTGGGAAGTCAAGATTGGGTGGATCCAAACTGGTGCTCTTGCTGGTGTGTCTATACAGTGCCAAATGGCATTATCAGAATTCAAGGACATAGCTCAGATAAGCAAAAGCTTTTGGGGTGCAAAGAAAAGTCAGTCAAGCTTGACCCCAGTCAAGCTTGCAAAAATCTATCATTTGCCCAATAATAAATGTTGGAAATGTAAAGAAACTGAAGGTACATTTTTTCACCTTTGGTGGACGTGCCCAAGGATCAAGGCTTTCTGGGAAATGATCTATAATGAAATGAAAAAGGTATTTAAATGTACCTTTCTGAAGAAACCAGAGGCCTTTCTCCTGGGCATGGTCGGGCAATTGGTGTCAAAGAAGGACAGAACTTTTTTTTATGTATGCTACAACAGCAGCAAGAATACTTATTGCAAAGTACTGGAAGACACAAGATCTACCCACTTTGGAAGAATGGCAGACGAAGGTGATGGACTATATGGGATTGGCAGAAATGACTGGCAGAATCCGAGACCAGGGAGAAGAGTCGGTGGAAGAAGATTGGAAGAAATTTAAGACTACCTACAGAAATATTGTAAAATTAATGAATGTTAGAATGATGTTGGATAGAATTTAAGTGGTTTCCTGCTGTAATGCTTTAAGAGAATATGAAAAAAGGGTTATAAACAGGTAAAAATCTAATGGTAAGGATTTGCTGAACCAACAATTTGAAGTGGAATACAAAAAAGGGAGGTATGAGGAGGTCCGGGAAATAAGCTAAAGGAAAATTAGCAATGGAAAATCTGTGTGTTTTTAACTATTTTTATTTTGTATTTTTGTGTGGTTTTTTCATTTTTATTGTAATACTTTAAAAAATCTTAATAAATATCCCATAAAAAAAGAAGAAAAGCCAGTGAGGCGTTGGGTTTCAGGAGAGAAGGGGTGAACTGGGGAGGGTTTTGAGGGTCAGACAGAGAGGTTTGCTGGGCCAGATTCTGCTCTTGGGCCTGCAGTTCCCCACCCCTGTAAGAAGAGCTTGATTTGACCCAAATCATATCTAGTCCAGCACCCCATTCTTCTCAGTCAGATGCCTCTGCTAAGCCCACAAGCAGGACACATCGCAGCTGATGCCATTTCTCATATATACATGTCAGCGGGCCACATAGCTAGGATAGCTCAGTCAGTAGACCATGAGCCTCTTAATCTCAGGGTTGTGGGTTTGAGCCCCAAGCTGGGCAAAAATCCCTGCATGGAAAGGGGTGGACAAGATGACCTTCATGGTCCCTTATGATCACGTTACAGCTGTTGGGACAACTGAGCCATGTTCAGTCTTAGATGGAAGGGATTAAAGGTGTGAGGGGGAGTTGCTCTTCTCCCAATTGCTTCTCAGAGCAATCCTGTTACGAAAATTGCAACCTGGAAAACATTGGTACAAATTGGTACACACTTCAAAAGAAAATAATGTTCAGTATCTCTGCATCCTTTCAGCCTGGCCCAGGTAGCCAGCTGGGATAGTTTATTTATTTGCTTGCAATCTCCACACACGAGTCAGTAATTTGCATGTTTATCTGAACCTACGAAATCCTCCATGCTCCTGCTTAATGAGTTCACATCAGGATATCTGCTGTCAAGCCTAAACTCTTGAGCACTTAAGCATTTGTTGTTGTTTTTTTAAAGAGCTCTCTCCTGATCCTCTAATCCTGTGGGCTTTTTTTCATATTATAAAACACTTAGTGCTGATTGTGCCTTATTTGCTGTACTGGCCATCACTAGACTTTCTTGCTTTGAAATTTATTTATTCATTCATTCATTTATAAAAAGTCCACTTTCATCAATCCTGTCCTGTGGTTCAGTGCCACAGAATATTTCCTTAACACCATCTAGGGATATATGATGTATTCTCTGTGAAACAAACTTTTAGGGACTTAAGTGCTGAAGGATAATTTCCCATGAGGTGCCATGACCCCAGAGTCCAGCAGTGATCAAGACTCAGAATCAGAGGGTGCAATGTCGCTAGATAAGGAGATGAAACAGGTTCTGGGCTCTACTGCTGGAGATCAGGAGATGATGATGATGATGATGATGATGATGATGATGATGATGATGATACAGTGGAACCTCTACTTACCACCATAATCTATTCCAGCGACCCGTCCTTTAGGCTAAACAGGGCTGCCTTCAGATGCCTCTCAAAAGTCAGATACTTGCTATCTTAGGCTGGTCTGTGAAAGTAATAAAGTTATATCTCTCTATATAGATTAATTAATTTCAATTGATGAGCCTTTTGCCAGATCCTTTGAAGCAGAGGTGGGCAGGGGTTGAACCTGGGTCCTTCTGCATGCCAAGCAGGTGTCCACTCCCCCCATCCAGATATGAAGCACTGCTTGTAGGTGCCTATGGAACTCGTCTGGATCAAAACTCAGCTCTTCATTTGAACGGACATAAGGACATAGGAATATAGGGGTAGGTGAATCTGTCATTTTCAGTTCCTCTCTGTTTTTCCATTTCCCCCCACTCCAAGGCCTCAAGTGCATTTCTGCATCAGTTTGCAACTTTTAAAAACTAAAAGCTGTCATGAAACCCCACTAGCCTTTTGTTGTGAATTTCTCCTAATATACATACCCTTGTAAGCAACTGCCTAATATGCACATTTTTTCAAAACCGCATTTCCCCTAATATTTATTTTCCCCCTAATGTAAGGAATTTTATGTTATTCACACTAATATATGCATCATTCTGGACCATTTACCCCAATAAATGCAGTTTTGTATGCATTAGTTGACTGGAGAACAGCAATGCAAAACTCAGAGAAGTGCGAATTTCAAAGGATGGCTGCGTGTTGGTTCTTGTATCGTTTCAGAAAGTGCACATGAGAAAGACTGACCTGTAAATGTGATCTGAATTGAATTGCTCCGTCATCCCTAATTGAATCTGTCCATCTTGCTCAAGAACAACAACAGGAGTTGCCCTATAGAGGCTCAGGCTTATCAGACCATGTGGCCACCGAGACCACATAACACCGGTCCTGAAAGACCTACATTGGCTCCCAGTATGTTTCCGAGCACAATTCAAAGTGTTGGTGCTGACCTTTAAAGCCCTAAATGGCCTCGGTCCAGTATACCTGAAGGAGCATCTCCACCCCCATCATTCAGCCCGGACACTGAGGTCCAGCTCCGAGGGCCTTCTGGCGGTTCCCTCATTGCAAGAAGTGAGGTTACAAGGAACCAGGCAGGGGGCCTTCTTGGTAGTGGCACCCTCCCTGTGGAGCACCCTCCCATCAGATGCCAAGGAAATAAACAATCTGACTTTTAGAAGACATCTGAAGGCAGCTCAGTTTAGGGAATTTTTCAATGTTTGATGTTTTGTCGTGTTTTTAATATTCTGTTGGGAGCTGCCCAGAGTGGCTGGGGAAACCCAGCCAGATGGGCGGGGTATAAATAATAGTAAATTGTTGTTGTTGTTGTTGTTTACTTCTGTACTGCCTGCACTGACTGTCAGGGGCTCTCCAGGGCTTCAAACGCAGGGAGTTTCCCTCAATCCTACCTGGAAATGCCAGAGATTGAACCTGAGACCTTCTGTGTTCAGCACTGATGCTCTACCAATGCGCTCCATCCCTTCCCCAGCCTCATCCATCTGTGACAAAGCCTGTCCCTCGAATCGAAGCCATCACCTCCTTGCTTCCACTGGCCTAGTTTGCAAATCAGGGAACTGTGCAGAGTTCAACAGGAAAGCCGGCCAGCGCCCTCGAGCTGTTTCACCGCAACGTACGCCCTGTGCTTTCCATCTGTTCCTTGGCGCTGAAAGAGCCTGACATTTTAGGAGAAGATTTATAAAGAGAAACAAGGAAATTAACCTCCGCGGAGCAGCCCTGCCTTTATGATTAAAAAGAAACCTCAGGCAATACCGTCGGCTGCCGTGCACGGCTATAGGTAGCGCAGGAAGAGGAAATAAAGCGAAGGGAACAGGCGCAGGCAGCAGCAGCAGCTGTGTGAGTAGGTGTGTGGGGAACAGCGAGTTCTGCAGCTTAATCATCTCTGGAAGAAAAGAAAAACCACAGGTCAGAACATGTCTGGCTAAGATGAAGGAGAGGCGAAAACAAGAACTACAGAGACCAGGCTGTCCACTGTGTCATGGGCTCACTTTTCCTCTACCACACATTTCCCCTCCCAGCATATTCTTGGAAGCAAACTTCAGCCAGAAACTGTATTGCCGGCACAGCTTGTAATTTAGAGCACCCTCAAGGTGCATCCTAAAGTGAAAGCAAACTTAGAAGATCTTGCTTGGAACCACGTGGGGGGTGATCAGACGTAGAAGGGCTGAACGTTGTTGTTAATCACAATTAGTAATTATTATTAATTATTACGATTAATTCTTATTGTAAAATAGGATTTCCAAGCATAAGAACTAGTTATACGCACATTTAAAATACAATAATGTGGCATTGCCTTTAAATTTCCGTGGCTGAAACGCTTTTCTTGTTGTCATGATTTTCGTATGGTGGTTCTGCTCCTATTTCAGTACATATAATCAAGTTCACCTCGACATTAGGAAGAACTTTCTGATGGTGAGAGTTGTTTGGCAGTGCAGCAGAGTAACTCGGAAGCTGGTGGGGCTTTTGAACGGAGGTCGGATGGCCATGTGATAGGGATTTATTTAGCTGTGATTCCTGCATTGCTGGGGGTTGGTCTAGATGGCCCTTGGGGTCCCTTCCAACTCTGCATTTCCATGGTTCTATGATTATACATACAAAACACTTGGGGAAGAACAAGTGGTGTAGAAGGAAATTCTTACAACACTGTTTAAAATATAAAAATATAAGCATTCCAAAGTTCAATATGCAATAAAGCAATCCCATTAAACCAGCAGAGTCATTAAAACAGGGGGCTCAGGTGTCACGCTTTGGGGAAATGGCTTCCTCCCCCATGGCAGTAAATAAGAAGATCAAATGAAAGGAACATCTTACCAGTTAGATTCACAGTGAGAGAGAGAAAGAACATATCTCCCTAGAAATAGCAGTGCTCCCAATTAAGGCTCTCTAACCCCCTCTCCATCCCTATTAATCTATGCCACTCCTGCGTCTTGTAATCTGAGTTTGTACCCTCTGCGCTGACTGTTCTCACACTTTCAGAGCTCTCTGTGTCTTTGGGGAAGGGGGGTTTGAATGCTGTCCAGAGACTGTGAATCTGTTAACACTCTCTCTCTTCCAGTGTTTCATCTCCTAGCTGTTCCCCATCCAGTATTTCCCAGCTTCTGCCTTCTGAACTATGCCCATCTGCAAACCACTGTTCCAAATCTATACTGTCCTCCTGCTCCTGAGAAGATTCAGAATCAGGGGGAGGGGTGGCTCCCAACACTCTTCCTCAGTGCAGCCTTCCTCAGTACAGTCCCTGACATCAGGTTAAGAGACCAAGGGAACCCATGTGCAAAAACAGCACATCTTCAGAAGCCGGCAGAATGCCAATACAGATGAAGCCTCTGGCATTTCAGCAGGAAGTGCATTCCACAACAGTGGTGCCAACAGTGGCAAAACCAATCTCTGTGTCAACACAAGCCAGTATTCACTAGGAGGTGGCAAAACTTTCCAAGTTCCATGTAGAATGGGCTTCGTACTGTTGTGTTTTCAAGTCAGTGTTACGCCACAAACCCATATGTGGGTTGGGCCCTATCCTAACCTCCTAGGAAAGTTTTCGGGAGAGAGAGAAGGGGAGAGAGTTGCAGAGCCCTTTGCACGCAAGAAGAACATCAACATAAGAAGAGTCATGCAGGATCAGACCAAAGGCCTGGCTAGTTCAGCATCCTCTTTCCCACGACGGCCAGCCAGAAGCCCCCTGGGAAGCCCATGAGGAAGACATAAGGAAAATAGCCCTTTTCAACTTGTGACCCCCAGAAACTGGAAATACAGCCCCTGAACTTAGAGCTTGTATATAGCTTGTATATAACAATAAAGGTCCATATAGTTAAAGCTATGGTTTTCCCAGTAGTGATGTATGGAAGTGAGAGCTGGACCATAAAGAAGGCTGATGGCCGAAGAATTGATGCTTTTGAATTGTGGAGGAGACTCTTGCGAGTCCCATGGACTGCAAGAAGATCAAACCTATCCATTCTGAAGGAAATCAGCCCTGAGTGCTCACTGGAAGGACAGATCCTGAAGCTGAGGCTCCAATACTTTGGCCACCTCATGAGAAGAAAAGACTCCCTGGAAAAGACCCTGATGTTGGGAAAGATGGAGGGCACAAGGAGAAGGGAACGACAGAGGACGAGATGGTTGGATAGTGTTCTCGAAGCTACCAGCATCAGTTTGACCAAACTGCTGGAGGCAGTGGAAGACAGGAGTGCCTGGCGTGCTCTGGTCCATGGGGTCACAAAGATTCGGACACGACTAAACAACTAAAGAACAACAACATAGCAATAAAGGCACTGGTAGCTATATCTCCCAGAAAGAGGGATGGCAGAAAAAAATCGCCTTGCTTGCTTTTAGATAGTTTGATTATACTATGGCATTCCTGCCAACAAGGCGACTTTGAAAGCCTGATATAATTTAGCTTGTAGCCTGGACAAACTGATCCACATTTCAGCTTGCTCTGAGGGGGAGGCACCAGGTGTGTGCAAAGAAAGCCCATAGATTGGGGCGAGGAACCTTTGGCTCTGCAGATGTTGCCGCACTACAATTCCTGCCATCCCTGGTCATTAGCACTGTGTGCTTTGCCTGATAGGAGTTTGTAGTTCAGCAACATCTGAAGGACTAAATGTTCCCCACTCCCTCCAAAGCGTAAAGACAGGAGCTGTACTCTTCACTTCGGTCACAGTGGGGTCTTCACCTGCTGCGCAAAACCATGATTTCACAACTCGCCCTGCGGGTGTGCTTGTCTTGAGAGTCAAAGGCTGAGTCAGCTCTGAGGCTCAGACCAGCTGTCCATTTTTCCAGCGTGTACATATCCTTATATGGCATGTGTGCATCTTAAAACACAGTTATGTTTTGTCTCATCAATGACTTACACTGTCTGGAAATTGGGAGTGGGTGTCATACTAATGGTCACAGGTGCTAGCCAATAGGTGCTGCTTTACATACCTGCACCCCCTGAAACACTCACTTGGAATATTATATCTGACTCATGTTGCATAGGTAAAGGTAAAGGGACCCCTGACCATTAGGTCCAGTCGTGGCCAACTCTGGGGTTGCAGTGCTCATCTCGCTTTATTGGCCGAGGGCGCTGGCATACAGCTTCCGGGTCATGTGGCCAGCATGACTAAGTCGCTTCTGGCGAACCAGAGCAGTGCATGGAAACCCCGTTTACCCTCTTGCCAGAGTGGTACCTATTTATCTACTTGCACTTTGACGTGCTTTCGGACAGCTAGGTTGGCAGGAGCTGGGACCGAGCAATGGGAGCTCACCCCGTTGCGGGGATTCGAACCACCAACCTTCTGATCGGCAAGTCCTAGGCTCTGTGGTTTAACCCACAGCTCCACCTGTGTCCCTGAAACACTCACTTCGAATATTATATCTGACTCAGGTTGCATAGGGGCCTCCAAACAGTATTCCAGAATAAGTGAGATACATAAGGGGAGATCTGGCCATTTTTTAATTTTTTTAAAAAAAGGTTAAAAATAGCCATGGGTTGAGGGTAGGGGACAACATTGAAGGAATCAAGCTGGAGAAAGGATCTATAAGGCTGATAAGCAATTGTTTGGGAGAAGAAGTTGCTTTAGATGGGGCAAATGCCTTGAGCAGAAAGGTTGGACACCACTCTCTAGTAGCAATAATTTATAATAATTTAGCACCACTCCCCCTGCCCTCACACAGAGAGATTATTTGAACTAAAGATGTGGGAATTCAATCCCTTGTCTAGCTTGGCCCTAAAGACTAAGAATTGTAGCATGCCACTGCTTTGTACCCTAAAGGTAACGTATTTTTTGCTCTATAAGACTCACGTTTTCCCTCCTAAAAAGTAAGGGGAAATGTGTGTGCGTCTTATGAAGTGAATGCAGGCTGCGCAGCTATCCCAGAAGCCAGAACAGCAAGAGGGATTGCTGCTTTCACTGCGCAGCAATCCCTCTTGCTGTTCTGGCTTCTGAGATTCAGAATATTTTTTTTCTTGTTTTCCTCCTCCAAAAACTAGATGTGTCTTGTGGTCTGGTGCGTCTTATAGAGCGAAAAATACGGTATTTGATTTCTCAAAGTATTTATACCATGGGTAGGCAACCTAAGGCCCGGGGGCCAGATGTGGCCCAATCGCCTTCTCAAGCCGGCCCACGGACAGTCCAGAAATCAGCATGTTTTTACAGGAGTAGAATGTGTCCTTTTATTTAAAATGCATCTCTGGGTTATTTCTGGGGCATAGGAATTCATTCATATTTTATTTTTTTCAAAATATAGTCCCACCCATCACATGGTCTGAGGGATGGTGACCAGCCCACGGCTGAAAAAGGTTGCTGACCCCTGATTTATAGCCTTCTTTTTGGCCAGAAAGCTCCTGGGACAGCTTGGAAAATAACAAGCAAGCAAACAAACACCACATCCTACTCTTTGGTTTTCAGTTTTTAAAAGGCTCGGCACGAAAGGAAAAAGGGATGGGGAGGAAAGAGGAAAACAAGCAAACGGAGGCACCACCATGTTCTTAATGCTACAAGAAAGGTAGCCTGTGATTATAGGCCCTTCCTAACTCAGAGCAACACAGAACTTGGCATGCTTGAAAATATACAGCGGTGTGCAATACAGTACCTAAAAGAAGACAACTCTAAAGGGAGGTGAAACCACATTGCTACTCCGGAAAAGCAATGGAAGCTTTTGCATATTTTCCCCGTTGAGTTTTACGGGAGACCAAGCTTGTCTCAAAGGAAATGCAACAGGTAATTCTACCTCCTACACGGTTATTTGATTTGGGGTGGGGGGGTGGGGGGGGAGAACAAAATTTCTATTACAGGAATAATATACCAGGGAGCTACTGGTGTGGAGAAACAAGCAACACGAGGAAAATAAAAGCACTGATTTTCTTTTCTTTTCTTTCAAAGTAAAATAAAACCCACCCTCAAAATGGCACATTAACAGCTGAGGCAGATGCGGTGAGAAGAAGGTGGGTAATCCCTTGGCAGAAATCACAATAGTCAATTCCTCTGAGAGACATTCCCCATGTCTGTCAGCACGCCTGAGTGTCATTTTATATAACAGCTAATGAAAGGGGATGTTCTCCTGTCTGTTAAGTTTCTATACCAGGTGCAAACGGAGATGAAAATTGCTCGTTATTACGGGGGTACCTCCTCGAGTAGGCGATCAAAAGTTATGTTGGAAACATTTGTCTGATTAAGGCCCCACCCGGCCACAACATCCATTTCAAGTGCTGTGATCTCACTTGAACTGTGGCATGCTGCAAAGGATTCTGGGAGCTGTAGGGTTGGAGACCCTCTGACTCCCCACGCAGAGCTACGATTCTCACCGTATTAAGCCCTGTTTCCGGGAACTCTGGGATATGAAGCTCTGTGAGGGGGATACATGTAAGGGGCATAGGAGGCACTGAGCCTCTTGGGCTTCCTCATCAGAAGGTCGGTGGTTCGAATCCCCGCAATGGGGTGGGCTACCATCGCTCTGTCCCAGCTCCTGCCAACCTAGCAGTTTGAAAGCGTGCCAGTGCAAGTAGATAAATAGGTACCACTGTGGTGGGAAAGTAAGCAGCGTTTCCATGCGCTCTGGTTTCCATCATGGTGTCCCGTTGCGCCAGAAGCGGTTTAGTCCTGCTGGCCACATGACCCGGAAAGCTGTCTGTGGACAAACGCCAGCTCCCTCGGCCTGAAAGCAAGATGAGCGCCACAATCCCATAATTGCCTTTGACTGGACTTAACTGTCCAGGTGTCCTTTACCTTTTACCTTACATATAAATGAAGCAAAGCCAGCAGCTACTGGGCACTCAACCACTCTCCCTATTGCTGATGGACACCTTCCTTATTTCCCAGAAGGCATCAGAGCAAGGGCAGGAAGAATGGGCCTCACTTGGAATTGGCTTCATGGCTGTGCCACATCACATGACGCCACCATGAATCATTGTGAGGGCAATGGTGTGGTGTCCCACCCTTCTTCATTATTCCTGCCAGCAACCGAAAGTGCAGTCAGTCTTCTTGCCTGGGCCACAGGACCTTAGAGGGACCATTTAGGCATTGCCCAAAAAGAGGGCACAAGAAAGCACAGATTTGCATGTGCTAATTCATATTTGCCTATTTCTTATATGAATTTTATATTATTTTATGTCAAGCACTTGAGGTTTTTGTCGATGAAGCCATGTATAAATATTGCTAAGGACGGATGTGAATTTAGATGCAATTGCGTTATTGGTCAGAAGGCTGCTTGGCAGGGAAACTGACCTGTCACCATCTGCCTGAGGGCATGTCAGCGCCGCCAGAGGCTCTTTATCCCATCTGCCCAGTGAGACTTACAAGACTTGCGGAATCTCCTGATCACAGAAGAGCACAGATTAAAGTTTAGTGCAAAATAGGGAGAATTAAGATGTTTGAAGACATTTTAATTGTTGCCTTTTTTAGTGTATTCATTTAGTGGAACTTGAGAGAGAGAGAGAGAGAGAGAGAGAGAGAGAGAGAGAGAGAGAGAGAGAGAGAGAGAGAGAGAGAGAGAGAGAGAGAGAGAGAGAGAGGTAATAACTCAGAAAGATAAATAAAAAAACACTACAACAGCACAGGGAGGGAGGGAGATTGAGAGTGGCCCAATCTAAAGAGGCAGAGCAGGCTCACTTAGTTTTAAAAGTGTGCATTTGTATTGTAAAATATGGCACAAAAAGAATTATGATGCAGTCAACACTTACTGCATACATGTGCATTTAAAAGACACACATACCCAGAGGGAACGTTCTTTCATATGTGGTGGACCTGTAAAAGGGTAAAAGAGTATGGGGAAACGATCCATAATGAATTGGGAAAAAAATGTTTAAAAGTACTTTCCCAAAAAACCCCAGAGTCCTTTCTGTTGAGGATAATTCAGACTGAAATTCCCAGGTGTCAAAAAATGTTATTTATGTATGCTACTACTGCAGCCCGTGTTTTGTTAGCCAGAAAATGGAAAATGACCAAAGAAGAATGGCAACTTAAGTTGACAGAATATGCGCAGCTTGCAGACTTAACATATAGAATGAGAGAACAAGAAGAACATACGTTTAAAGAAAATTGGAAAATGTTTATTGAATATACGGGAAATAATCGTGTATAGGTGAAAACGCTGGCAGCATTAAGATAAATCCAACAGTGTAAATAAGTTTTGATGGATGCAATAATGGAATACTGAATGGTATAGTTTTTGTAAAATATGCAGGGATTTATGGTATGTAAAATGAACCATGGAAAGAGAAGAAAGGAAGTCATTGATATCTTAAGGATGGAAACTGAGTATTTTAAATTGTAAAACACTGTGTGTGCACGCACGTGCATGTGTGTGACACACACATACCCCTCAAAGAATCCTGAGAACATGGGCTAGTCAGAGGCTCTCAGCCCAACCTACCTCACAGGGTCATCGTGGGGATTAAATGAGGACGGGGAGAACCACATACACTACCTTCAGCTCTTTGGGGGAGAAGGTGGGATATAAATGCAATATACAAAAACAATAAACACAGAGAGCTATCTTCTGCTGAGTCAGACCATTGGTTCATGTAGCTCAATGTTCTCCACACTGATTGGTAGAAGTGGCTCTTCAGGGTATCAGCCAGTGGTCTTTCCCTGTCCCACCTGGGGATGCCAGAGATTTTAATCTGCCTGCCAAGCAGGTGCTCCACCCCTGAAGCTCAGCCCTATTAGCAGTGACCTTTCAGAAATGGTGCCCCGACTGAACGATGCTCCCAAAGCCACGCTCCGTGGCTTTTGACGAGGATTCCCATTCCAACAGAGTCCCTTTCCAAGAATATTTTCTCGAGACCTGAATATACATTTATTGTGGTCGAAGTCACCAAACCGTAAGAGGGGTGGGGAGGGCGGCAGCCGGAGCGCGCCAGTTCCTCTTGTTGCTTTGCAGGGGATTAAGAGGGGATTAGAGAGCGTCGCAATGAGGCTACATCGCACCAGCCCTATTTTTCTCGGGCACATTGAGTCGTGCTCTGCTGAATCCATTCTTTCACATCGTTGTTTCTGTTATTGAAAATTTAAGCCCCTTCCCCCCCCCTCTCGTTTCATAATAATCTCCTTCAGGTACTCCCAGATCCTCATGTGTCTTACAAGTGTGTGTGTGTGTGTGTGTGTGTGTGTGTGTGTGTGTGTGTGTGTGAGAGAGAGAGAGAGAGAGAGAGAGAGAGAGAGAGAGAGAGAGAGAGAGAGACTACCACAAGAGGTGGGGGTGGACCTGTGACTTTTTAGATTTTGTTGGCCTACAGCAAGAGTTGAGGGCTGAGAGCAGAATCTGGCCCTCAAAGTCTCTTTCTCTGGCCCTGGGGACTCTTCCCAGCCCTCACTCCTTCCCAGGACACACCCCCTCTTGCAAAGGTAAGAGTCATACCTGTTCTTCTACGCCCACTTTTGCCTCTGTCCACTCCCATCACTGAGATGTGACCTCTGGAAGGTTGTCCTTGAAGAAATGCGGCTCTCAGGCTGGAAAATATTTTTCATCCCTGGAGTCCTAAAGAGCTGTTTTCCCCTTTTGAGATCCCACAAAACTTATTTTGTGGTACCTTATTTCATGTGTATTTTGGCAAGGGGGAGAGAACACTGTTTTGGAAACTGCACCTGAGCGCCAAACTGCCTTATCCATATTTTCTCACATTCATAACTAAGCATTAACAGATTAAAAACGATACTGCCATCAATACAATCATATTTTCAAAAGCCACACACAAACAACCACAAAAAATGGCATATCTGTAAGCAAAAGCAATGTGGGAACGTTTAGCGATGGACAGATGGTATTCCAGAATGTGAAATATTCTGATGGCAGACATATCAGCTAAAACATACGAAGGGTCTCAATGGGGACATGGGCTTCTACGATATATGGTGGTGTTTCTCTGCTTATATTTAACAAGCCTCAGTCTCCAAATCCTCTAAATTTGGAACAGAGCATAGAACCATCATATTTGACGGGAACTACACATGCACTGTGGGTTAAACCACAGAGCCTAGGGCTTGCCGATCAGAGGGTCAGCAGTTCAAATCCCCGCGACGGGGTGAGCTCCCGTTGCTTGGTCCCTGCTCCTGCCAACCTAGCACGTCAAAGTGCAAGTAGATAAATAGATACCGCTCTGATGGGAAGGTAAATGGCGTTTCCGTGCACTGCTCAGGTTCGCCAGAAGTGGCTTAGTCATGCTGGCCACACGACCCGGAAGCTGTACGCCGGCTCCCTCGGCCAATAAAGCAGGATGAGCGCCTCAACCCCAGAGTCGGCCACGACTGGACCTAATGGTCAGGGGTCCCTTTACCTTTATAGATGTTACACCATTACCAAGGAACACCAGGGGCTGGTGGGAACTGGAATCCAACAATTTCTGGAGAGCATCATATTGGCTCCCCCTGCCTGGATACATGGTAGCTCCCTGTGTTCCTATGATAAGACTGTACAAGCCTGATGGGTCAAGCTAAAGGACATACTGGACAACCATCCTGCTGTCACAGTGGCCGCCCAGGTTCCTGTAGGAAGCAGGACCTGAGCACAGGAAGCTTCACCCCTCCTGCGGTTTCCCACAACTGGTATTTAGAAGCAATACTGCCTCCAACTGTAGAGGCTGAGCACAGCCATCATGGCTAATTTATTCCCCACCCATCTGGCTGGGTTTCTCCAGCCACTCTGGGTGGCTTCCAATGGAATATTTAACCAAAATAACCTATTAAACTTTAAAAGCTTCCCTAAACAGGGCTGCCTTCAGATGTCTTCTAAAAATCTGGTAGTTGTTTTTCTCTTTGACATCTGGTGAGAGGGCGTTCCACAGGGCGGGTGCCACTACCGAGAAGGTCCTCTGCCTTGTTCCCTGTAACTTGGCTTTTCGCAACGAGGGAACCGCCAGAAGGTCCTTGGTGCTGGATCTCAGTGTCCGGGCTGAACACTGGTGGGTGGGTGGGTGGAGACACTCCTTCAGGTATACTGGGCTGGAGCCATTTAGCACTTTAAAGGTCAGCCCAGTACTTTGAATTGTGTTTGGAAACTGGGAGCCAGTGTAGGTCTTTCAAGACTGGTGTTATATGGTCTAGGTGGCCGCTCCCAGTTACGTGTCTAGCTGCTGCGGAGAGACGTATTCTCCACGAATTTGTCTTTTAAATCCATCCAAGTTGGTGGCCATCACCGCCAACTGTGAGGGCGAGTTCCATAGTTTATTTTACTTATTTTGTTTATTATTTATTGTATTCATTTATTACATTTATAGATCACCTTTTCCTCCCAAGGATCTCAGGGTGTTATACGTGGTTCTTCCCCCTCCATCTTCACAACAACCCTGTGAGGTAGGTCAGGCTAGGAGATGGTGACTGGTCCATGGGTGAGTGGGGATTCGAACCCTGCTCTCCCAAGGTCGTAGCCAAACACTCTAACCATTATGCCACTGCATTCTGTGAAGGAGTTTTTTTTCTAATCTCTCCTGAACCTTCCAATATTTAACTTCATTGGATGTCTATATGAGAGGGTGGAGAGAGAGAGAGAGAGAGAGAGAGAGAGAGAGAGAGAGAGAGAGAGAGAGAGAGATCTATTCTCTTTCTCCATTATGTTAACCCTAGAAGAACTTGTCTGGAGTTGATTGTGCTTCAGCTCAAGGCGACAGAGGAGGTCATCTTCAGTTCCCTTGAAGCCCCATACAAGACTAAGATTATATGTGACATGTACTAAGATCAAAGGCTGGTTCATGCATTCCTTCAACCTGGTCCTCGTGAAAAGAACAGTCTGTTAATTCACACTGAAGGCTGCAAAAGGTCATACACAGTGGAGTCTTTTTTCAGCCTACAGTTTCTCTTGGCGAAGAGCCTCTTGTTCAGAACCAGTCCCTTGGTACCTGGGAGGTCTGAGGATCAGGGAGGATGAAACCAGCACACAAGAAAGTGGATAGCCAGTTAAAACCATCAAGTTGGGGGGTATATTCTAGAATAAAAGAATCAGAGAATCGAAGAGTTGGAAGGGACAGCAAGGGTCATCTAGCCCAACCCCCTGCAATGCAGACTGGTTATAAATCAGTCTTTCCCAAAATGGTGCCCTCCAAATGTTGTCGAACTACAGCTCCCATAATCCTTGACCATTGGTCGTACTGAGTGAGGCTGATGGGAGCTGTAGTCCAAAAAAACCTGAAGGACACCACTTTGGGTGTTGTTGTAGATTATTAAATACACTCTTTGATTGCCAATATAGAACCACTGCAGTTATTAGGAATGTGGCAAGTTACCTATTAACGTGTCAAAAATCATAATGATACAGGTGATCCAGCTGACCAAAAAGCTTTTTACAAAGTACCTCTCCTAAGACTAAGCTTAGCAATTGTGGAATAAGAGGAGAGGCTCGGGAACAGGTTAGATAACAGGAAGCAGGGAGTAAAAATAAATGAGCAGTTCTCCCAGTGGAAGGATGCACTGGACTCACCTCGCAAGGATCAGTGTTGGGACCCATCCGATTTAGATGGCTCTAAAAGAGGATTAGACAAATTTGTGGAGGACAAAGCTATCAAGGGCTTCTAGCCACAAAGGCTGTGCTCTACCTGCGGGGTCAGGCAGGAGTGAGGTGACATGGCTGGATTGGGGGGTGGTATTTAAGCACAGCTGCTGTTGCAGATGTTTGCCTGCCCTCCCTAAGTGAGGAAGCAGAGAGAGAAGGAGGAGGAAGGGCAGCTTCTTCTTGTCCTGGCTGCTTCTTGCTTTTCCTTCAGCTAGAGTGCAAGATCTGCATCTTGCTTGGCTTCTTCCTTTGACAGGAGGTAGGCAAACAACACCAAGGAAGTGAGTGAGTGTGGGTGTGAGTGTGAGAGAGAGACAGAGAGAGAGCAAATGCATGAGAAACAGAAAGTGTCTTGGTATGTACATGTGTGCAACAGAAAAGAGAATGTGTGTTCATGTGTGTGTTCATGTGTGTGAGAGAGATTTGTTTCTCTCCCATCCATTCCAAGGGTGACAACCCACCTCCCACAAAGACAAGGAGAAGAAGGGCAAAAAGGTTTGCCATGTTCCACAACAGCAGCCCACACGCATTGCCAGCGTGCAACGAAGTAGCAGTTCCTCGTCATAATTAGCCTCCCAGGACTGATTGCAAATATTGTATTTGGCAGGTATGGGAAAACACGAGTGACTCATAGCCTTCTTGCCCTGATATGTCGGCGGCCAGATTCTACTGATGCCCATCGAGAGGGAGAGGGAGGAATCATGACGCACCCAGGACCTTTTGCAGCTGGGCGAGTGCCACCGGATCCTTTACCTGCTTGAGGCTTTTATCGGTATCACTCTTCGTCCTGAGGCTGTTGACGCCTCCTCAGCAGCTGCAAAACCACAAAACGCCAAGAACATTCGGAGTGGCAAAGTGTATTCATGGGGCAACTCACGTATCTTCAGAGGAGCCCAGCCACTGCCAGACTGCTCCATCAGAACAAATATGCTCAACCTGGAATCTCAGCCCAGGCAGATACTAAGCTTTGCCTTCATCACCTACCAGGCACACAGCCAGGACCAGCACCAGACTGGGCCAGAGGAGGAGGAGGAGGAGGAGTTTGGACTTGATATCCTGCCTTTCACTCCCCTTAAGGAGTCTCAAAGCGGCTAACAATCTCCTTTTCCCTTTCTCCCCCACAACAAACACTCCGTGAGGTGAGTGAGGCTGAGAGACTTCTGAGAAGTGTGACTAGCCCAAGGTCACCCAGCAGCTGCATGTGGAGGAGCGGGGAAGCGAACCCGGTTCCCCAGATTACGAGTCCACTGCTGGGCTTGCTGATCACACAAACAGAACCCTCCATCCATGCGCTATCAAATATGAGAGAGTTTGCTCCCTTTAAGCACTGCAAGTCCTTTTGTCCTCTGTTTGGATTTAGGAGCAAGACAACGACAATCTTTGTGCATTGATTCCCCCCCTCCCCCCACCTCCACGCCCTGCTTTTATCCGCTAAGCATTTATGGGCTTTAAATGATGAAGCCATTCTAAAACTCCCAGACAGTACAAGGCTAATGACTGTTATTGCCATGCATTATTCAACAGGAAATATACAATTAGTTCCTTATGTTCAATTTGGTGTACGCATTAGCATTGGGTTATCATAAAATATAATTATGTGGAACTGTAAATATGTCTTCTCTATATAGCTCTCTCCGTGTGTGTGCGGTTGCCTCCTGTGTTCTCCTTTGCCTGCTGGGTGAGGGGAAAAAAGACACAAGGACATATTCGTCATTTCAGAACCAGGGGCAAAGCTTAGAGAAACCATCTGGCAAGAAGAGTTCCCTAGCCATTACCTATTGTGTTTTGAGAGCAGGAGGACAGCAGTGTCAGCCCTTGTATATCCTGTACACAGAAGGCTGGGCTTGGAGAGTTCATTTGAAAAAGGAGTTCGTTCTGGTTCAAGTTTGAAAGTTGCCAGTCTCTAAACACTAAACCACATTGTTAAGTTGTGGGTGAACATATCTGACGACACAGCGATTCTTCAAACAGCTCTTGTTTATTCACAGGCCAGAACAGAACTGAACTGAAGGGTTCAGTCAGCCTGCTTATATAGAGCTTCACTACAACGCAACTGTAACAATTTTCTAGAACTATCCAATCACTGAACATCACTTTCGATGCCTTATTTGCATAACTATCTACAGTATCCCCCTGCTGGCCCAGGGTGAGAACTTCAGTACATAACACACATTACTCGAGAAACTGCCTTATTCTTCAATAGAGTTGTGGGGGGGGGGGGGTTCCCCATTCAGTTTGCATTTGAAGCTGAGCTATCAAATAAGGAATCCCTCACTTCTAGGAGGGTGGGGAATATGAAAACCCAAACATATCCATCCTTCAAAATGCCCACTCCTCTGAATTTTACACTGCAGTTCTCCAACCAAACACTGGTTTACCCCCCCCCCCCCGCGAAAGTATATGCTATGTAAAAGTGTGTATAAAAGTGAAAATAACATACAAAATAGCATATCAAAACACATTATATTAGGATAAATTGCTGACCAAAACAACAACCCCCCTGTGGACATCAAGGAAAACTGTGTGTATCAGGAGAAATTCACAATAAAATGCCGAAGAATTTTCATGATGATTTTTTTTTTTAAGGGTGGAATTGCAAATTGCTGCAGAACTAAATTTAAGATGGGAAAAAATGGGTATATTCCTTATATACCCAGTAGGTCACTGCATACCCTGCAAGTGTCCTGGAAAAACAGGGACATCTCGGGGTTTTTTTCTCATGAGAGGATGGCGGCCATTTTGGTGATCTTGTGCAATTTTGTGCCACAATTCCCCCCGTGGGGAAAAAACACTTTGGGGGGTAGGCATGATCTCGTGCAGCAATGCTGTGCCCCCAAAAGGAGCTTTTTTTCCAATGGGAAATTGTGGCACCAAATCACGTGAGATCATGGGGTCCAAAATGCCTGCCATCCCTTTCCCAAAGAGAAGAAAATGGGAAGACGGCGTCCCGGTTTTTGCCTTTGAAGTGTTGGAGGGTATGTCGCTGCAGTCTGTGTGAGAGCTTCTCCTTCAAGTCCCAAACATCTCAGAAGCCTGCTCCTCAGTAATTTGGAGCAGGGCTTTTAGTGTGGCTGTGGAATGATGTTCCTTTTGAGTTATTATTGGCAGCCACTATCTGCATTGTCCAGGAAACAACAGAAGACATTTCTGTGCCAACAATCCTTCCCAGTTGGATGAATTGATCTCCGCCATAAGTTTATACTTGGTACTGCTTGTACATTTATCTGTTGTTATTTTCTGTGATGTTTTCAAGTGTTTGTGTTGCATTTTGTACATTGCCTTGACACGTGTGTGTAGAAGGCGAATCAGCAGCAGCAGCATCTGAGTCTGTGGAGGGGCATAGTTTCTCTTCTCTCCCTCTGTTCCAGCCAGTTGAAATGGCTGATGATAGATGACAGTCGAGACATTCCTTGAGAAATATGATTATAACATCACTCACCAGCATGGGGAACCAAGCCTAAATTAATGTAGTCTAACACGAAGCGGCAAAATGCTGTAAGAGCCAATCCGAATGCACCTTCATTCCAAATTATTTTGTACCAGCTAAAAAAATTTCGTGGCTAATCATTATCTTGTTCCTCGGCTAGGTAATTAATTTTTTGCATTGTTGCTTCGCTCCTCTCCCCATGTTCACTTCATGTTAGCAAAGTTTAATTGACCGGGGGTGGGGAGGGGGATGAAATAAAGAGGAATTTTAATCAGTGAAACCAGAGTATCTTTTTCAGAAGGAAAATCTAAAGTAATAGAGAGTGCATATTCCCCCCCTTATCAACCACTTTCCCCCATTTATTACAGAGTTGGCAATAATGCCTGCTTTACATTTTTTATCACATAATTTTTTTAATTAAAAAGGCATTTCAGATATTTGGAGGCATACATGGGTTTGCTGGAGGTTTAGCCTGGAAAGACATTCAGTGTTGCTGAACTACAACTCCCATCATCCCTGATCCATGATCCATGCTTGCTGGTGCTGATGGAAGTTGTAGTCCAGCAACATCTGGAGGGCCAAACGTTTCTCGCCAGTGCCATACATGACCTTGCCGCTCACCCTCCGCTCAGGCCACTTCAGCCCGCCATTCCTGCTGCAACCCCTCACATTACTCTCGCTGGATGGGCTCTCTCTACACCTCTACCACCGCTGCCACTGCCACAAGGATGTCTCTGCCACAAGGCCTCAGCTGAAGCCTGTCGTGGCTGCTGACGCACTCCTCACTTTCACTGACTCCCACAGTTTGGTCAAACTCATGCTGGTAGCTTCGAGAACACTGTCCAACCATCTCGTCCTCTGTCGTCCCCTTCTCCTTGTGCCCTCCATCTTTCCCAACATCAGAGTCTTTTCCAGGGAGTCTTCTCTTCTCATGAGATGGCCAAAGTATTGGAGCCTCAGCTTCAGAATCTGTCCTTCCAGTGAGCACTCAGGGCTGGTTTCCTTCAGAATGGATAGGTTTGATCTTCTTGCAGTCCATGGGACTCTCAAGAGTCTCCTCCAGCACCATAATTCAAAAGCATCAATTCTTCGGCGATCAGCCTTCTTTATGGTCCAGCTCTCACTTCCATACATCACTACTGGGAAAACCATAGCTTTAACTATACGAACCTTTGTTGGCAAGGTGACGTCTCTGCTTTTTAAGATGCTGTCTAGGTTTGCCATTGCTTTTCTCCCAAGAAGCAGGCGTCTTTTAATTTCGTGACTGCTGTCACCATCTGCAGTGATCATGGAACCCAAGAAAATAAAGTCTCTCACTGCCATCAAGGTTGTGTCATCCGCATATCTGAGGTTGTTGATATTTCTTCTGGCAATCTTAATTCCGGCTTGGGATTCATCCAGCCCAGCCTTTTGCATGATGAATTCTGCATATAAGTTAAATAAGCAGGGAGACAATATACAGCCTTGTCATACTCCTTTCCCAATTTTGAACCAATCAGTTGTTCCATATCCAGTTCTAACTGTAGCATCTTGTTCCACATAGAGATTTCTCAGGAGACAGATGAGGTGATCAGGCACTCCCATTTCTTTAAGAACTTGCCATAGTTTGCTGTGGTCGACACAGTCAAAGGCTTTTGCATAGTCAATGAAGCAGAAGTAGATATCTTTCTGGAACTCTCTAGCTTTCTCCATAATCCAGGCCATGTTTGCAATTTGGTCTCTGGTTCCTCTGCCCCTTCGAAATCCAGCTTGCACTTCTGGTAGTTCTCGGTCCACATACTGCTTAAGCCAGCCTTGTAGAATTTTAAGCATAACCTTGCTAGCGTGTGAAATGAGTGCAAGCAACTTCTCTTTCCAGTCTATTTCTGAAATTCTTTTGTAATAAGACAGCTACAGGTTTACCACACCTATCAGCCAATCTCACCCATTCCCACCACCCTTCTGAGTAATACCCCTCCCCACCCTCTCACTATATATAAGGGTCTGGTGACTTCTGTTTCAGTGTATCAGTAGAAGTGTGCATGCACACGAAAGCTCATACCAATAACAAACTTAGTTGGTCTCTAAGATGCTACTGAAAGAAATTTATTTATTATTTTATTTTAGATAGCGGCAGGAAGGAGAAAGAGGAGGTACTAGGAAGGTCCAGGAGGTTGACGCTGCAGTCCCTTCAAGGGTGTGGGTCTTGGCATGTTCCCAGCATCCTTGACCCTGTTGTTTTCTCGCCTCGCTGCATAAAGACCTCCCCTTTTGCCACTATTGTTTTCAGCTCACCATTGTGAAAGGGTTGCCTTCTCCCTTAGAGCTTCATATTCTTCGCAGGGGTTGGTAATTATTCCCTCAACGGGAAGCCCTCGACAGTGCTCATTATCATAATGCCTGTCTCCATGGAGACGCTTTATAGTAGTTCGCTCACAGGAAGGCAAGAGGAACAGAGAGTGGAAGACTCCAATGTGGTCTCCCCTCATCATTTTGCTTCTCGCTGCACTGAATAGGAGGAACGTTACTTGCTCTCTCTCTGAGTTATTAAGAGAGAGACTGAAACCGCAAGTCTAATGCTACTTACTTGGAAGTAAGCCCTACTGAATTCCATGGGACTTACTTCTCTGGAGACACAGTTAGGCCTGCAGCCTGGTCCTCCCACCAGAAAGTGAACCATACAAATCTTACCTGAGACAGGTAAGGGGAAACCTTTGTCTCTCCTGCTGTTGCTGGACTATAAGTCACATCACCCTTGACCTCTGGCGATGCTGGCTGAGGCTGTTGGGAGTTGTAGTCCAACTGCAGCTGGATCTTAAGATCTGTTCAGAGGTCCTTCTGCAGGTTCTCTCACCCAGTGAAGGGAGATGAGTGCTAACTTGAGAGACAGCCTTCTGGATGGTGGCACCCTGGTTATACAATGCTCTCTGTAGAGACACTGGCCTCTCCCGTACATTTGGATCTTTTCAGTTTTGTAAGTAAGGTTTAGTGCATTTTAGATGTATTTAGTTTCCCCCTTGGACAATTTTATGAGGTCTGCCTTTTGCAGGAGAGGGTGTCTGAGAGACCCAACAGATCAGCTTCCTCCTTTCTGACATCTGGAGTCAAAGGGCCAGGCCCTCCATCTTCCATCCCTGGGTAAACAGCCTTCCAGTGCCGCTGCTTCTTCCTTCCACTTCTCTTCCACCTTGGGCTGCCGAACCATTCTGGATTCTGATGGAACCATAGGTCCAATGACAGCTCTACAGGACTAGACCTAAACCAATCAACAAAAAAGGAGATGGGTTTCAACTTAGGAAGTTGTTAGGAAGAACTCCTTGGTGGTAGAAACTATCTGATGGTGGAATAGACATCTCAGAAGGTAGTGGGTTCCTATCAGAGGTTCTGGAATAGTGGCTGAATGGCCACATCAATGGATTTCTTGCACTGGCCTCAGCCCTGTATACCTGAAGGAGCGTCTCCACCGCCATCGTTCTGCCCGGACACTGAGGTCCAGCTCCGAGGGCCTTCTGGCAGTTCCCTCACTGCGAGAAGTGAGGTTACAGGGAACCAGGCAGAGGATCTTTACGGTAGTGGCTCCCGCCCTGTGGAACGCCCTCCCATCAGATCTCAAGGAAATAAACAACTATCTGACTTTTAGAAGACACCTGAAGGCAGCCCTGTTTAGGGAAGCATTTAATGTTTCATGTTTTATCGTGTTTTTAATATTCTGTTGGGAGCCGCCTAGAGGGGAAACCCAGCCAGATGGGCGGAGTATAAATAATATATTATTATTATTATTACAGTGGTACCTCTGATTGCGAACAGGATCCATTCCGGAGCCCCATTCACAACATGAGCAGAATGCAACCCGCATCTGCACGTGCACGGGTTGCGATTCACCGCTTCTGCGCATCCGTGTGACATCATTTTGAGCACATGCGCGAGTGGCGAACCCAGAGGTAACCTTTTCCGGTATTTCCGGGTCGCCGCGGGACACAACCTAAAAAGATTTAACCTGAAGCAAACGTAACAAGAGGTATGACTGTATTTTTTATTATTATTATTATTATTATTAACCTGTTGGGTGGACTAAATTATCTTTGAGGTCCTTCCAGCTTGACAAGTCTCTGTTTCTACATCTGCCTATTCTTGGCATGTGGTTATTTTGTTGGACTAGGATTTGGAAGACTGGACTCAAGTCCTGATTCAACCAGAAAAGCTCATCTGTTGACGTTGGGGCAGATGGGCACTCTTGACCTAATCTGCCTTACAGGGTTGTTGTGAGACCCTGATCTGCCTTACAGGGTTGTTGTGAGACCTAGTGTTTTCGAGGTTACCAGCATGAGTTTGACCAAACTGCGGGAGGCAGTGGAGGACAGAGGTGCCTGGCGTTCTCTGGTCCATGGGGTCACGAAGAGTCGGACACGACTAAACGACTAAACAACAACAACAAATGTAAAAATCCTGAGGATCCATGTGGAACCATGGTTTGTAACCACATATTTGCACCATTGCAGCCCCAGAAAACAGTGGGTGTGTGATTTTTTTGGTGCAGGCTGTAGCCATGGACATGCTATGTGATCTGATTGTGAATTTTGGGATCCATGGGCTTTTACCTCCCGCCTCCCAGGCAGCCTCCCTAGCATCCCTTATCCCTCTTCCGATCCCACCAATCAGCTGTTTCCTTTGAACGCTCCCTTCCCTCGTTTGCCTTAGTGTAGTGTCTTTTCCTTAGCTGGAGCAGTTTTTTGCTCCTCCTTTTCTTCTAATTTCTCTCCTTATTGCTTTAGTTTTCCTGTTTCCCCCCTTTGCAGTTTTGCTGTCTTTACCTCCCCCCTCCTAGGCAGCCTCCTTTATCTCTAGCATCCCTTATCTCTCTCTCTGATCAGAAAATGGTCAGTGGCTTTGTTTCAACACCCACTTCCCTCTTTCAAAAGAAAAAGCATGATCTGTTTTTTGCCCCTGGGCAATTCGGCTCCAGGGACCAGACATTCTCTCCATAAGACGCACAGACATTCCCCCTTACTTTTTAGGAAGAAAAAGTGCCTCTTATGGAGCGAAAAATACAGTACCTTCCTTGTTGGGGCAGGCAAGAAGAGGGACAGTTTAGTAGAAAAAGCGTGAATTATTCTTCTCCAATGCTCCTCCCCCACCTTCCCCATCCTTTGTGGAACAATATTTTCTCTACTGTTTTGATGGATTAAGGAAAGAAGACTTTTTTGTTCCCAAAGTAGTTGTCTTAGAAGCCTGAGCTATATAATAGGTTCACTCTCAAATCGGCTGGGCCATGTGGCTGAGTTAATTTAACGCCGCCTGTATCTTCCAGTTCACTCTGACATGAAGTTAATTAAAATATTTGCGTGTTTTTATTCCGCTTATTACAGTTTCCTGTGGCAAAAGAGCTGTTTTATAGGCTTGTGAGTGTTACTGCACAATTAAAATATAAAAATAAAAATCCTGCATACTTTACCTAGCAGATAACGGCAACCGCTGCCGGAAATTGCAAAAATGTGCAGCGGGGTAATTGGCTGCCATTGATCCAAATGCCACAAGGCCATGTTGAGGGGGAAGGGCCAGGCATGGAATGCTGAGGGGAACTTGAGAGAGCAGGGTTCGAATCCTGCTGAATCCTGAAGCGACCTTCGGCCAATCACTGCTGCTCAGCCCACCTTACCTCACAGGGTTGTTGTGGGGATTAAAGGAGGAGGGGAAGAACTATGTACCGTATTTTTCGCTCTATAACACACACCTGACCATAACACGCACATCGTTTTTAGAGGAGGAAAACAAGGGGGGGGATTCTGAATGAAACAGTGGATGTATCATTTTTGTGCCTCATGCTGTGGCCACAGACATGTGATCTGATGGTGGATTTGGGGTGACCCAATGCAAAGATCCTGAGGATCCATGTGGATCCATGCTTTGCACCATTGCAGCCCCAGGCAACAGTGGGTGCGTGATTTTTTTGGTGCAGGCTGTAGCCATGGACATGCTGTGTGATCTGATGGTGAATTTGGGATGACCCAATGCAAAGATCCTGAGGATCCATGTGGATCCGTGCTTTGTAACCACGTTTTAAGTGGGGAGGGAAGGAAAAACACAGAAGGGACAAGGAGCACGAGAGGGGTGTGCAGAGAAGCAGCTGGCTAAGAATGCAGGAGAGGGGTTTAACGGGAGGGAGGAAAGGAAGGCAGAAGTTTCCACCCAGCCCCCCACCCAAGCCAGCCAGCCCCCCTCTCTCTCTCTCTCCCACCTGCATGTTTTCCGACTGCCTGCGAGTCCCTAAAATGCTTCCCTGGACGGAGCAGCACCGGAGCACAGAGAGGAATTAGAAGGAAGGATGTGATCCTTTCCTTTCCCCTCTGCTTGCCTGGAGGGGAGGGGATTTCCCTGCTCTTTGTTCCGTTTGAGCAAACAGCAACCGAAACAGAAGAGGGTGGGCAGTAAGACCCTGAGGCAGAATGCAGGAAAGCAACAGCTTACTCTCTTCAGGTGTCCCGTGATTTGATTTTTGCCTGATTTTTGCCCCTGCACTCGCGCCAGTCGGCTCCAGAGACCACACATTTGCTCAATAACACACACAGACATTTCCCCTTACTTTTAGGAGAAAAAATTTGCGTGTTATAGAGAGAAAAGTACGGTACGTCACTTTGAGCTCCTTGGAGAAAACGGGTGGGATATAAATGCAAATCAACACCATGTTGGTGGACCACAGCTTCCACGTTCAGGAGGGAAAGCAAGTGAGGGAATATTGCTGTAACAGGAATATATGTTGGTTCTCCACAGTTCGGTGGGGTGTGTGTGTGTGTGTGTCTTTAAAGTTTCTCCTTAGTTTATTATAATTCATTGTTTCCTTTTTTCCCCCTTTGGAATAGCCTTTTAAGAAAATAAAAATAATAATGGAAGCAAACCTTGTCCCTTTTATCCTTTTTTCCCCTCCTTTTTCGCCCAGCTGGCAACCTTTTTCCCTCATGCTCCTCATGGAGCTGGAAATGAACTTGGGCTTTTGTATGGGCTGCCTTGTTTGCACACCATTATCAGAGGTGCTGGGAGAGCTTTGAAGACTGTGTTTGATTGTTAATTGCTGCCACCAAGCCAAGGCGAGAACAAGCGACTGTTTTATTTCATGGGGGGAAGGCAGCTCCTCACAAACGTTGACTTAAAGGGGGGGCTTTAAAAAAGGAAAAAAGAAGAAGCAATTCTGCAGCCTGTTGCCTTTTTAAAAAAGAAAACAAAAGAGCTATTTTCCAAGAGTGTTTGCGCCCTGTTTCTTAAGGGCGGTGGACTGCGGTTTCAATTTAACAGCCAAAAGTATGGCTTAAGGTGTGGAGGGGGCACAGAGCTGTGAAGAATAATATTCTGTTTTTGTCACAAAAGCATCACAACCTGCCAGACTACAGGAAAGGGCGTAGCTAGCTGCTCCGGTGTCCAGAGCAGCAGGGCCAGGGCGATCCGCACACAGGGGCGCTCTGGCAATCCACCCAGGGTGGCACCGCAGTGAGCTGCCCAAGGAGCCCACCTGGCGGACGCAAGCCCCACACTGCTGTTTCAGGCAATGTAAGGCCCGAGCCACAGTGTCACTCCCAGGAGAGAGGCGTGGCTTGGGCACGCTGCAGGCCAAGCCCAGCGGTAAGTGCCGCACCCCCTGCAATGTGCCGTTCTGTCACCCCCTCAGGGATGACACCCAGGGCACACCGCACCCCCCGCACCCACCTTCCTACACCCCTGACTACAGGTTTGTCTAGTTCAGGTGTGCACATGAAGCCCAATCACTGCAATCCACCATTCTGCTTTCCTCCCCAGCACTGTCATCGAGCCCGGCCTTTGGGGGTGAGCCGAAGCGCAAGGCCCCAGTCAGCAGAATGAGAAACAGGAGCAAATGCAAAATTCTTACCACCTTTTGAAGTAATGGTGCACATTAGTAAAGAAAGTGGGGGCAATCACGGTAAGATCATCACATCCAAAGTCTAAAATTACCACTGTGCTGCCAAATACACCAGTTCTTTCCAAGGATATCAGGAATGAGGAGGTGAAAGGGGAACCAAAACAGTTCTATTAACAAATAAACAGCAGGCATGCAAAGCATAACATGAAACATACCCGACAGGGGCTACCCAATCTCCCCTTCAGCTGCCTGGAGCCCCAGGTAGAGCAGCAGGAGAAAGACCCCGACCGTCGGTCTCCCAGCATCAGGTCCTTTGATCTGGGCAGAAGTTCTCTGGGCCTCTCCCACCCATGGCTTTTATAGCCTGCCTTGATGTAATCAAGTGCACCTGGCATTAAAAAAGGTAAAGGTACCCCTGCCCGTACGGGCCAGTCTTGCCAGACTCTAGGGTTGTGTGCTCATCTCACTCTATAGGCCGGGAGCCAGCGCTGTCCGCAGACACTTCCGGGTCACGTGGCCAGCGTGACAAGCTGCATCTGGTGAGCCAGCGCAGCACACGGAACGCCGTTTACCTTCCCGCTGGTAAGCGGTCCCTATTTATCTACTTGCACTTTGACGTGATTTCAAACTGCTAGGTTGGCAGGCGCTGGGACCGAACGACAGGAGCGCTCCCCACCGCGGGGATTCGAACCGCTGACCATATGATCGGCAAGTCCTGGGCGCTGAGGTTTTACCCACAGCGCCACGCGCCACCCGCGTCCCAAAAAGCCACCCGCGTCCCAAAAAGCACCACCCGCATCCTTAAGCATGAGTAATGCCCCTTTCGGGATGGAGAGCAGATGTGTTTTGCAATAAGAAATGAGACCCACTGCATTTTAAAGTCAGGACTTACTGGTGAAGCTGGATGGCCCCGTGAGTAGAGCTAGGGCAGCCACAGTTAAGGCATGCTTAAAGTGATTGATCGATCGATCAATCAGTCTTGTTCAGGGCCGGGTTTAGGTTTGATGATGCCCTAAGCTACTGAAGGTAATGGGACCCTTTGTAAGTCCAGCTGTCCTTTGTCAACAGCAAATTGTCGCTGTTTTTTGTGTTGGATATATGCTATATGGTCCTATGGACCTAATAGGTATCTCAAGCCATTAGCACATAACAAAATATGTATTTTATCAAAGTAATTGTTGAACTGAAATACAATTAAGAAGAAGTATATTAATAGTGAAATACAATTTTTAAAAAGTATATGGGGGGCAAGAGAGTGGGGCCCTAAGCTACAGCTTGTTTAGCTTATACCTAAACCTGGCATTGGTCTTGTTATTATGCGGTCATAGACCTGAGCAAAATAAAACCAACAAGCATATAAGTAAAATATCATAACATACAAAGTGCATCAAAGTGGGTTATGAAATATGAAATAAAATATCAAGAATATCAAAAACATTTCTGAAATAAGCTACAGTATCCTACCTGTATCCTACAGTATTCCCACCTTCATATCTGGGAATTAAAAGTGGCTAATAATAATAATAATAATAATAATAATAATAATAATAATAATATAACCAGATTAAATAAATGCTGCTCTGGACCTCAACCTCTGTCTGTTTTGGACCTTTGGTTTGGCTCCATGTGCAATGCAAGTCCGTTCCCCTTGATCACCAGACTTGACTGCCTGTAGTGGTTGTTGTTGGACTCCAACTCCCATCATGCCTGAACACTGGCCATGCCAGTTGGAACTGATGGGATTTGGAGTCCAAAGACATGAGGTGGACCACAAGTTCCCTACTTAGAACCTGCTCATTGCTGAAGCCTGACAATACCTCCAATTTAAGAGAGAGACACACAGAGAGAGAACCTTTGTGTCTTTTAACTAAGTTACACAACTGACAGTCTGCTTGGAAACAAATGGGATTGAATATTTCTCGCCATAAGGTTTGCCCGAGTTTATTTAAAACACAATCCTCTGCAGCATCTGTAATCGAGTTCCACTTCAAAGCATCGTTGTGCAGTGACCTTATTTCTTCCTAGTCAATACAATCAACATAATGTTCCTTTTATATGCAAGAATTATGAAAGAGGAAGGGAGAGAGAAAAATAAAGAAACCCAACCTCTAGCAGATGATATTTGCATCCCAGAGACGAGCATTGCAATCGCAACCTCATAGTTTATGGGATGGCATTTGAGTTCCATAGCATTTACTGCCTCATTACTCAGATAAACTATTAGTGTGTAAGCTTCTCCTTGCCTCCCCCACCCCACCCTATGTGCCATCATCTTAAATATATACAGAAAGGAAGGAGAAAGGTGGTTGTTTTACTAGGGGGAGGATTGGCACGGGGGGTGGAGAATTAAAGCCTGAGGGCCACATTCCCTCTTAAGTAGTCTTCCGGGGGCCTCAAGCCAGTGGTGGATGAGGCCAGAGGCGACAGATGGAGCAGCCTTTGTTTCTCCTAACCTTTCTTCAGTAAGCCGCATTCCAGCCACACAAAAACTACCGTATTTTTTGCTCCTTAGGGTGCACCGGACCATAGGGCGCACCTAGTTTTTAGGGGGGGAAATCAAGGGGGATTTCCGCCCCAGCCCCAAAGAGCAGTGTACAGGCTGCGGGCAACCTCTCCCTGCCGGAGGGGTTGCGCACATCTATGTCACAAGCCAAGGCAGCCAGTGGGATGGATCCCGCTGGCTCTTTTGGCTTCCTCTTTAGCCCCACGCAACCTCTCCCTGCCGGGAGAGGCTGCGCAGGGCTAAAGAAGCCATAGACACGTGCAGCCTCTCCCTTCCGGAGGGGCTGCACGCGGCTATCCCTGAAGCCTGGAGAGCGGTCGGGGCACACCGACGCCTCTCGCTCTCCAGGCTTCAGCAAAAGCAACACGAAGCCTTTGGAGCACGGAGGGAGTGCTCCCTCTGCGCTTTGGAGGCTTAGCGTTGCTATCGCTGAAGCCAAGGAGCCTGCATTCGCTCCATAGGATGAACAAACATTTCCCCTCAATGCGTCCTATAGAGCGAAAAATACGGTAGTTTCCCACACATAAATTAACCCCCTCTCCTCTTCTTCTTCTTCTTCTTCTTCTTCTTCTTCTTCTTCTTCTTCTTCTTCTTCTTGGCAAGCAAGAGGCATTCTGATACATCACGGACACACTCCTACCAGGCAGAAGTGCCAGCTTGAAGAAAAAGATTGGGATGGCCCAGACAAGAATGGTAATACAGTGGTACCTCGGGTTACATACGCTTCAGGTTACAGACTCCGCTAACCCAGAAATAGCACCTCGGGTAAAGAACTTTGCTTCAGGATGAGAACAGAAATCGTGCTCCGGCAGCGCGGCAGCAGCAGGAGGCCCCATTAGCTAAAGTGGTCTTCAGGTTAAGAACAGTTTCAGGTTAAGAACGGACCTCCAGAACAAATTAAGTACTTAACCCGAGGTACCACTGTACAGGACGGAGGATCTCAGTTTCCTCTTCTTGTTTTGAAGCCGAGGTGCCATGTTTTCCTCGGCTTGCTCCGTCCCCGTCCTGTCCTCCTGTGTACATACCCCTTCTGGCTCCAATCACAAGGGCCATAAGAAACGACGTCAGAGGTTCTTGCCCAAACCCAGCTCCCTTGCCATCCAGCAACCCTTTTACAAGTTCCTTTACAGGGCTAGTTGGGAAATGAAGTCCAGACGGGGAGAAGAAAGAAAGCCAGCAATGGCCAGCAACTTTGGGGGGTCATCAGCGCCCTCAGATGTTTCATTGGGGGGCTGAAGGAGGCCCCTAGGAGTTGGAGCCTATGCTACCAGGCAAAAGCACTTGAGAATGGTACAAGTGAGAGGAATTGGCCTGGAGTGGGGCATAACCCAAGGGAACCTGCTTTTTAAATTTATTTCACAAGATTTGTATATTGCTTGATTGTGTTGTTGTTTAGTTGTTTAGTTGTGTCTGACTCTTCATGACCCCATGGACCAGAACACGCCAGGCACTCCTGTCTTCCACTGCCTCCCGCAGTTTGGTCAAACTCATGCTGGTAGCTTGGAGAACACTGTCCAACCATCTCGTCCTCTGCCGTCCCCTTCTCCTTGTGCCCTCAATCTTTCACAACATCAGGGTCTTTTCCAGGGAGTCTTCTCTTCTCATGAGGCGGCCAAAGTATTGGAGCCTCAGCTTCAGGATCTGTCCTTCCAGTGAGCACTCAGGGCTGATTTCCTTGATTGCTTGACTGTAATAAAGCCTAATAGCAGTTTATAAGTTGAATAGGACAATACAACTATCAGGGTTGGTTTCCCCCCCCAAAAAATAAATAAATTAAAAACAAGTATTCAAAATATTAAAATATGATTAAAATCAAGAGGGGTGAGAGAAACACCTTGAATTAGGCCCTGAAATGAACTGACAGCCAATGCCATTGTTTTAGAAAGCGGATTCTATGAGTTCTAAAGGCCATCCCAGCCAGTCTTCTGACCGCTTCATTTTGGACCAGTCAAAGTTTCAAGGGCTTCAAGAGTTTAAAACCTCCAATGGTCCACCATCTTCCAAAGTAGTCTTTTCTCCTGTGAAACAGCTCTTACTGTCAGAAGCTTCTTGTTAACATTTAGTCAAAATCTCTGTCCTTGCCATTTGAATCTACAGTCTGGAGCAGCAGAAAACAAGCTTTGCTCCATCTTCCACGTGGCAGCCCTTCAGATATTTGAAGGTGCTATCATATCACCACTCCGTCTGATCTTCTCAAGAAACTGGCATTGTCCAATTCACACTTCCCTACTCCCAACAGCACAGCTCCCCGTGTGTGGTCTCCGAAGATACCTTCATTTCAGATGTAAAGCTAAACAAACAAGGTTTTCGGAGTGCCTGATTCATTGTTAAGGCCATCTGATCTTAATTAGGAGCCAATCTGTTAACTCTCCATGTGGAGAGAGGTTCACTCCCTTCCCCTTGTCTCTTGACATACAGACCATATGGTTCATTTTCCAACTGGGAAGCATGCTCCATAAAACGAACAATAGCACTCCCAGGTGAAATACTGTGTTTACAATTTGGTGACATAATCAGAGGAAATTACATGCCAGCCAACTAACAAACAAACAGTAAATGATTGGGAGTGCAGGGACTGAGGGTGGCGGTGGGCGTTCTCTTACGGGCATATCATGCTCTTTCAATCAATTTTGACCCCATCAAATGCTCACAATAACTCCGTGGCATTCACACCTCCATCATACAAAGAGGTGGCACCCACACCATGCATTTAAAAGCACTTAGTGTTGGCATCCGTCTGTCTCGAGAGAGAATGGAGGGGGGGGAAGTGCTCTAAGAAAGTGGAGCACGTAAGGATGGGCTGAGAACAGGTACAAGTTGGTTGGCCAGTATCCCATTTGTCCTAATGGACCAGCCTCCTCTGGCCCAGGGTCTAAAACTATCTAACCATGGCACTGCTTACGTGTCAGGAAAAGAAACTTTAGCTGAAGCGGTTGATGACCACTAAACAAGGCTAAGGCCTCTTCTCTGACCCTGAAATTCTCAGTTCCATCACTGGAGCCCCTGAGAGCAGGTTCAGAATTTGTCCCTGACTACTCTCCGTTTGGCCACCTCCTTCATGGCCACCTCATGAAAAGAGAAGACTCCCTGGAAAAGACCCTGATGTTGGGAAAGATGGAGGGCACAAGGAGAAGGGGACGACAGAGGACGAGATGGTTGGATAGTGTTCTCGAAGCTACCAGCATGAGTTTGACTTAACTGCGGGAGGCAGTGGAAGACAGGAGTGCCTGGCGTGCTCTGGTCCATGGGGTCACGAAGAGTCGGACACGACTAAACAACAACAATTCCCCGTTTCCCAAGCGCTTGACAAGGTGTGCGCAGATTAAATCATGCTGTGGGGAGGCAGTTCCCTAAATCATGCCTCTGTGTTGTGACACGCACTCTGGCCTTCCCAAAGAGCTGTCTGCAAATGTAAAGGCAGAAACATGAACGTCATTAGAAAGAGGGAACAGAGCCGCCATGCAGAGGCATGGATCGCCTCTGTTTTAGCCCAGTCGCTTTCTGAATGAAGTCTACTGCTGCCAGGCTGCGGCAAGGCGAAGACTTTTCCAGCTAAATCATTGCATAATATGATGGTAATGAGATTCTCAGAAATCATTATGTCTCTGTCAGGTGGTAATAAAACGGAATATTTGTCTCTCTTCTGGGTTCGCTTGGAGAATATGCAGATCTGCCAGCCCTCATTATATCTTGATGGAAACAAAACCTATTAGCATAGGTGCTGTAGATTTTAATGAGGTAGACACGCTGGAAAGTAATCCGGGTCAATGGTAATGAAACAGTTACACCTAGCTGAAACTGATAAAAATCTAATTATGCCCGTATCAATGGGCTACTTCAGATATTCACTGCGTCGGTTCTCCCCCCGTGTTTCAGGAAGGCATTAGACGTTTCTACCTAAATGGTTCCATATAATTGGAAGGTGAAGGGTGGGGTGGTGTGAGGGAAGCTGGAAGGGGTACAGTATACTTCAAATTTACAATAATATAAAAGGAAGAAAATTTCTTGGCTGGGAGGGAGATGTGTGTGCGCATGTTGTTAATGTGGTTTTCTTTTCTTTCTTTTTGCGTTTTTATCCAGATCAAAACATAAAATGCATCATTGAGCAAAACAAATTGACAGGGTTAGTGGAGCCTGTCAGCAAGTGTTAATTCTCAGTAAGTTTGGCTCCGACAGAAAAAATTCAGCTTGCTAAGCCCAAGAATCCAGGGAGTTCTCCTTAAGCACCTCCTCCTCTTTGAAAGATTGCAAAATGACCTTTAGGACAGCTTGCAAGCTGAATGTGCTTGCTAATGGCGCTTGGTGGCTGGTGGCTACTAGCTACTGCACAGATACCTGGCTGGGCGAGGGGATGGAGTCAAACTGTTTGGCAATCTGATGGTAGCCAACGAGGGAGACGTGGTGGGAAAATGCGTTATGAAAGTGACCTGTGAAGTCCATAAAGCCAGGGGGTGTCGTGGTTAGAATGTCGGACCAGGATCTGAGAGACCACAGTTCAAATCCCCACTCATCTATGAAGCTCACTGGGCAACCTTGGACTAGTCACTGCCTCTCAGCCTCCCTTGCCTCACAGAGTTGTTGTGAGGAAGTGGACAAACATGTACACCACCTTGAGCCCCTTGGAGGAAAAGGTGGGGTACAAATGCAGTTGTTGTTGTTTAGTCCTTTAGTCGTGTCCGACTCTTCGTGACCCCATGGACCAGAGCACACCAGGCACTCCTGTCTTCCACTGCCTCCCACAGTTTAGTCAAACTCATGCTGGTAGCTTCGAGAACAGTGTCCAACCATCTCGTCCTCTGTCATCCCCTTCTCCTTGTGCCCTCCATCTTTCCCAACATCAGGGTCTTTTCCAGACCTCTTCTCATGAGGCGTCCAAAGTATTGGAGCCTCAGCTTCAGGATCTGTCCTTCCAGTGAGCACTCAGGGCTGATTTCCTTCAGAATGGAGAGGTTTGATCTTCTTGCAGTCCATGGGACACAAATGCAGTAGAGGAATAATAAATAGAAAGGTCAAAAATTCAACCCCTAGGGTCTTTGGCTGAAAGGTTTTTAGAAAGCACCAGTGTTAATATGTTAAGAGTGCCAGTTGCAAGAGATGTTTGCTGGGTTTGACAGAAGAATGATGAGAGTGTAAGGCAGCTAGATATTTGGTGATTGGCACAATGCTCTTATTTTTATCTCCTTCCCCCGCCCCTAGTTTTTTCCCATTCCCTCCCAACAGAAAGACGGTCCCCCCCTCCAATGCAGCAAATGGCATATATCCTTGTTTTGTACCCAAGCTTTTATTTAAAGAACATGTGTGTTTGTGCACTAACTGATTTCAGTCTCGCCTGTGGGAGATTTGTCCACTAAAGTGTCCCATTGCACAATATATGCCTCCCTTAATCCATCTCTTGCTGACATGGTAGGCAGCTAGGCTACTTTCTCCTTGACAGATGTCTCTCCCCCATGCTTTCTTCAAATCCATGTCCTTTCAAACCAAAGCTCAAGCATAGGTCCTGCTCGCCTCCCTCTGATCTTCCCTTCCTGGTTCCCTCTCAGCTCATCTTTGGTGTTACAAGTAGAATTTCTTTCAATGTTCCTGAAATGCAATTCCATATCCTTCAACAGAATGTTTCTTCTTCCTAAAAAATAAAAACCCTTACATTGTCTCCAGGTATTGTAGGACCATTCCTTCGTTTATCCAGCTCTGGAATTACACATTAATTTGGTGCATAGATGTCCAAAAACCTGCTCCAGAAAAACCAGGGATTGGATCTAGACTTAAGGCACACTCCTATACGTTTCGACTCAGGGGTCCCATTAAGTTCAATGTTCAATGGCTTAGGCCCAGGCTAACAGAAGGACCAGGTTCTCCCATAAGAACCTGCCCAAGCTGTGGGATCTTTGGGAGAGACCCTTCTCTCAGTCACACCATCCTACCAGGCAAGTTTGGTGGGGATACAGGAGAAGACTTTATTGGCATCTGCCCCAGGCTTTGGGACTCCCTTCCTTAGAGAGGCTGTCTCCCTCCTTGTTGTCCTTCAGCCAAGGAGGTGATGGCTGGTTTATTCCGACAGCCTTTTGGGAACAGATTGCTTTTAAGGAAAGGGCTTTTAATAGCCCTGTGCTGTTTTTACTACCTGCATTTTAATAGATCTGTTTTTGCATCATTTTACTTCCCTTGTAGTTTAATTACCTGTTGGCTATTTTCTGTAATAGCTTTTTTTGGCTATCTGTGTTTGTTTCAATATGTGTGAACGGGTTTGAATCCCAGTTCTCGGGGAAAGGCAGGGAATAAATAAATAAATGTTTCAGTTTCTCCAGCGTTCCACAACCACGTGCGAATTATTTATTTATTTTAGAAAGCTGACATGAACACTCGTCAGCATTTTAGTATGATTTCCCCCACCCCACCAAAAAGTACATTTTACCTAATGCACACAACCCTTACATGCTCTTCTATGCTATTTTATGCACATTTATCCTAGTCAGTTCACTACTGACTGTGCGCAGTTCTGGTCTCCTTACTTCCAAAAGGATACTGTAGGGTTGAAATTTAATGGTTCAGAAAGGGGCAGCCGAAACATTCAGATACAAATAATAATATACACTGGCACTACATTGGTGATCCCCAAATCATAGAGCAGGCAGGCAACTCCAAGGTCCCCACATGCATTATAACATTTTAAAATACCGTATTTTTTGCTCTATAAGACACACTTTTTCCCTCCTAAAAAGTAAGGGGAAATGTGTGTGTGTGTTATGGAGCGAATGCAGGCTGCGCAGCTATCCCAGAAGCCAGAACAGCAAGAGGGATTGCTGCTTTCGCTGCGCAGCGATCCCTCTTGCTGTTCTGGCTTCTGGGATTCGAAATATTTTTTTTCTTGTTCTCCTCCTCCAAAAACTAGGTGCGTCTTATGGTCTGGTGCGTCTTATAGGGCGAAAAATATGGTAAGTGTTGATTTGCATTATATCAGTGCTTTTACTGGCCAGGAGGGGATTGGAACCAGAGATCAAGCTTATGGTTGTTGTTTTGAGCAACTGGACAAAATCTTGCCTTCACACTTTCCCTTCTATCTCTAGAAACAAAAAGACTAGCAACTCAAGCAATTGGAACATTCCAGGCAGGGCCTAGAATATCCCAAAGAGCCAGGGTGTCAGAATAGGACCTGGGAAACTATGGTTCAAATTCCCACTCAGCCATGAGACTCACTGGGTGACCTTGGGCTAGTCACTGTCTCTCAGCCTAGTTTACTTTGTAGGCTTGGTGTGGGGAATAAATGAGTGGAGGGTAACCACTTACACCACTTTGAGCTCCTTTTGAGTAAAATGATGGGATAGAAACACAATGCACATATAAAGATTTACACAGCTTGAGCCCTGCCCGGAGACCATGACTGCTAACTTACTGTTTTGTTTCGGAATTTGGTGTGTGTCATTATTTCACGAGCTGCTTTTCTGAAATGAAGAAAATGAGATGATTGCTTTAAAGACTATATAGTAATACGCATTAAAGTTACCGTAAGAAAAAATAAAAGCATACACACCCACACAGCTTATGCCTTTTAAATAATACATCTATCATCTCCTGGCTCTGTTTTATGGAATAATTGCTCTCCTTTGTTGAAAGGAACGCAGGTGGGAGAGGGGGCTCGCTTCGATATTAAAAGAGGCCTGCAACTTCTGTGACACACGCAGACCTCAATTTAAAAACCGGCTGCAGCGGTACGTTGAGAGACACCAAGGTTTCCCATGTGATCTTGACCCTACCCTCAAGTTCCCGATTGAGCAACTGCAACTGATCAAAAGATCTTGCTGAACGAGGCGATTTGATCCATTAATGCCAAAGTCTTATAAATACCACTGGGCAGCGTAGGGAGACAGGAATTAATGTGCCTTAGAGAAGCAGAACACTCGCCAAGGCCCCCTGCCCTTCCGAGATAACAGACTGAAGCTTTCCCTTAATAATAATAATAATATAACCCACAAAGTCTAAGCAGATTGGGGCTGGAACGAGGGCAGGCCTTGATTGATTGATGACGGACAGATCCTGACAGAGCGCCTTTGCAGCTGCAGATAAATATCACCTCTCTCTCTCTCAAAGGAAAAGCTGCCATGAAGCATGGCTTGATTGTTCGAGCCCTCGCCTTGCTGGCTGTATAAAGCTAATGTCACCTCTAAAAATAATAAATGCGGACACCTTGACCCGTCTCCGCACCACCTGGCCCCCTCTCCGGGGAAGGAATGTACAGACCTAGTTTCCTTGCCAGCTGCTTATGATAGCAGATCACCTAACCCTGGGTTAAATGGACTGCTCCGGTGGGGATTCTAACAAGAAACTCAAATAGCAGGTGGGGTTGGGGCTTGTGCCCTCCTCTTAATTTATGTATATAGAGTCAGGATCACAGGGATCAAGGAGGCTTTGGAGACCACGTAGCCCAGGGGTCAGCAAACTTTTCCAGCAGGGAGCTGGTCCACTGTCCCTCAGACCTTGCGGGGGACTGGACTAGTATTTTTTTTGGGGGGGGAATGATGCAAGAGCACCACAAGCCCCCTTGGCTGCTTACCTGTGTCTTGTGAGCGGCAGGGGCTGGCGGCAGCGGCGGGACGATGAGTGGCACGTGAAAGGGCTCCGGAGAGGGGCTGCTTAAAATGGCGGCCGCTCAAGCGCTGCTGCTGCTGCTGGCACCAACAAAGCCCAGCCCCCTCCCTCCTCTAGGCAGGGCGGGGAGAAGCCAGGAGGAGGGAGGGAGAGGGAAAGAATGTGTGTGCTGGCGATCCACACGGCAATTTCTGGACCGTCCGTGGACGGATCCAGAAGGCAATTGGGTCTGATCTGGCCCATGGGCCTTAGTTTGCCAGCCCATGACATAGCCTAACCTCCTCCTTACTCAAAGAAGGAAATCCAGAGCCAGGGCATGGAAGAAGAGAAGAAGAGTTTGGATTTGATATCCTGCTTTATCACTACCCGAAGGAGTCTCAAAGCGGCTAACATTCTCCTTTCCCTTCCTCCCCCACAACAAACACTCTGTGAGGTGAGTGGGGCTGAGAGACGTCAGAGAAGTGTGACTAGCCCAAGGTCATCCAGCAGCTGCATGTGGAGGAGCGGAGATGCGAACCCAGTTCACCAGATTACAAGACTACCGCTCTTAACCGCTACACCACACTGGCTCTCCATAGGACCATTTGGATCAACTAGCCTGGTGCTGTGTACATTGACTGGCAGCAGCTCTTCATAGTCTCGGGTGGGAATTTGGCCCGCTCTACCTGGAGATTAAAATGGAGACCTTCTGCATGAAACATATGCTATGACCCAAGCTCAACAGACGGCCTTCCACACTCTTCATGAAGACCTCCAGCAAGGAAGAACCCACAGCCCGTCTGGGCGATTCTCTTATCGTCAAGCCGCTCTTGCTATCAAGTGTTTTCTCCCAACGTTCAACTGAAACCTAATTCCCTGTCACTGATGCCCATTGGTAAAGGTAGTCCTGCCCTCTGAAGCAACAGAAAGCCAAGTTTCTGCTCCCTTTTTCAAATGAGAGCTGTTTTGGGATCGGAGCCTGCTATTGCATGCCCCTCTCAGCCTTCTATCCTTCCTACGAATGGGAAACTGTGATTCTAAAACTGCATTAGCCTTTTTTGCAGCTGCATCATGCTACCAGCTCATGTTCAGCTTGTGAACAAATACAACCCTGAGACCCTTCTCATGTTTACTAGGTAAAAGGTAAAGGACCCCTGAACAGTTAAGTCCAGTGGACTATGGGGCTGAGGGAGCCGGCATTTGTCCACAGACAGCTTTCCGGGTCATGTGGCCAGGATGACTAAACCGCTACTGGTGCATGGAGAACTGTGATGAGTGCCAGAGAGCATGGAAATGCCATTTACCTTCCCACCGCAACGGTACCTATTTATCTACTTGCACTGGCATGCTTTCGAACTGCTAGGTTGGCAGAAGCTGGGACAGAGCAACAGGAGCTCACCCCATCATGGGGATTTGAACTGCCGACCTTCTGGTCAGCAAGCCCACAAGACTCAGTGGTTTAGACCACAACGCCACCCGTGTGCCTACTGCCAAAAGGTACTACTCCCAGGAGGGAGGCCTTATAAAAAAATGTCCTCTTAAACTACAACTGCAGGCAGTGAAAGAATATCAGGAATTTCTTACGCACACATAGACCTCTTATTTAGGAGTAGGCCAATGAGAATGGATTCGTAGATAAGTATAGTGCCATTGTTTTTCAGCTTGGACCTGAAGCTTTTGGCACCAACACTCTTCAGGACTGAATGGTTCTGGCTCCCTCCTCTGACAGTTCCAGGGGTTCTGCATCAGGTTGAGGACCTCCCAAGGAGATCCTCAGCATTGCATCCAGGTGTCCCTGCCTGTTCGTCAAGGCCCTGGGTCCTTTAGGGTGTTTGGCTCATCCTCTGAGGACTCACACTCACCCAAGTCATTTTTCCGCCTAAGGATAAGAGTCTCACCTTCTCCCCAAATTCCATATAAAAGCTGGCCAGACTGGCAGCTGACTCTTCCTTCAACACGGATGATGGGTCGAAAGCCTCCACTATATCTGAGGGTAGCAGAGCTGCTGAAGGGGTGTAGAGCAGGCTGCCAGGCATACACCTCTCTGACTTCCAGCTCCATGCTGTCACCAGCATTTGCTGCCTGAGGCAGCTGCATCACTCTGCCAAATGGTAGGGCCAGACCTGATCAATCAGTTCCTATCTGAATTTGCAAGGGGTGAATTACTCAAGCACCACCATCAGTACCCAGTCCTGTCTCCCTCCCCACATCTACCCCACCAAGGTAAATTGGGAGACAAGAGAGGGTTGCCTCAGGAAAAGGTGATGGCAGGGACTGGTATCTAAATGGGACAGCTGGCCCTTTCTCAGTTTGACCTCTGCAGGACACATTTTTCTCCCAGAGCAGTAAAATATCTTGAGACAGTCCTGTCTCCAACAGGACTACCAGAGAATTAAGCTGCTGTTCCTTTTTAAAACATACACACATCATCCATCGGGTTGAAACAATTATAGTTTTGAGAGCAACACCCTCCCGCTTTGCTGCCATCAGAAAAACAAATCTTTCATTGCTACAGACAGATTCTGAGTCATCTTTCCCCAGTACCTACAGACTAATTTCTCTCTTCTCTCTCTTTATATCTGACAATTCACAAAGAGCCCAATTACTGGGGGGAGGGGGAGGGGTGGCAAACGGAGAGCAAGGCACCAGTCTTAGAAGACGACTGAAAACACTCTGATAGTGCTACACGATTTCACTTGGGGGACAATGATATTTAATCCAAAAGGCTGTTCTCTGAATGTGAGCAATGTTTTAGCTTCCCTACCCCACCCCAGTATCACTTTCCCCCTACCCAAAAATGTGTCATTTTGCAAAGTCTTCCATTTGCCAGCTGTGATGTCTGAGAAGTGAGGACCTGATCCTTTCCATTTCCTCCAAAGGTTGGTCTCCTTCACCCATGGCTGCACTGTAGACGAATCTTCCAGCTTGGGTTTCACAAATTTCTCATTTTCCCTTTAGTTTTCCACATTTACATAACAATTTGCATTAAATAATGATAATAATCTTAAGAAAATTCTCCAGCAGGGAGTGTGACTTCCCCCTAACAAACACATTCTTCTTGTATTCTTTTCTGACTCAGACATTTTTGCAATTTCCCCTAATGCAATGCAGTTTTGGAGATCATTTCCAATCTCATATGCAATTTTTCCCACAACAGATGCAATTTTTGGTACATATTGGATGGTTGGAAAACTGCATTGCAAAATTCAGAGAAGTGATCGTTTCAAAGGTTAGCCGTGTTTTGGTGCACATATTGGTTTGAGAAGTGCGAATTAGGTACCTTCTGATTAAAATGGTAGCAAAATCCATTTTCTCCTGCAGCCCTACATGCAGCTCAAGGCAGATAATTACAGAATTGCAACCAATCTTATCTTAAATAATGATGGGTCGAAGAGCAGGACTCAAAAAGACTTCAAAGAATCAGGAATCAGGTCTAGACTGGACCCTTACATACATGTTTGAAATACGTGCCCCTAAAGATTCTGGTATCTATGCTTGGGATTGACTTATTAAAAATGAATGCATGGGGGCTTGCATAACCAAGAAGGGCTGTACCCAATGTTAGACATACTCAAGAGTATACCCATTGAAACTGATGGAAATTAATTAGGTCTATTAGTTTTCGTGAGTCTACTCTTGAGAAAAACTCAGCCAGATGTTTTTTTATAGCACAGAAGTAATGGACACTGTAGGAACACGGGTGGCGCTGTGGGTTAAACCACAGAGCCTAGGACTTGCCGATCAGAAGGTCGGCGGTTCGAATCCCCACAACGGGGTGAGCTTCCATTGCTTGGTCCCTGCTCCTGCCAACCTAGCAGTTTGAAAGCATGTCAAAGTGCAAGTAGCTAAATAGGTACCACTCCGGCGGGAAGGTAAACGGCGTTTCCGTGTGCTGCTCTGGTTTGCCAGAAGCTTAGTCATGCTGGCGACATGACCTGGAAGCTGTACGCCAGCTCCCTCGGCCAATAAAGCGATGAGCACCGTAACCCCAGAGTCGGTCACGACTGGACCTAATGGTCAGGGGTCCCTTTACCTTTTTAATGGACACTGTACTCAGTAGGGCTTACTCCAAAGTAACTATGCACAGGATGGCTGCCTTCAGCCGTAAGACACCATTTCCGAGGCAGGCAACAAAATGGACGTTTCAAGAAATGGCTCGTTGTAAATAAATATATGAACAGCAATGGAGAAATTCTCCAAGAGATGTCTTAACAAGAAAGGAACTTGAAAGTATTTGAAGTGGGGCTTACGAAGAATTAAGACTCATTAGCAGGAATAGCATAGGGAGGGGGGGGAGAAACAGCTTGTTAACACGGAGATGGGATTTAAATGATACGTTATGTTTTTAATGTGCCGTTACTTAACCCATTTTAGGATGGGCGTGGACCAGAAATGCAAGCTGATAAAATTAAAAGTACTTCCCATCAGGCATGTTCTCTCATAAATGCACATACAGGCTAAATTGTGTGGGGCGATAGAAAAACAAAGCTTTGGGGTATGTTTCGCACACTTCAAACTGAAGTATGGCAAGCGTCATTTTTAAGCCAGGGGTGGGTAAGAACACAATAAGAACAGCCTGCTGGATCAAGCCAAAGGTCCACTAGTCCAGTGGACTAGACCTCAGAGTGCCATTCAGATGCTACTTCTGGGAAACATCAAGTAGGATTTGAGCACAACAGTGCTCTTCCCACCATCTTTGGTTTCCAGCAATTGGTATTCAGAATCATATCTGCCTCCACCGTGGAGGCAGAGCCTAGCCATAACAGCTAGTAGCCACTCATGGCCCCTCTCCTCCAGGAATTTAATTCTCTCTTACAGCCATCTGGATTGGCGGCCATCACTATCTCTTGTGGCAGCGAGGTCCATATTTTAACAAGGCACTGGGTCAACTACCGTACTTTTCTGTGTATAAGATGCCCCCTATTATGGGGGACTCAAATTTAAAACAGCAGCAACAAATCAAGTACACCCTATGCACTACCCATGTATAATACGACCTCCATTTTTTAGTGTGATTTTTAAAGAAACAAACAGTCTTATACGCGGAAACGTACGGTATGTATTTGCTCATGATTACTAGAATTATGGGATGCGGGTGGCGCTGTGGGTTAAACCACAGAGTCTAGGACTTGCCGATCAGAAGGTCAGCGGTTCGAATCCCCACGACAGGGTGAGCTCCCATTGCTCGGTCCCTGCTCCTGCCAACCTAGCAGTTCGAAAGCATATCAAAGTGCAAGTAAATAGGTAAATAGGTACTGCTCTGGTGGGAAGGTAATTGGCGTTTCCGTGTGCTGCTCTGGTTCACCAGAAGCGGCTTAGTCATGCTGGCCACATGACCCGGAACCTGTATGCCAGCTCCCTCGGCCAATAAAGCGAGGTGAGCGCCGCAACCCCAGAGTCGGCCACGACTGGACCTAATGGTCAGGTCCCTTTACTTTTACTAGAATTATACTGGTGAAAATTCAGAAACAGTCCCTCCAAAAAGCAGCCTACGGTGACACGGAACGTTAGTCTGTTGTTGGCAACTGTGTGTCTCTCAAGAGAGTGTGTGTCTCTCAAGAGACAATGGAGTGTACCTTGGGAGGTGAAGTCAAACCGCTGTGGTAGCAGCACCAAAGTGACCACTCTGGTATCCATGTTGGTCCTATTTAAGAGCTGACCGATTGAAATCGATGGATATGACTGACAGGTGCATTAATTTCAACTGGTCTACTCCTGAGTAGAACTTAGCTGGCTACAGCCCAATAGTGCTACTCTTGCCCATGACTTTTTGGGAGATCACTCAGGGTTATTAAGGTTTGCAATTTATGGTCACTTGTGAGATGGGACTATTTTTCAAAAGGTCTACTATAAACAATTATGTGAAAGCTGCCGACCCGCAACAGAATATTTATCATGTCATTCTATTATTGCTACCTGTTCGAGCTTTCTAAATCTAATGTGCTGTGGTGGTCGAAGTAATTTAACGGAAGGTGTATTTAAATATAATTCAGGTAGGTAGCTGTGTCGGTCTAAAACAGTCAAAATAAATATCTGGTATCTGACGAAGTGTGCATGCATACGAAAGCTTATACCCAGAACAAACTTAGTTGGTCTCTAAGGTGCTACTGGATAATTTTTTAATTTATATATAATTGTTAGACTACGAATAGGTGCTAAATTAATGTTTATAAGAGTTCCCTTTCCATATTTAGCATTTATGTTTACAATATGTGTGTTTAAATATATATAATGCACTGTGTTCTGCATTTTGGTAATACAATCAGCAATATATATGGAAGGAAACACTCTCTTTAGCTGCTACTGCTGCAACACACCAAACAGAAGAGCCTTCTCAGCGGAGATACTGATGCAAGTCCCAAACCAAACATACTTCCTCATAAGCTTGTATCAAGCCACGAGTTTTAAATCTTTTAGGAGCAGGATGCAGGTTCTTGGAACACGCCATTATGAACCAAGAGCTATTCTCCATTCAACGAGAAATAAGAACTCACCTACTGCCATACTAAAAAATGTAGCCACAGGAAGGATTGATGCCAACCTCTCTGGACTAATTATTCAAATGCTAATTATTCAAGTAGGCGCTGGGTGTCCTAGACCCCATTTAAAATGGCACAAATGGCTAGCAAATTCATTACTGCACCAGGCTCTTGTTATGTATGGGTCTTGTTCTTGGGCTGATTTAATATCTGCATTACCAAGAAGTGACATGATTATCTGCACACTGTGTATTTGCGTTGGGAACAGTGTTTTAATGCCATCAACCCTCTCTACTTTGGAATCCTCGTGTTGCCACTGCTTATTTTAATTCACTGCCACTGAGCCCACTTCAGGAAAACGAGCGCCGTTAAAGCATTTTAGAAAATATTTATTTTGAAAAAGTTCACTCTGTACAAATTGGAACTGTAACATTCTGAACACTGCAAGTTTTATAAAAAAATGCTAACATGGATCCAAATAAAAGCCATTTCTTTTCCCCCCTTCTTTTAAATTACAAAGGTAAAAACTAAAAACGTTTCCTCGAGAAGCTACTTAATGATACACATTTAAGGATGGCAAAGCTCAAGACATAACCAGCTTATCATATACTTTCTGACTTGTGTTGCACTGGTTCCATCAAAATATGCAACTTAATGGATGACAAATTCACTTTTACAGTGCTCTTCCGACACAGAAGTGAGCCTCTAAACTAGGTTTCAGAAATGGGTCCATCTGTACAATGCACTGCAACAGTGAGGGAGAAAACTAGCACAATTTGATCATTTCTCACCCAGTGGTGACCCAAAAAGGGCAATTCTGCCCCCATTCACTATACATTTTGTTACAAAACCACTGTACAAACCCACTACGATGCAATTGTTACTGGATTAAAATGGCATTCATTCCAGCAGTCTTTGCACCAATCGGAAGGTAAACAACAAAGAAAACACTTTTTATAAAATGAAGAACAGGAACGTCACGCAGGAAGACCCACAACGTGGGGGATACAAATTCCTTAAAAGTGTTCTTGAAATAAAACAAAAAGTTCGAACGAGTAGGCCTGCAGCTTCTGAGCCACAAGCACATCCTCGCGGCGGCGCGAAGGAAGAGATGGTTCACTTTCTCCTCTCCCTAAGGAGCGATCCTGGGACGATAAGCATGCAAAAATGACTTCGAGGGGCATAGAGGCAGCGGTACTTCTGTAAACATGATCACACCGAAGACTGATGAAAAGGTGGGGTCAGGACGGGTGGAGATGTAACGGCAAAGCAAGGCATGGTTCACAAAGAAGTGTTCACATTTCCCCACCCTTCTCCCCACCGCAACTGCAGGCCGTAAGAACTTCACAGGGCCAAGTCAGAGCCAGGGGTGCCAGGCGGGATCCATGCGGCAGAGGTTGTCCAGGCTGTTTGCCGCAGCAACCAGGGTGTTGACTTTGCTCTCCCCCCCTTCGAACTGAGCCAGGTTATGCAGGCGCGTCATGATGGCGGTCACGGCTTTCTGAACCAGCGAAACCAGCTGCTGGCTGTCCATGTTCTCCGGCTGCCCTGCTGCTGAGAGCGGGGAGGAAGTATCCTCTTGGGTCTTCTTGTGCCAAGCAATTATTTCATCCCGCAACACCGTCTTCAGGATGCCATCAACCTACGAGGAGTGGGGAGGGAGGAAGGGGAAATAATTATGTTTAACTAGGAGGGACTGTCAAGGGACTTAGCCAAACTGCAAGGGAAACGGACCGTCGCAGTGCTTTGGCGTTCCTGCAATAAACCTTAGCAACAACAACAAAACTCTTTACGGTGGCGTGTTCAGACCACTGCAGCCTAGAGTGAGCTGCGTTATTAAAGGCTATGCATTTGATGTTTCCTTCTAGAACCATTTGTGACGGTTTACTTTTGGCTGTGCCCACCTTATGGAACCCCTTTGCCTCATGATGTGTGGCTATCTTTCTCCCCCATTGTATTTTCCTCCTGTTTATTGAAGCCCTTTTCAACTCAGGAAGCTTGTATTTGATCAGGCAGACAATACCTCTACTTTAAAAAAAAACAAAACCACTTCTGTCCCTTGTCTCTTTTGTAGTTGTTTCGTACTCTTTCCGCTAAACTGCAATTTCTGTGTTTTGTAAGCAAGCCCTGAACAGAAGAGGCAGAATATAAATGCTCCGATCGATCCGAAAAACCTTCAACTTCGAGCCTTCAACTTCAGAAAAATCCAATGCTTCTATAATTTTGATCCTCCCCACTTTTGTTTTTGGCTGTTTGCCCCCCTCCCCCCTTGCATTTAAGAAGTTAAGAGAGGATTTAGCACAACTGCAGGTTGAGTCTTTAGATGCCTAATTAGGAAAATCACACAGGCATACCACCTGCGTTCTTTGTGTGTCACGTGGCGTGTTTGGTCTAACGCGGCAATTGCAAATTTGCCACCAGCTGCGAGGAGATGCTTCACCTTGGCGAAGCGTCAGAATTTTAAAAAGGAATTAAGCCCATTCCTTGAGCAAACTGTACCCTGCCAAGAGCCAAACTCCATCAAAACCACTATATATCATGAGCTTCCTTTTCCACTTAACAAGCCGCCAAGACAGATTCCCATTTGTGACATGATTCGTGGGGAAACCTAAACGATGCTGCTGATTTGCAACCCGCGCCACCGTTCTCAGGCTTGCAGACACCAGCATTGTTGATGGAATGCTGTGGCAACTGCTGAGGCACGTTAATTTCAACCCAACAGGCCAAGCTGAGAGCAGAATTACTGTCCGCTTTCCAGCATCCGCCCAAGAAACAGGACCACACAGGCATCAGCTAGACTCCAGCAAAGCTCTTTTCAGATGTGCTTCAGCTCAGTGTACAATCTACTGTGGAGATTCAGAAAGGGCGGGGGGGGGGGGATGGACACGCCACACCATCTGTGGGATGCAGGTTATCATCTGTGAGCCGAATTCTAAGGACATTGTAGGATCAAGCTCATATACCTGCAAGTTACGTTTTCAAACCGATAGTAAGTAGCTACTCTATAAAAAAGTGGGGGGAACGACAGTTACTAGGAGCGCAGGCATTTTCGCTATAATGTACTGCCGCGGAAGTGGGGCCAATTCCGTAGAGGACTGCAAAGCCAGGGCTATTATTTATTTATAAAAAGCTCATATTATGCTTATATGAGATTTCTGCCCGAAGGAGGAAAGGCCAGCGTGGAAGTACATGTTAAACTAGAAAATCCTTTTGTTTCTTGGTGAAAAGGAAACCTCCCTATGGGAAGGCATTATCAGAAGAGCAGTGGCAGTGGGTGATAAACTCTTTCCCCACCAGTCGGTTCTCCCCTACCCTCATACACACACCCTCCCTTTGATAGATTTATTTATGGTTTCTATGCCAAAGAGGCAGTGGCGGAGGAAGTCGCTTGGGTGCCTGGGGTGGTGCGCGCAGGGGCAGAGCAAGGCGCCCATAGGGGCGGGGTGCACAGCGGTGCCTCCAGAGTCTGCCTGCCTCCTCCCACTCCGCTGCCCTACAGGTGGGGGGGAGGCAGCGGGCAGACCATTTGAGCAACACAGAGCCTGCGTGCGCCCAAGCCATGTCTCTCCCAGGAGAGACGTGTGGCTCAGGTGTGCTGCAGGCCCCATGGTGAGTGCCGCCCGGCATTTTGTCACCCTCCCCCCTCAGTGGTGACACACGGGGCGGCCTGCACCTCCCTTCCTCCGCCCCTATGAAGAGGCAGGGGAGAGAGAAAGCAAAGAAGAAGAGCCAGGTAGGAAGATCGGATGGCTTTCACAGAGGATGAAAGCTAAGGAGTCTAAATCAATTCTTTGGGTATTAAACACACAAACTCCCACCCACACCTGTGCATACCTTAAAGTTTGGTTGTGCGAAACAGCGAGCCACTGCAATCATAGATGCAGTGAGTGGACCAGAAACGCCAATGGTAGTGAGGAACTCAGAAATGTTTGGTGTGAGTCGGAATGGGACGGGGCGGTTGGCGTCAAGATCACCGGTAGCATCATTGATATCAAAACGGAAGTAGGCCACGTTCAGTTTGCCGGTATCCTAGAGATTTTTTTTTAAAGACACACACATATAAACCATAAGTATGGAAATCAGAAGAAAAACAAAAAGCTATCCAAAACTGATTATTGTATCCATGCAAATCTGAAATACCTCCCTTGCATTCAAATTGTAAATGGGAGAAAGAATAAAAACAAGCTCTTCCAAAGGCATGTTTATGTTAACAGACTCCTGCTCAGGCACTATGAGCACAGACAACAGTTAACCAGAATTGCAGACATGTACACTATTCCTTGGGGACGCGAGTGGCGCTGTGAGTTAAACCACAGAGCCTAGGACTTGCCGATCAGAAGGTCGGCGGTTCGAATCCCCATGACAAGGTGAGCTCCCGTTGCTCGGTCCATGCTCCTGCCAACTTAGCAGTAGATAAATAGGTATCGCTCCGGTGGGAAGGTAAATGGTGTTTCCGTGTGCTGCTCTGGTTCGCCAGAAGCGGCTTAGTCATGCTGGCCACATGACCCGGAAGCTGTACGCCGGCTCCCTTGGCCAATAAAGCAAGATGAGCGCCGCAACCCCAGAGTCAACCACGACTGGACCTAATGGTCAGGGGTCCCTTTACCTTTACCTTACACTACCTCCTATTAGCAGGGGTATAAATATGACAGACAAAAACATCCTCAATAAAGTATCAATCTTGAATAAAGGGCTAGTAGAGGATCAGGGGCAGGGAAAAATATTGTTCCTATAATGTATTGCATAGAGGGGAACAGGGGTCTCCTATCAGCAGCTTTAACAAACTACACTTCCCAACATTCTCTGGGGGAAGCCATGGCTGCCTAAAGTGGTATGATACTGCTTTAAATGCACAGTGCAGATGAGGCCATAAATATAAAGTGGGATATAAATCTACTAAACGAAACAAACAAACAAACAAACAAAACAACAATTGTGAGATGCCTTAGTAACCCATACGGATGAAAAGACACAAATGCTATAAACAAGCTTATATTTGTGTTGTCATATTTATTATTTACTATTATTATTATTTAGGGACGCGGGTGGCGCTGTGGGTTAAACCACAGAGCCTAGGACTTGCCGATCAGAAGGCCAGCGGTTCGAATCCCCGCGACGGAGTGAGCTCCCGTTGCTCAGTCCCTGCTCCTGCCAACCTAGCAGTTCGAAAGCATGTCAAAGTGCAAGGAGATAAATAGGTACCGCTCTGGTGGGAAGGTAAACGGCGTTTCCGTGCGCTGCTCTGGTTCACCAGAAGTGGCTTAGTCATGCTGGCCACATGACCCGGAAGCTGTACGCCGGCTCCCTCGGCCAGTAAATAGAGATGAGCGCCGCAACCCCAGAGTCGGCCATGACTGGACCTAATGGTCAGGGGTCCCTTTAGCTTTACTATTTATTATGCAAGTTGCCCCCGGATGCTGAAGGGCACCACGTGATGATTATGCAACCCGCAAACTAGTCCCAGTGCATACCTGAGCAATCTGCAGCATCTCAGGGTTAAGCCTGTTCAAATGGAAGACAAATTCTGCGAACCCGATCAGTGCCAACTGGATGGTGAACATCTTCCGGAAGGTCCAGTAATCGGTGGCGTTTGGGAAGGTGTGCAAAGCCCACTCTTTCAGCATGCTCCGAGGCACCATGTTGCCCTGCACCTCTTTCAGAATATCACGGAGAACCTAAAACGGGGGAGGGAGAGGAAAGCCATCAGGATCATGTATTTCTATAAGGTTTCAAACAACTTCAAAGGGGCCTTTGCAACTATAATTAAGCACTTAAGACTGCAGCTATTGGGATGGACAGATTTACATCGGTTGACAACAGAAACACATTATGTATTTATTTATTCCAGGTTGATTTAAATCCTTAGAGTTGTGTCATGTTACACTTGCAAGCGAAGCTACTTCAAGAAGAAGCTCCCTTTAACCATTTTGGGGTGGGTTTTTTTTTTTAAAAAAAGCAACACCTTCATTTAATGAAAGCTGAAAGCAAAATGATAAGTCCTTTGAATATTTTAGCACATTATTTTCTTTTTTTAAAAATCAGGCTTTTAAGTCAGCCCACAAAAGTTATAGTCTGCAGGGTTTTTTCTTTTTAACTAGCCTGGTTTGAGAGCAGCAGCCTGCATTTCTAAGCTGGCTGCCTCATCTGTCGTGGAAACAAAACTCTTAAAAGTGCCAAAGACCTGTCTTCCACCAAGTGAAGGAAGGATCCCTTCTCTTTCAGTCCTCTGTGCTTCTGCGCTTTCCTTCTTCTGGATTTTCTTCTAGCATGGAAATCAAATGAGTCCTTCCCTTGCCAACCTGCTCTTTTTGCCTGCATGGAATTCCTTACTGCCCGTGGTGAAGAGGAAAGCCTGACTGAAATGTATTTTAGAATGCACAGGACTTGGGAGGTAAAATATATTGCAGGTCTTCTGTTATAGAAATGAAAAGATAAAATGGTAACCCAAATAAAAACATCTTGGAGATCCCAGGCCACAGGGAGGTTAGGCTGGCCTCAACCAGAGCCAGGGCTTTTTCAGCCATGCCCCCAATCTGGTGGAACGCTCTGTCACAAGAGACTAGGGCCCTGTGGGACTTGACATCTTTCCGCAGGAAAGACAGAACTGTCCACCAGGCCTTTGGCCAAGGCACAGTCTGACCCTCTCCTTCCGTAATCCTCATAAAACTCTAGCCCAATAGTTGCCATTAATTTGACTCTGAATTGATTTTAGAATGAATTGAGTTTAGAATGTATTTCAATTAATTGATTATGATTTTATGTAAACTGTGTTATTTTAACTGTTGTCAGCTGCTCTGAGCCCAGCTTCGGTTGGGGAGGGCTGGATATAAATAAAAATGTATTATTATTATTATTATTATTATTATTATTATTATTATTATTTAGGCAATATTGAACAGTGGCAATAGATGCCGCTGGGTTTCGGGAAAGGGAGAGTGTACTGTAGGAGCTCAATCAGCCAGCAGTTAAAACTGTGGAGTCTGGGACACTGTCCAGGGGCGCAATATGAAGAAAACTTGCTGAAGCTAAGGAGGTCTAGCTTGTTCCTAGACGAAAGGAAGTATCACCCATGATATCAGACTGGGCTGACCACCCATGAGGCCTTTATCCCAGCAGAAGGAAGGTGTAACAGCCACTGAATGATACTGTATTACTGTTCATTTTATTCAAATTGTGCTGTATAGCTCACCCATGTGATGGAATTATATCATGCAATGTAGGAGAGATTTAAGAACAAACAAACAAGCAGAAGTTGGTAGGATGATAGGAGACTGGTGCACCCATAACCACGTCAAACCAAACTTTTATATACTTCTAGCATGGCTACATCCAGCTTTGTAACTAAAGCAGTGGCAAAGGAATCTGTGGTCTTCCAGAGGTTGCCAGGCTACAGCATTCACAATCCCTCACCGGTAGCCGTGTTGGGTGGGGCTGATGGGAGCTGAGCAACAGCTGAAGGGCCAGAGGCTCCCCAAACCTAAACTGCAGGCCCAGCTACTAAAGTGTGGGCTTTGGGCTGTGGTTTCCACAAGCAGCCTCTGAACCTCTTAAGCCTCCCTGCATGGCACAGATGTCGTTATGCACGTTCAAGCACTGAGAGGCAATACTATCTTTCCGCAGTCTGCACAGGGCCTGGTATGCTCGGGCCGCAATCAAGATCTGCTTCAAGCATCTGAGTATTAATGTTACCACACTTTCCGCAGCCAAGTTGTGCCTCCCATGTAAACATCTGTGAACTACCTCCATATTTAATTACCTACAGCGTGGACTGGCCTAATTAATTAGAAGGAGAAAATAAAGTGGGGACCTGCTCCACTGCACTAGAAAAGAATGATAATCACACTTGCTTAAATTAAATTACTCAGAGAGAGAGGGACTAAATTTCCACAACCAGAAGGGAAGAGCCTCAAAAAAGAAAACGGGAGAGAAAGACAGATGTTCCGTGTCACTTAATTTTATTTTATGCTGTGCAAGGAATGAAAGGTTGTTTATTACAGACACAACTTTCAAGACACAACACACCTGGAACTGCATCAATTTCAATGGGAAGAAAGAGGACAGCACAATGCTTAATTATATGTGTTAAGGCTTTTAAAGTAACTATTTATTATTATAAATGGGCAAGGGTGATAATGGAATACTAAGCCTTAATTACACCACTTCAGGGGGATTCAAACTGTGTCTTAGTTGGCCTGGGGGGGGAATGGCAGATATTGGACCGGTTTTTTTTAATGCCAAATGGAAAAAAGCTTCCTTTTTTTGTTTTCGTTTTTGAAAAGAGAGAATGGTGGAGAGACCAGTCTATGGACTGAAACACAAAATAGGGAGAGCATTTGGGCAGGGCTTTCTGAGTGTCTGGAGCAACTAATACACATTACTATAGTCATCCTTAACAGCTTTCACAACCGCATTATCAGGAAGCTGGTCCAGGACTGTCTGCATTGATTGGAAGGGGTGACCCAGGGACTCATATAAAGGGGCTTCCCTATCATCTGCTACCTGACCCCCCCTTTTTTAAAGGGAGATATAAAGGATTGAATCTGGGACCTCCTGCAGGCAACACATACGCTCTACAAGTGAGCTATGATTCCTCTCAAAACAAAAAATTTCCTTCCAGTAGCACCTTAAAGACCAACTAAGTTAGTTCTTCATACCAAGAACTAACTTAGTTGGTCTTTAAGGTGCTACTGGAAGGAATTTTTTTGTTTTGACTATGGCAGACCAACACGGCTACCTATCTGTAATATGATTCCTCTCCATTGCAGAACCAAAGTGGAGGAACAGTGGCCCAAGGTGACACGGTGAGTTCATGGAAGAACTTCTCAATGAAGCAAGTTTCTCCTGAAGTACTGTTTGGATTAGGGATGGGGAACCTGTGGTCCTCTGAATGCTGTTAAGACTCCGGCTCCCATCACCCCTAGCCAGGATGACCAATGGTGAGAAGTGATGGGATCTGTAGTCTACAAGCATCTGCAGCACCACGGGCTCCCTTGGTTCAAGCGTGCTGGATCAAGCCAATGGCCCATCCAGTCCAGCATCTTGTTTTCACATTGGTCAGCCAGATGGACACAGAAAGCCTGGAAGCAGGACCTGAGCACACCCACACTCTCCCCCTCCTATGGTTTTCAGCAGCTGGTACAAGGAAGAAGAATGCCATTGACCGTGGAGATGGAACACGGTCGTCATGGTTAGTAGTCATGGAGAGCCTTATCTTTCCAGAAATAGGTTTAATCCTCTTTTAAGCCCATCCAAGTTGATGGCCATCACTGCCTCTTGTGGGACTCATGGCTCTGACAAGCAAAACAACCCATGCCAAACACCCAACAACCCACAGCTGCCTAACAAAACTTCTTTGTTGCATGTCTTGTCTTTTCCCGGTCATAATTACGCTCTATTAATCATACAAGGTGGAGAGGTAACAAGGCTCTTTTGAGGGTTTATGTTTTCGGAGCTTTGCCACAATATTAATGCGATGCAGGTGCCCGCTCAGTCCTCTGGCAGATCTACTTTGAAAGATGGTTTTGCCGATAAAAAGAAGGGGATGGGAGAGAGAGCAAGAGAGTGAAAAGATGAGATTGATGCATCAAATACGAGGCAAGGGAAGCAAAGGGAGGCGAAGAGCAGGCCTGGCGCAGAGAGCGCCTTAACGCATTCGTCACAGATTACAATACCTGATGGCTGGCCTGGGTCCCTCGCGCTTGGACGGTTGCCAGTCTGTCATAGTAGCGAGAAATCGGGCTGTCGTGCTCAATCCCCTTCTTGGCGCAGCGCTGCTTGTAGATCTCCACGAGGGAGAGAGATGAAGGATTGTCTTCGACCAGGCGCATCTGTGGAGAGACGGCCACGACTCGGGGGACTGGAGACAGGGAGAAAGGGGAAAACGTAAAGTTAATGTCCTGAAGGATCAAAGTGAACAAGCCCAACACATTATTTTTCCTCCTTTCCCCAGGACAGCCGTAACCATCAGGCCTTGTCCTTGCTTTTAAAGCTCTCCTGAGGCCTCCCCAGCCTCCATGTCTGCTCTTCTCTCCCGAGACATGCAAATCCATAACATCTTTGCTTTTCCTACCATCCTCAGCTTCTCAAAGGCTTGCTTGTTCCTCGGGAACATGCTGCTGCAGTCAGGTACTGGTTGTAAGCCTCCCAGAGGCACCTGGATGGCAACTGCGAGAAGAGGATGCTGGGCTGGACCAGCCATTAGACTGATCCAGCAGGGCTTTTCTTATGTTCTTTGAAGACATCGCCCATTCAGCGTGGTGCTAACGCCAAAGTTGCATGTTTGTTCCCCATATGGGACAGCTGCATATTCCTGCATAGTGGGGGGGGGGGGTCGATCCTCAGGGTCCCTTCCAGCTCTAAAACTCTATGATTCTTGTGTCACTTTGGAGGGAGAGTGGGGGGGGGAGCAGGACGCCTCCCTGAAGAGAGACCTGCACTGGCAGAGGTGGCACTGAATCCAGGCATCCCCACCCTAAGACCAGGGGTCTCTACACCAGTTGCCTGGGATCCTGGCCATCTCTCTCTCTCACACACATACATGCCCATCACCCCCCCAAGTTGCAGCAGCAGAGAAAATGGCCAGCAAGACCTCTTGTCAAAGCACCTGGCTAGCTAGACGTGAGGCTACTTTGCAGGAGAGTAAAGTAGATCAAGCGCCGACATGGTTTGGGACTTGACTGAGAGCCTGCAAGGGATGGAGCTTCCACTTTCTATCTAAGTTTCCCAAAGGCTGATGAGATGGCTTTACAGCTGCAGCGAAAGCTCCCTCAGAGCTTCAAGCCTTCCTGAACTGTGGAAACTGACATCGTCCCTCCTCAAAACTTTGGCCGCAATATTAAGGTGATTAATCGGTTCGATTAAATTGACTGGAAACATTTCAACAGACCTATAAAAGCTCCCCTCATTAAAACCAGCCAGCAGAGTTTAAAGCATTTAAAATGATTTAATACAAAAAGACACTCTCTTCTGTGTGTGAGAAAAAAAAGGGGGGGAAATGCCTCTCCTAAGAGGACAAAAACTGCAACACATGCATGCGCTGCTAAGCACAAGGGTGAGGAAACCTCTGTCCCTCCAGTTGTTGTTGGACTCCAACTCTTATCAGTCCCAGTCAACGTTCCCAATGGCCATAGATGATGGGCACTGTAGTTGAACAACATCTGGAGTTACAGGTTTGGAGGGGGGGACACCTTTTTAAAAGAACTTTTGGGCTTTTTTCCTCATATGCAAATGTCTGCAGATTTAATAATCAACCAACCAACCATTGAATTGAGTAAGAGATTAACCCAAAACTTAAACCTTCCCTGTGAAACCTTTGTGTAACCCTTTTGGCTAGCTGAAACCCAAGCTTAACTGCATATAATAACTGCATTTGCTCACATTAGGTAAAGGTAAAGGGACCCCTGACCATTAGGTCCAGTCGTGGCCGACTCTGGGGTTGCGGCACTCATCTTGCTTTATTGGCCAAGGGATCTAGTGTACAGCTTCCGGGTCATGTGGCCAGCATGACTAAGCCGCTTCTGGCGAACCAGAGCAGCACACGGAAACGCCGTTTACCTTCCCACCGGAGCAGTACCTATTTATCTACTTGCACTTTGAAGTGCTTTCGAACTGCTAGGTTGGCAGGAGCAGGGACTGAGCAACGGGAGCTCACCCCGTTGCGGGGATTCGAACCGCCGACCTTCTGATCGTCAAGTCCTAGGCTTTGTGGTTTAACCCACAGCGCCACCTGCGGTGCTCACATTAGTCCCTTGTTATCCTTGTTTGTCCTTTGTTGCCTTTGCCAAGTTCAAAAATCCAGGTGTTCAAATGGTCCCCAGATGCTGCCATGGTAAAATCCCTGGCTAGGGCTAGTAGGAGTTGGCTCACATGTTCCTCAATCTTGCCATAGGACAGGGGTTAGGAAACCTCTGACTCTCAGGCCAAATCTGGCCCAGCAAAGGTCTCAATTTGGCCCACAAGCTGTTTTCCCCAAACCACTTGCAGCTGTCCCACACCCAATGTCATACATGATGTCAGGTGTGGGGCAAGCAGAGATGTGGCTGGATCAACTGCACAACCGGGTTCCCTGTGGGGAACTTGATCATGACCCCGATCCTGCAGAAAGCAGTTTTAAAGGCACGGCCAATCAAACCTGCAGGATTGGTTATGTGACTGAGATTTCCCTGGGGAGCTTGGTTGTGGAACTGATCCCTGGAGAAAGAAGCTTTGTCAGCCTTGTGCCAGCAGATAACAGCAGTGGATTGATAGGTGGGTTGTCAAAATTGGCTAACGGAGGTGGGTAACAATAAATATCTGGGCTGCTGGATTCCCCACCAGTTATAGGATCTGGCCATCAAGGTTCCCCACCCATTGTTGGACTATTGGAAACTGCCTTATGCGGAGTCAAATCATCAGTCCATCTAGCCAACTACAGAGGTACCTCTGGTTACAAACGGGATCCGTTCTGGAGGCCCGTTTGCAACCTGAAAAGAACGCAACCCACGTCTGTGCACACATGGGTCATGATTCGTCGCTTCTGCGCATGCGCATAATGTTATTTTGCGCGTCTACGCATGCATGAGCGGCGAAACCTGGAAGTAACCGGTTCCGTTGCTTCCGGGTTGCCATGGGATGCAACCTGAAAACGCGCAACCTGAAGCAAACGTAACATGAGGTATGACTGTACTGTCTTTGCAGCCTGGCAGTGGCTCCCTCAAGGGTTTCAGACACAAGTCTTTCCCAGCCATACATTAAGATGCACACCAGGCCCTATCTAGGCAGAGGAATCCCTGTTAAAACTTCCCTTTGCTGAAAACTACAGTGGTGCCCCGCAAGACGAACGCCTCGCAAGACGGAAAACCCGCTAGACGAAAGGGTTTTCCGTTTTGGAGGCACTTCGCAAAACGAATTTCCCTATGGGCTTGCTTCGCAAGACGAAAATGTCTTGCGAGTTCCTTCGGGGTTTTTTCCCTCCCCCCCCCTTTTCCTAAGCCGCTAAGCCGCTAAGCCGCTAAAAGCTGCTAAACCGCTAATAGCGCTAATCCGCTAAGCTGTCAATGGGCTTGATTCGCAAGACGAAAAATCCGCTATACGAAGAGCCTCACGGAACGGATTAATTTCGTCTTGCAAGGCACCACTGTATTCTACAAAGGGGGATGTTACAACGTTACACGGGTCAGGACCTCAATATCTTAAGGACTGCCTCTCAGCATACAAACTGGCCCGGACCCTGCGTTTGTCATCCAAGACCCTCCTCTATGTCCTCCCTTCCTGAGAGGATTGGAGGGTGGCAGCATGAGAACAAGCCATTTCTGTGGTGGCTCCCCGACTGTGGAATGATCTCCCCAGAGAGGCTTGCCTGGTGCCTTCATTACATGTCTTTAGGTGCCAGGCAAAAACATTCCTCTTTATCCAGGCCTTTGGCCCTTAAATAATCTATGACCTGTTAAATGTGGGGATGACTATGACTATTATTATGATTATTTTAGGAGTATACTATTATTATGCTCCATAAAATAGTTTTTTTATGTTGTACTCCACCCTAGGGGTATATAAATCAAATAAATAAATAATAATAATTACAGTCTTACCTCGGGTTAAGAACTTAATTCGTTCCAGAGGTCCGTTCTTAACCTGAAACTGTTCTTAACCTGAAGCACCACTTTAGCTAATGGGGCCTCCTGCTGCTGCTGCGCCGCCAGAGCATGATTTCTGTTCTTATCCTGAAGCAAAGTTCTTAACCCGAGGTACTATTTCTGGGTTAGCGGAGTCTGTAACCTGAGGTACCACTGTATAATAAACCTGAGCTTGGGCTCCACCACAGGACTGAAATACCCTGTTCACTTATGGTGCCTCATGAGCAACAAGCACAAGGAGAAAAGGGTTTGCAAGAAGAAGAAGAAGCCTTCTACATCGAAGCAGAATTGGGACTGGCAAAGTATGTAGATATCAGTTCTCCCACTGCCGTGATGCTCGGCCTGAAGTGTGTCAAGTGGCACTCGTCGTCCACTCTCGGCACACTCAAGAGCTCTGCTACGAAAGAGAACTCACAAGAAAGAACCATTTGTTTGTACTAGACGCCAGGCCCCACAAAGGCATTTCTGAATGAAGAGCTGTATTACCCTGAACAGGATTTCAAGCCTCCCATTGCTACACCACGCCAGCTGCAAATCTGGAGAGTCGTGGGCTACTCTGCACACTTTTATGTCAGAGACAAGGATAATTTCTGCTCAGATAAAAATCCACCTACTGCTGACATGCTCGCTTTATCCGATTATGCCGTGAAGCACAATTTTTCGTTCCGAAAGAAGAAAGCCCAACCCTGGCTCAAAACTATGGGAGGCTCGGGAGAACGGCAGCAACTAGAGAGGAAAGGCCTGGCAAGCAGAGAGGAAGCGACCTTCAGCGACAAGGTTATTCCTGCTTCACTAAGGCTCTGCCGGGATGCCTTTAGCTCCGCTTTATACCTGCTGCGTCACCAGCCAAAGGCTCTACATTCTGTTCTTATATACAACCGAGTCGTGCTCAGGGAAAACCCAATGAAATTAATGGACCAATGTTCACCATCATGTCCGTTCAGTCAGATGGGTTGACTCCCGAGTATAACTAACACTGAATACAATAATTAGTGGGACGTGGGTGGTGCTGTGGTCTAAACCACTGAGCCTCTTGGGCTTGCCAATCAGAAGGTTGGAAGTTCGAATCCCCGTGACAGGGTGAGCTCCAGTTGCTCTATCCCAGCTTCTGCCAACCTAGCAGTTCAAAAGCACACCAGTGCAAGTAGATAAATAGGTACCACTGCGGCAGGAAGGTAAACGGCATTTCCGTGCTCTCTGGCACTCATCATGGTGTCCCGTTGTGCCAGAAGCAGTTTATTCATGCTGGCCACATGACTCGGAAAGCTGTCTGCGGACAAACACCGGCTCCCTTTGCCTGAAGCGAGATGAGTGCCGCAACCCCTTTGACCGGACTTAACCATCCAGGGGACCTTTACCTTTTTTACAATAATTAGTAGCTGTAGTACAGGTAAGTCGCATCATACGCTCCTTTAATTAGAATCATAGAACTGTTGGAACTCCTACGATAATCTAGTCCAACCCCCTGCAGTTGGGCTTGAACCCACAACTTTGAGATTAAGAGTCTCATGCTCTGCCATCTGAGCTACATGACTGCGGCTTTGCGTGGTTGCCTCAGACAGCATAGGCCAATGGTCAGAGATGATAGCAGCCGTAGTCCTGCAATATCTGGTGGGCCACAGGTCCCCCACTCCTACCACTGAGGGAGCCTCTCTGCTATGTAGTAGAGGGATCAAGGTGAATGAGCAAAGGTGCACAAATGTTGGCTTGGCTTACAAGCCAGCTCTTACTCGTTTTCACAAGCAACGCCCACCCTGGTCTGTGGGCAGTTGCAGAGGGCTTTGGAGAGCGCAAGACTTCTTAGCTGCACGGAGGGATGGAGAAAAATAGCAGGAAAGGCTCCTGCTGTTTCTTTCCTGCACCAAACTGCAGCGCAAGTGGAAGAAGACTTCACGTCTCCTTTGAGCAAGCCCTCTGACGAGTGCAAAGGGCTTGGGGTGTTGAAGTCTTCTCTTCTCTGCGCCATTAAGAAAGCAGGAGAAACTCCCGCTGCTTCTTTTTGTATTCAAACCTCAGCGTGAACCAGAGTCTGGGAAAGGATTCCTTGCATCCTTCCAGCCAGAGGACTGACAGCTGGCGTACCAGGGGACCCTTCGGAACTCAGGACTTGTCTTCTCAACACATCTTGAGGTTGCGCGTAACAAAAAGTTATTCAAGGCACTTGAAGACGTATGATTCTTTAGAGCTACTTGTTTGAAATCCTAGGGACAGCTCGCTGCACCCATACCTACCTGTGAAAAAGAGATGCCTCTTTGTGGTTTCTTTCCTCTTCTCCAAACAGGGGTTGAGGAGTCGAAGGAGCTGTAATACTCGTTCCTCTCTGCGTGACTCTGTCAGGCAAGCGTCGTTCATTACGAGATACGGGTAAATCTTTCCATTATGACCTCGGATATAGAGTCTTCTGGCTGCAGTGTTATGCTTTTGTACTATCTCCACTCTGGGCATAAACCTATCAAGAGGGTGGGGAAGAGAGAAAGAGAAGGAGATAAAAGCACCTGAGCTTTCAAAGTCTAAAGCTTCATTTCGTTCCTCCAAGATGAAAGCTAAGATTTTTTTTAAAAAAGAGGGGGGGAGACCCTGAAATGCCATACTTAAAGCTAACAAAATGAAGCATATTAGCGGCTGAGTTTTTGTAAAACTAACATTCTCATTATGAATTTTTATAATGATGCTGCTACATTTTCTATTACGTGGCTCAGCCAAGACTGGTATTATGTATGAAAAGCTTCCAGCATCTTTTGTCTTCTCCAAATTGACTGAGAAATGATTTTTTTCAATAGACAGAAACAACAAAACCAAGTCGCTTGGTGTGGCTTGGGTTCTGATTTCCATATTACTGTCAGTGAAACCACGACGAGAGCAGAAGACTGAGCATGCAATGGGATGCTTCAGATCTGAGAGCAGTTACAGAAGTTTAAAGGTCACCCACTGCTGCTGATGCTGCCACACACACACCCTTCCCCAAAATCTCTCTCAAGTACACATGGAAGAGCTAAACTGAAATGTATCCAAAATGGTCTTGAAAGGCAGAAAATAAATCCATTCTCTTTTAAAAATGGCTTAATTCTAATTCTGCACAACTTCTCAACCCACCAAGCTGAATCCGGCCCATTACTTGCAGCCCAACATATACTCAACAAGGCCGACAGAAAAATCACACAGCTGCAGTGTGTGTGTGTATGTATGTGTGTGTCTTTCAAGCCATCTAATCTAACCACATGCTTGATGTAGGAAAATCCAGAGAGAGAGAGAGAGACCCTAACAGATGGCTGCCCAACATCTGCTTACAAAACCTCCAGCACAGGAAAATCTATGGCAATTGGTTCCACTGGTGTACTGATCTTACCATTAAGACGTTTCTCTAACATTTTACCCATTAAATATAGCCCTGCCCTGGGAGCCTTAAATCACTGGTCCATCTAGCTCCATACTGTCTACACTGACTGGCAGTGTCTCTCCAGGGTCACAGACAGATGTCTCCCTCCCAGCCCAACCAGAAAATGCTATCCTGGGACCTTTCACAATAAAAGCAGTTGCTCTACCACCAGTCTTTGCCCTCTGCGTGACAGCCCTACAGGTACTGTAGAATCAAAGAACCATAGAATTGGAAGGGACCATGAGGATCAATTAGTCCAACCACCTCCAATGCAGGAATCCTTTGCCCAACATGGGGCTTAATAATAACAATAATTCTATTATTTGTACCCCGCACATCTGATTGGGTTGCTCCAGCTACTCTAGGTGGTTTCCAACATATATAAAAACATAATAAAACATAACACATTGAAAGCTTTCCTACACATGGCTGCCTTCAGATGTCTTCTAAAGGTTATACAGTTACTCATCTCCCAGACGCTGAGGTCCAGTGCTGAGGGCTTTCTGGCGGTTCCCTCATTGTGAGAAGCGAAGATACAGGACACAGGCAGAGGGCCTTCTCAGTAGTGGCGACTGCCCTGTGGAACGCCCTCCCATCAGATGTCAAGGAAATAAACAACTATATGACTTTTAGAAGACATCTGAAAGCAGCTCTGTTTAGGGAAGTTTTTAATGACTTATGTTTTAATGTATTTTTAATCTTTTGTTGGAAGCCGCCCAGAGTGGCTAGGGAAACCCAGCCAGATGGACGGGGTAGAAATAATAAATTATTCTTCTTTTTCTTCTTCTTACTACTACTACTATTGAAAAGGCCCTCTGCCTGGTTCCCTGTAACTTCACTTCTCGCAGCGAGGTAACAGCCAGAAGGCCCTTGGTGCCTTCTATGTCTCGGCTGAACAATGGGGGTGGAGACGCTCCTTCAGATATACAGGGCCAAACCCACAGCCCTGAGATTAAGAGTCTCATGCTCCAAGTTATCCCAATTTAGTGGTACCTGTGCATGGCCTCACTCGGCCTTGTCTTCTTCAAGCCTGAATAATCCATTGAACCATTCCTCACAGGATACACCTTCCATACCCTCTGAACCATCTTCTCTGAACCTTTTCCAACCTGTCAATTTATCTACCTGCAGCACACAGAACTTAAGACTGCATCTAACTACATTCCACGCAACAACAGATGCGCTAAATTAATGAACCTACGCTAGTCACGCCCACTAATTCCGACGGACCTACTCCGAGCACTTTTTACAACCCATTGCTTCGTATGAGCACTGAGCAGTGGTGGAGGTGGAGCCAGCTCAGCGGCTGAGCACCTGTTTTGCGTGAAGAAGGGTTCCCAGGTCAATCCCTGGCATCTCCAGATAGGGGACCAGGGAGCAGGAGGTGGCAGCAGGGACCTCTGCCCGAGTGCCTGAGGAGTCAGGGCCTATGAAAGCATCTGTCATCTAACCTGGTTCCTGTACGTTTGGACTGATGGGTAGGCCTGTTTTAGATCTTGGCTCACGCCAAAAATAAAATTCTTAGGCTCTCAACCTCAAAAACCGCAGGCAAAATTCTGCTGAGAAAAAGAGAGCCTTCCTGCTCCCTCCCTCACCCCAGCTGCTCTCAACAGCCTGGGTGTACCCTCCCAAATGGTGTGCGCTGTCGTGTGATGGGCAACAGCTGGGAGGAACTGGCAAAGACCTCTCCTCCCGTCCTGTATGGCTGGAAGACCGTTTCTCTCACTTTTAAGCAAGACTGCTTCATTCAGGTGAGTATTTATTTACTTTTTACTTAGTTGTCGCTGCTTTTCTACTTCTTTTTTTTAAAAAGTGCTTTTTTAAGTTTTCGAAAACAACAAGGAAACAAAAAAAATGTGTGGAGCACATTACTGCAGCTGGAAATAAAATACACAGAAATCTCAGCATACGTTTGCAGACATCATAATAAAATCAGATTCTGCAATGGGACAGTTTGGAAGTAAGAGCCACATACTGGTAAGGTAGCCTTGCCATGTAGAGATGTGTCTTGTTGTGGGCCTATGTGGTGCACTATTTTTATTTATAAAGCATATGAATGGTCACCATCTCACATCAAAATGGTCTTGTTTTAAAAAGCCTCCTGTGATGGTTTAAAGGCTCGGCCAAGGCTGTGTCCCATACTCTCCCAAACAATTCCACTAGAGGGAATTGATGCAGATGTCCAACGTAAGGCAATTTTGAGTCTGGCTGCTGCAAGCAGCAGAGCTAACAGCTCCTTGGGAACAAGGGTGGGATTTAAATCTCTTTCAAGAGCCAAGAGAGATAATACTGGGTCCTTGCTATTCAAAAAACAACAATATTAATCAAAAATATGGATGGTTAACTCATGAAAGACCTAGAAAGACTCAGTGGTATAAAGAGTGAAAAGGAAGTGAAATACCTGGAGAGATGGTTAACGGCGAATAATAATGATATCTTTAATGATAACTGTGTAAAGGTTTGGAAAGAAATCAAAAAAGATATGTAAATTTGGAGCTGAATGCAATTGTCACTGTTGGGCAAAATTTCTGCTATAAAAAAGAATGTACTTCCAAAGATGCTATTTCTATTTCAGACAATACCTATAGTTAATGATATTCGAAATTTTGGCAGGGAAGAAAACCCAGGACAAAACGCAAAATTATGATTGATACTGCTGCTGTTAATGCTACTTTCACTGCTATTTTGTTTTACTGTTGGGATTCTTTTGCTATTTTTATTTGTAAGCCGCCTTTTAAGTTTGACTGCATCACGGAAAGGTAGCATACAAGTGGGGAAATAAAGTGGCTTCGATTTATGCAAAGGGTCCTTTAGATCGCCGTTGTGACTCCCAACACAGGAAACTGCCTATTGGTCAATCTAGGAAGTCAGACCATTGGTCAATGTAGCTCAGTATTGCCTACACTGACTGGCAGTGGCTGTCAGGATTATGAGCCTTTCTCAACCCTACCTGGAGATGCCAGGGATCAAAGCTGGCACCTTCAGCTGGCAAGGCTGATGCTCTACCACTGAGCTATGGCAAACCATAGGTTTGCACCTGGATCTCACAAATGCTATTCTAGAATGACTAAGAGATACGTCTAGCACAGGGTTTGAGAGCTGGGTACCAACCACTTAAAATCAACGGCTCTATACCCTTACTCCATAACATGCTGACTTCCGTAAAGATGCTCTCTCTGCGGTCTCTGTCTTCACCCCTGCAGGAAATGGCCGAGTTCAGCTTTCATGACTGTGTAGGAGGGATTTTAAAAACAACGCATCGGCTCCCACACACCAGAAAGTAGTTGCTTGTTAGTCAGGACTCTATAAAGGACAGAATGCCTTCGTGTTGGCAGGCTTAGTTTCTCTCGCCTTGGAAAGAATCAAGCGTGCAGATGCACATTGCTGTTGGGAGCCCTTGGGAACATCTGACTAATCTCTGGCAAGACACCAAAGTAGATAATCAGGCCTTGAAATGAAAAGGAAAAAGAAAAAAGGTAGGAAACTAATGGCTCAAGACAGGGAAGGCCAATTTTGTTCAACCCTTGGTGCGTCCACCAAATTTTAATCAATGCATGGAAGAAAAAAGGTTAGTCTGCAATTTTGCCTCCTAAGGAAAAGAAATTGTCAGGAAACAGAAATGCTCCAAAACCGAAATATTACACTTCTTATGAAGAATAAGGCAAAATCGTACTTTTTTTTTTGCTAGATCTGTTAACTCTAGCTATTTGTTTACACTGCGTTTTCTGTTTATTTATGGGATTTGTATTCTACCTTTAAACCTAAAATCTCTCGGAGCAGGATAGGGAAAAAGAGTGCATATTTATAAATGCAACAAAAACAACAGATCTAAACAAAACTGACACTTAAGGCTGCAGTTAAAACTTGTTGGTAAAAATATCAGCTAAAAGCTAGGGTAAAACAATGTTAATAATAATAATAATAATAATAATAATAATAATAATATCTTTATTGTCATTGCCCCCTCTCAGGGACAACGAAATTACTTAGCACGCCCTTAGGAGCCTGGGCAACAGGAGAGATGATGTGTGGTGCTATCCTTTTACTTTCTTTTGTAATCTATCTTTAGATCACAAGCCTTTGAGTACAGCCTGTGTCACTTTAAAATTCCTGTGCAGCACACACTGCTGTGGTTCGTTAAAGGTGTTGGGAACTGTAGATCTGTGAGAAGGAAACTACAATTCCCAGGATTCCCTGGGGGAAGTCATGTGCTTTAGATGTGTGGCGTGGATCTCCTGCTCGTCTTCCATTAATTCGTCTGTAAACCCGACCAAATATGGCGGCAGAAACTGTTTCAGGCCCCAGATGATTGTGTCTGGAGAACAGAGAAGCCCAGGAAAATGGAGAGGTTAATTCTGGGTTGGATCCAGACAAAGTTAGTTGAACTTAGGTTCCCAGGAAATCACTGAAATTAATTTATAACTAGTAATAATAATAATAATAATAATAATAATAATAATAATAAAATTTATTTATACCCCGCCCTCCCCAGCCAAGGCCAGGCTCAAGGCAGCTAACAACCAATAATAAAAATGAGTTGAATGAGTACAACTTAAAAACAAGATTAAAATACAACAATAAAACATTAAAATGCAGCCTCATCACAGGAGGAGAAAGGAAAAAAGAAAGAGGGGGAGGGAATCAATTTGACTCCAAGCCAAAGGCCCTGCGGAAAGAAATCAGATCCTGCAGGGCCCTGGTCTCATGAGGCAGAGCGTTCCACCAGGCTGGAGCCAGAGTTGAAAAACTCCTGGCTCTGGTTGACGCTAATCTGACTTCCTTAGGGCCTGGGACCTCTAGGGTGTTGCTATTTATGGACCTTAAGGTCCTCCGTGGGGCATACCGGGAGAGGCGGTCCCATAGATACGAGGGTCATAGGCTGTGAAGGGCTTTAAAGGTCACAACCAGCACCTTAAGTCTGGCCTTGTACTCCATCGGAAGCCAGTGACCTACTAGTGACCTACGTTCAGCTACCTTAGCCTGGAACTAACCCCAAAATTCTGGTACGTATAACTAGTTCACTTCCCAGCCTTAGCTTTCAGCCCCGGACTTACCGTGCAATCTTGATGTAATAATGTGTTGGCTTTGGCATAAGGAACTCTCCAGGAATTTCCACTTCGGCTGTTTGGGCTGAGAAGTTGCTCAGGAATCGGCACTTTTCTTCTATGAGGAAGAACTTGGGAAGCTGCTTTGTTTTTGCCTCGAGAATTTTGATCCATTTCTTCAGCTTAGAAATAAGATTGTGGAGCTTCATGGAGCCTGGCACGCTGAAGTCGAAATCTAGCAGATAAAACAAAATAAATCCAACAGAAAATGGCTTGTTAGAAATGTGATGCAGGTATTTAATCAAAACTCTGCTTGGTGTAAACACCTTGCATAGTTAAGGTATCTGGGCTTTGGAGCCTTACCCCAGGGAACTGCTACTGTTTTTCTTTACTATTTGCACAATAGTAAAATGAAGGAAAGCAGGAAAGATTATCATCGCATACAACAATAATTATTATAGTAGTCACTTTTAGCCTAACACACATTATTGCCAAGCAAATCCATGTATAAAATAGATGAGCTGTTAGCAAAAGCGATTCAAGCTCATCTGTTCCAATTTAAACTGGCAGAGATTACACATTAAACATACTTGTTTCTGTCATTTGTTTTCCCATTATGTGGATGCTGTTTCTTGTTGGGCTATGTCTAAAACTGGCTTTTTAAAAATGTCCCTGAGCACCTCTCTCTGTACTAGTGCAACAGAGAAACAATTAACCGCATAGCATTGGTTGGGCAGTTCACCTACCTATCGGTTGGAATCAAAACCTTCAAAAATATAACAACCAATGTTATCAAGTCACGTATGTGTTTTAATTCTCATAGAAACCGTCTTATATCTTAATTCACATACAAATCTACTTAAGGATTAAGATTTGTGCCTGAGGAAATTCTTGGAAGCAAGGCAAGTGAGAAAGACCAATTACCATTCTCGACAGCAGTGGTAGCTGTGGCCCAGTGTGGCTGTGGGCAACGGGAAAGTTCCTGTGTGGTTGGCTGGCTGGCATCATCAACCCCAGCTAGCCACAGGGAGTGATGGGACTCCTCTACCTCTTTTGAATTTAAACTGGCCAATTAGAGGCCAGACTGCAGGACAGGAATTTGGAGACATGACCTCGGTAAGCCTGCTTCCACTCAGGTCTGTCTCCAAATCATAAAAGCTGCCTGCACAGCCTCCAAGCAGCAGAGTTGGCATCAGACATCCCACCCTCCCACCTTGTATAATTTTGACCTTGCTGTGGAGTGGCTTGGTCACCTTATTCAGGGTCAGGGAGGAATTTGCCTGCAGACCAAGTGGGCTGGTTTGGAGATTTTGCCTACCTCCATGCAACTGTCATAGCTTGTTGGCGGGAAAAGCAGTTGGGTTGCATCTTTAGTCTAATCAGGTGGCGGGGGGAGGAGACTTACCCTCTGTCCCCAAGATCAAAGCATCAGGGTATCCCGCGGTAAAGGGGTTTGTCTGTATGTCCAGACAAGGGCTAACAGACCATAGAACTCCCCAATTGACATTCTGTATGGGTCAGCTGTATAAAGAAGGCTGATCGCCAAAGAATTTATGCTTCTGAATTCTGGTGCTGGAGGGGACTCTTGAGAGTCCCATGGACTGCAAAAAGATCAAACCTATCCATTCTGAAGGAAATCAGCCCTGAGTGCTCACTGGAAGGACAGATCTTGAAGCTGTGGCTCCAATATTTTGGCCACCTCATGAGAAGAGAAGACTCCCTGGAAAAGACCCTGATGCTGGAAAAGATTGAGGGCACAAGGAGAAGGGGACGACAAAGGACGAGATGGTTGGACAGTGTTCTCGAAGCTACTAACATGAGTTTGACCAAACTGTGGGAGGCAGTGGAAGACAGGAGTGCCTGGTGTGCTCTGGTGCATGGGGTCAGGAAGAGTCGGACATGACTAAACAACAACAACATGGGTCACCTGTATTTGATATGTGTCACGTGGGGATGCTTAACCCAAGACTGACCCTGATGAAGTTGTCATCCAGCAACTAGGATACATATCCAATGCCTAAGCCAAAGCCTTCTTGCATCTGCAATCAATAAAGTTGTGGCCATTTTGATCCCAAAAAGGTTGTCATGTCATTTATTGCTTCCTATGCAATAGGAACCCTGATAAACTCTGTCTTACTACAACTGGGCCCACAACCAGAGAGAGGGTGACACCCTTTGTCAAATGATCTCCATAAGGAGTGTTTAGATGAACCTATCCTATTAATAAACTCAGATATGAACAAACCTTTTGTCCACAAAAACAACTGTCTCCTCTCTTTGCGTAGGCTGGCAAACTGGAAAGTTTTCAATTAACTATAGTTTCCCGTTTCATCCAAGCCAGGAAACAATGGTTAATGGTTTCAGAAAAAGCTATAACAGCAACCCAACTTCAAACCATGATTTAATAGCCTGGTTTCTTTAGAAGCTATTAATGTTTCCTTTTTGGATGAGATGGAGAACTACATGGAAGACTTCTTGGTTTGCCTTGCGTAAAACGGGGTGCTAAGGGGCTTTGTGCACAGGAAAAAAGGATCGTTCATATATCAGCATATTAAGGCAAGATATGTCTAAACGCAATCACAGATAACCCCATTTCTAAGAGTCAGGCATCATGTAGTAGAAACTGCTCAATTCATCCAGGCATTTTAATAATGGCTTTTACCAAACAGTGACTAACTTACTTTCACAATGAATGGTTTTAATCTGCTGTTCTATGTAGTATTGGCTTCCAGGCCATCTCTGCATTTTTTAGATTTCCCCTCCTTTCATCCTGGTATTTATTATGATTTATAGTATTATTGTTTAGAAATTGTTTTTACTGGTACTCACTTTGAGAACGTTGCATAAACCTGAAATTTGGGGGAGGGGGTGCTGTACATGGATTCTGTCTGAAGTAAAGGCAGGGTAGAAATGTTTCAAATAGACACAAATGTGCTAAATAAATTAAATATCTACTGAAGAACGACATTGCAGACAACATAATTCGATTTAAGCAGCACAAACATTAGCCTTGCGAGTAAGGCCCTATCTTCACTATGCATTTAAAGCAGTATCATACCACTTTGTCATGAATTATGAGATGTGCAGTTTGTTAAGGGCGCTGAGAGTTGTTAGGAGACCCCAATTCCCCCACAGAGCTACAGTTCCCAGAGTGCCCTGGGAAGAGGGATTGACACTTAAACCGCACTGTGAACTATAGCTCTGTGTGGGCAATAGGGGGTTTCCTAACAACTCTCAAACCTGAACCTCTCCCCACCTTGCCTTGGGTCCAGTCTGAACCTCTTATTGTCCTATACCAGGCACAGGCAAACTCGGCCCTCCAGATGTTTTGGGACTACAACTCCCATCATCCCTAGCTAACAGGACCAGTGGTCAGGGATGATGAGAGTTGTCGTTCCAAAACATCCGGAGGGCCGAGTTTGCCTATGCCTGTCCTATACCATGGCTGTGCCTTGAAGGACATGTTAGCTCTAGGAACTGCAGGGTCCCTTTTGGGGGCTGGAAGGGGACATCTTAGGGCGTTCTGCCATAAAGAACCAAGCCAGCTTCCATCTACACAGGGGCATTTTGGGTTCCATATTAAGCTCTGTCAACATGTCACTAAGAACGCGCCCAAGACGGAAGCCAGGTGCTGAAAATATATCAACCTGAATCAAGCCCTGTAAGATTATCATGGTACCTCAAAAGTATTGATTATAATCAAACTGTTTGAGGATATTATGGAGAAGCTTCTGCCAGGCTGAGTTCAAGCTTGTGGGTGTTCCTGATGGATCCAGAAACTGTGGCAAACCACAAAGTCCACATCAAAATATATACCAGGTGACAGCAACAGGGAGCCCTCAAGTTGTTACTGGACTATGACTCCCATCAATCCTAAACACTATCCATGCTGGCTGATAGGAGTTGGAGTCCAATAATATCTGTAGGACACCATGTCGGCTGCTTCTGATATTTAACAACAGCAATCTTTATCTCTGAGTGTGAATTCTTATGTAGCCAAAACAGCACTATCCACAAAGAATGATCAACTGGTTTTGACGAATGTTGAGGTTCTCAGAGCTACAAGAAATTGTAATAATAATAGATTTTATTGCATTAGCCGTGTGGCCATAGCATAATATACATAGAAATAACAACATAAAATGGGGGTGGGGAGGTAAAAGTAAATATCGTCCTGGGCGAATACTTTAAAAAAATGGGGATAACAAAAGTAACAGGGGATTTAAAACATCGAGTGACAGAGAATACAAAAACAAAAAGACAAGAAATTGGTGAAGGAAAAAACCCACACAGAGGGAGGGCAAAAAATCACAAACAGCCCAATGAGGACTGAGCATGCTCAATGACAATGGAATGCTGAACAGTTGGGGGTCTGAGGACAGAAAAGGGGAGAGGGAATGGAATGGAGTGAGTGGAATCTTGAACAGGGAGCTCTGTATGCACTGCAACATTTTGTTGCAGGTTCCATTGGCATTTGCTATTAAAAGAAGCCAGCCCCTTCCCTCAAATTTAAAGTGCATCCCAAGTCATGCTAGCTCATTAGAAAGGTAATGCTAAGACACACCGGCTTTCATATGCTAAACATGAAAAATAATTTAGAGGTGGTTATCTGTAGATAACACATATTGAACAGCACTACAGGGCTCAAAACTTTAAGACCGATTTAATGCTCAACTGTGCTCAAAAATTCCCTAGCAGTTTCAATAAAAAACTGTTCTATCACACTTGACACGGAACAATGATGCCTGCCATTTTCAAGTACTTTCCTAAAATTAAAGTAGAGCAATTTACATACTCCCTATAAATCTGCGCAGGAATCTTTTCATATGACCGGGGGGTGCGGAATGTGCATAGACGGATGTCAATGAACACGTTTCAATTTAAATCTTCAAAACAACCTTTAAAATATCTATTAGACAGAAGCGAGCAAAAGCAAGCACGGTCCACTGAGTTCAATAGCAAGGAGGAATTGGGATATAAAAAACTGGCGTCAAAGAACTGAGGGCTGCACCCAAGCAAAAGGGTTTCCTCTTAAACTAGCACAGCGCTGGATGGCGGCTACATTTGAGCCTCCTAACCTGGTCCGGTAGCCTCCAGATGTCGTTGGACTACAATTCCCAGGAACCCCAGCCATACAATGGGACTTGTATTTCAGCAAAATATGGAGGGCAACAGATTGGGGAAGGCTAACACAGGCAAACAGAATATTTAAATGCAGGGCCCAATTAGGCAAAGCAAATAATAATAATAATAATAATAATAATAATAATAATAATAATAATAATTTATTATTTATACCCCACCCATCTGGCTGGGCTTCCCCAGCCACTCTGGGTGGCTTCCAAAAAAATATTAAAATACTGTAATACATCAAACATTAAAAGCTTCCCTAAACAGGGCTGCCATCAGATGCCTATCAATAAGATAGAGGCCTTTAAATGTAGAAATTATATGGTGAAATAAGCATGCCTAATTTTTTTTTGGGGGGGGAGGAGAGGAACTACAAGGCTCCACTTGCTCTTATTTATTTATTTTCCCCACTCTTCAGCCAAGAAGTGTGACTTAGAAATCAAGTATCATTAAAGTAAATCAAGTATCATTAAAGTAAAAAAGCAAAAACGGCTTACATGTACTCTTTTAAAACAACAAAAGCCAACTGTTTCCAAGTGTACAAGCAGGGAATTACAAAGGCAGGTAACTTTAGCCACTTAAGGCAAATATGGAAAAAGTCGTTCCTGCAGACCAAACTCTGAAAAGCTACCTGAGGCATAATTCGAAGGCTAATTTGCTTTGAATACTGACCCAAGTAGCATCAAGTACAGTGGTACCTCGGGTTAAGTACTTAATTCGTTCCGGAGGTCCGTTATTAACCTGAAACTGTTCTTAACCTGAAGCACCACTTTAGCTAATGGGACCTCCTGCTGCTGCCGCGCCGCCAGAGCACGATTTCTGTTCTCATCCTGAAGCAAAGTTCTTAACCTGAGGTACTATGTCTGGGTTAGCGGAGTCTGTAACCTGAAGCGTATGTAACCTGAAGCGTATGTAATCCGAGGTACCACTGTACTGGTTTGAAATTCTCCTCAGTAGTGCAAAACAGACACCAAAACTCTTTGTAACTCTCACTTAAGTGGGAAACGTACAAGACTTTTCACATGTACTATTACGTTGTCGTCTTTATGAGGATATACATTTGACTTTTATCACACCTGTTTTGCAAAAGTCCAGGAAAGAATCGGAATACCATAGTTTAAAACTACTGCTAGAGGACAAGAATCCCAAGACTACATTAAGTGTAGCTAAATTCTGTGCGTCTCCAATCAATCGCAGGAAGCAAGTGGTATCCCATAATGTTCAAACCCCTAAATGTTAATTACAGGGGACACGCTAACAATTAATTTTAATTTTTATATTTAAAGCATTGTTATATTCATATTGTCCCTTGTATTTCTGATATTTTTTATGATCTGTGATATTGTGTGTGTTGATGCTGGTCTGTGACCGTATTAATAAATTCATTCATTCATTCATTCATTCATTCATTCATTCAAAGACTTTTCCAGCCCAGTCCTGCTGCCGCCTGCCTCCTCCTTCACATGCTATTGGATACACTTGGTGTTCTGCATTCCCAGGGCAGGTGAGAGAGGGCTTGACGAGAGAAGTGACAAGTGTGGGTGGCAGAGGGAGTCCCAGCTGCCTTGTCCACTTGCTTTAAACTCTCTGGTGTCCAGGTTGTAAAGGTGTCAACCTATCGAAATTGCTTAAAGCTGGACACATTGCTGCTTTGAGTCTTAGGAGTCAGTCACTCTCTCTTTTTACATTTTCAAGGAGGGCTCTCTCCTCTCCATTCACAGCCCCTCTTCCCAACTTATTTTGTATTTTTGTACCAGTTGCAAGTCACACCTATGAACCTTACTGAGAGCTGTGCTAAATCGGACCATAAACCAGAGGCACACTGGCACCTGAATCCGGAAGGAGCCTTTAAAACACACTGCAAACAAGTGAAGCCTTGTGAAATGCAGCACGTTCTCTTTCATTATCCTGTGCTCAAAGGGTGACAACTTAAACCTCTCTTACTGGACCAACATCCCAAGACCAATGACAGATGCATCATACCACCAGAGCAGACAAGCGTGTTTTTGCCATGAGGCAAGTTGTCAGTAGGACAATTACAGTGGTACCTCGGGTTACATACATTCAGGTTACAGACACTTCAGGTTACAGACTCTGCTAACCCAGAAATATTACCTCGGTTTAAGAACTTTGCTTCAGGATGAGAACAGAAATCATGCTCCGGCGGCACGGCAGCAGCAGGAGGCCCCATTAGCTTAAGTGGTGCTTCAGGTTAAGAACAGTTTCAGGTTAAGAATGGACCTCCAGAACGAATTAAGTTCTTAACCCGAGGTACCACTGTAATACTCATTTTGCAATGTATTTACTGTACGGAACTTATTTGTAAAAAGTGCTTTCCAGGTCATAAAGGTGTTAGCAAGAAGGCGAAAAAGGACTGCCGCCCTTCTTGGCAGCTGTCTTTTAATTTTTATGCAGCCAGTCCAGCACCTCTTGCATCTACTGTGAACGTACTTGTAAAAAATCTCATTATAATTCCAAGCCTACCCTCTAGTGCACAATCTGAGCAAATCGCTGGGTGAGAAGGAGAAACATGAAATACGGCATTGTTTGCCGCTCATCGGCTCCCCAAAGTGCAGGGAAATGTCACCAAACGGCAAGTACAATATTCTTGCTAATGATATGCAAATAGCTGAAGCAAAAATATTCAGCAGTGTTAATTAAAATAAAACACACCAAGCCATTCACTTCGCTGTAGGAATCACTCCAGTTTGTTGAAAATACCTATTTTAGACTTCCCTTTCTCCTTCGTTGTTTTGCTTCTTGGTAGCAGATGGGAATGACAGAGAGCACTCGATTAATTAGCTTTCTTTCTTCATGTCACAGGGGCTCCATACAGAGCCTGTCTAAGTAGATCCAAAGAATTACTAGCTATGTGGCATTCTGGAGCGGCTCCCCTGCTTTGCAGATAGCTTAATTAGGCGGAAAGGAAATCTCTTTGCGATACCGATCCTAACTAAAACCCAACACTTACTACCTACGTTAGTTTAAGCACCAGAGACTGAACGAGAGGACGGCAGTCCACTTTTAGAATTCTGGACTCCACACGGAAATTCCTTTGGAAATTGCAATAATACGGACTAAGATTCTTTTATTGGACAGAAGGAATAAGAATACTGAAGGATAGGATAAGGTGGGGTGTTGTTGTTTAGTCGTGTCCGACTCTTCGTGACCCCATGGACCAGAGCACGCCAGGCACTCCTGTCTTCTAAAGTGGGATAGGAAGCCTAATAACCATGAGTTATAGACCGTGAACTCAAATGTAAAAAGTTCTTTGCAGAACCTTGACTAACACAAGTTAGCAAATATAGCTCAGGGCAGGAAATAATTAAAAAAAGGTGTGTGCTTGTGATGAAAATAAAAGTCACTGCCTAAATAATTGACAATTCGCTGCTCTATCCAAACATCTGCTACATGAAGCACCTTGACTAATGATACAGGCAACCTTGGTAACCAGTCTAAAAGCTCTGGAATAATCTTTTATCATTTATTGACCAGGTATCTATTTAGGGCAAATGGACCAGAGAAAGATGAGGGGAGAAAAAGATATTACACTGACTGGTAAAACCCTAATCTCATGCTTTTCCTCAAAGTATATTCCTGTATTACTCTCTACTTCCCTGAAATGATGATGTATGGAGATCCCTCTTGAAGCTCCCATGTCTTCCTTTGCCTGTCAAGTCTAACCAAGAAAGGAGCCCACAATCACCAATGTTTGCCTATCCTTAGTAATAATATGTAATTGTTTTGAGAAGGAAAATACTGCTGAATTGTTTCTCTCTCTTATTCACCCTGGTGGTTGTTCTTCCTTGATCAATTGGGAAGAGGAGAACCTGCCCATTTCTCTGTTCAGGGAAGGTAAGCTGCTATCACGTTCAAACAGTTACATTGATTTGGGTGTGGAAAACTGGCTTGAGTCAGGATTAACAACTCTTTTAGATTTAACACCTCTTGGCAAACTCAGTCCTTAAATGGGCCTACAGCCCAATATTTAACTGGATGCTGTTATTCAACTGTTATATTCAATCCGGGCTAAAGAAAAGGAAGCCAGGTTACAAAAATATTGGGTTTTTGCAAATACGCCTGAATGGCATTGGCTGGAAATTGCAAGAATATTTAGAAGATCTTGAATCCATCGTGCCTTGGAAACCTTAAGGCTTGGACAATAGCAACTGTATGTACTAGTAGAGAAAACTTGTGAGACTTTCAGAAATCTTGGAGAGTAGTTAGCTCTAAACCCTTGCAAGGGCCAAAGGACCATGAACTCAAGAAAAAGGAGGATTCAAAGCATAAGTCAAGACCAAGACTGCACAAATTGGTGATTCATTCTCGGCTAAGGACTGGTACGGTAATTAACTTGCCATTAATTCAGGAGCATAAATTCTATTACTGTTGCAAATTAATCAAAAACTTATTTTCTGCAAAATGAATTGAATCCCCCAAACTCCAAAAGGCAAGAATACTGACCAATCTAATTGCAGCCATTTCCCCCTCCACCCTTCAACTTTAATTCAAACTCCAAGTTTAAACAGATTAAAGTAATCTCATCTTGCGCTAACTAAAAGTGCTGTTGTAATCCTGTGACTACTCATGCTTAATCATAATTGAAAAATAAAATGCTCCAAATCTGTAGAAGATATCAGAAAAGTTTTCATTCTTCTAGAAAGCAGCAAATCCCTTTTGTATCCTGATTGCTTCTATTACTTTATCTTGGAAGTCGAGGGAAAATCTCATCCTTTGTTTGAATGTTACACACACACACACACACACACGTATTAAAAAAAAAGTGGAACTTAGTAAAAGAAGCCAAAACTCTGCTTTTGGCATTTGATGACCTGAAAAAACAAACATCAACAAATGCATTTTTAAAAGTGTTGAGCAAAATTTAATTTCAAATTTGGTGAAGAAATGGCAAGAGCGAAGTTGTATCATCCATTATGCTTCAACAGAGGCAGTGCAAAGCACCTTTCCACATGCTTTCCTGCCTCCTCTGTCCAGCTGTTCACCTTACGGCTCACCCAGGTTTGGCCACTTTTTGCCACAAGCGTGGAGATGGTAGAACCAGCCCTCCAAGAGGAGGGACAGCACAGCTACTCAGCCTGTGCTGCGACTGACAAAAAGCTGGAGCTGGAGTTGCAAGAATGCGGGAGGCGCTCTCTAAAGCAGGGAACCTAGTACCACCCAGATGTTGCTGGATTCCAGCTCCCATCAGCCCCAGCCAGCATGTTCAGTGGTCAGGGAAGATGGGAGATGCAATCCAGCAGCACTGGAGGCCATAGACTCCACAAATCTACTCTGTTGGATTCACATGACCCTGCCTCTATCTGGAGTGAGCGGGAGGAGTAAACTACACAGGAGAACACACACACACACACACACACAGCCTCAGTTCAGAATGAGAAAATACTTCAATTCCTTCTGTTTAGTTTATATGCTAAAAGGGAACATTTTTCCTCTTCAATTTTCCCCTACTCTGAAATAAACAAACACAAAACAAACACTTTTTATCTATATACCAATTTTAATACGGATATGAGTTTTTGAAGTACCATCGCATACAGGAAAAATTGTCTATTCTTTCTAAGCATGGAGAAACAACACATATGTATTAACTGCAGCCGCATCCCTTTGACTTATCAGAAAACCCAGAAGAAGCACAATATGCTGGCAACTCTCTTCTTCCCTAGTAGCTGCCACGCATTAAATTTGATCATATGGTTCAAGGCTTCCATTATCTACTGTCATGCGACTGTTGTGCTGCAAAGATTACTTCATGCAGAGCTTAACATGCTCTCTAATGTGCAGGGCATAGATGTGGCACACAAGAATCCCGTAAGGCCACTTTCCCCATGCTCATTAAAGCGAGGTTCTGAGGAACTATCTCAATTTCCCTGTTGCGAATTCAGAATGCCAGCATCCCAAATTACCTTAGAATTTCCCTCAGTTTCAAAACCAGTTTACTGTGGGTTGTTGCTCAAGAAATACAGACGAGTTGCATCATTCTTTCAGATTGTGGCTGTGACGCCATGCAATGCTATGACCCTGACTGAACTTGAATGCTCAAGGCAACCAGATATCTCAAAGAGTCACCTTCCTCTGCACAAAGCTGCCATCAGAGACCCTCCTCTGAATATCCTCCTGTTTCTGAGGGGCGGGTGGTAACTTGGCTAGGGCATTTTCTGTGGTGGCCCCCCATCTACGGAACACCCTTCTCAGATACGCCTTCACCCTTTCCCCTTTTAGGTTTCCCGTGAAAACTATTTCACTTCCCGTAAGGTTTTTCATTAAAGATATAAAGATCCCTACCTATTAATGCTGCGGGTTTTGATGGTGTTGTTCATCATGCTTAATATTTTCATCAGAACAATCCTTTTTATTATGACTTTAAAAAAACAACCTTTATTTTTGAAGTTATCTTGAGCATATTTGATGGATAAGTGGGATAAAACTACAGTGGTACCTCGGGTTAAGAACTTAATTCGTTCTGGAGGTCCATTCTTAACCTGAAGTACCACTTTAGCCAATGGGGCCTCCCGTTGCCGCCGCGTGATTTCTGTACTTCAAATACAGTGGTACCTCGGGTTGCAGACACTTCAGGTTACAGACGCCGCTAACCCAGAAATAGTACCATGGGTTAAGAACTTTGCTTCAGGATGAGAACAGAAATTGCGTGGCAGCAGCGCGGTGGCAGCAGGAGGCCCCATTAGCTAAAGTGGTACCTCAGGTTAAGAACAGTTTCAGGTTAAGTACGGACCTCCGGAACGATTAAGTACTTAACCTGAGGTACAACTGTATCCCGACTGTCTCTCAACTGCTACTGTCATCCCACCTAGATGAAAAGGAGGGGTGAGACAACAAGGTCCTCTCCACTGGCTCATTTGTGACCGACTCATTTGGCTCGATTTCCTGTAGCAGCATTTCACCTGACAGCATTGGAGGAGGAGGTGGAAAAGCAAAGATTCCTACGTTGGTTCAGCTGAGCCCAGCTGCTACTTGGCCCTTTCCCTGCCGGAACAACCTCCTAAATGACTATTCCAACTGACAATATAACTACAGAGGGGATGTGAATTTGCTCATCCCCATCTTCCCCTTCCCTGTCTCCTTCCCTACCATTTTTCATAAGAATGCAAGCTACTATTTCAAACTGTAAATTGCCCCAAGTGCTTTGGCATATGGGTTCGACTCAGGCTACCCAAAAGGATTGTGTCCCCCTATATGAACCTGTCCAGGTGCTAAGACCCTCAAGTGAGCACCTTATCTTGCTCCCATCAACTTCAGAAGCACGGCTGCTGGTGACGCAAGAGGGAGCCTTTTCTGTGGCTGCTCCCGTATGGTGGAACTCCCTCCCAAGAGAGGTGAGACTGGCTCCCTCTCTGCTCCCCTTCTGCCAGCTAGCTAAGACCTTCCTGTTCGGAGAGGCTTTTGAAAACTAAGGAGCAGACTGAAGATGCTGATCACAGGGCTAGTATCAGGGCAAGCTATTTTAATAACTGGTTTTAAATGTGTTTTGATGTGTTTTAAGTATTGTTTTTAACAAGTTTGTTTTATTGCTTCAGGTTGCATTTAAATGCAAGCTGCCTTGAATCCCAACTTGGGAGACAGGAGGGATATAAATATACTCAGTAAAGAAAATAAATAATGGTCAATGCAAATGTTTAGCACCACGGCTGATCCTCACACTTCCACAACTCAAATGCCACCTAGAGATTTCAAAAACACACACTTTGATTTACACATTTAGGTTTGCTTGTGTGTGTGTGTGTGTGTGTGAGAGAGAGAGAGAGAGAGAGAGAGAGAGAGAGAGAGAGAGAGAGCAAATCGTATTTAGTTCATGAAATATATAGATCCCATAGATCTACTAGAAGAGGAAATGAACATTTAAAAAAAAAGTTATAGGGGGTACTGTATGTAATCATTCCAGCCACATAAAAGGAAGGCTAACTTACAGAGCTTCAGACCTTGGGAATGAGAGTCTAAAGATCCTAGCATATTCTTGAGCACCCCCTGCACAGCATCTCCCAGGACCACAAATTCTCCAGTAGAGCAAACACATTTGAAATGAGGTGGAAAGGTGGCTCTAGGCTAGAGCCAATGACTTGGCAAGCACACACATCCTTCAAGGTTGGCCTCTTTGCTGTCAGTAAAAGAGGGTGGTGGAAATTGAAAAACAAAACAAAACATTCTGCCTGCTGCCCTTTTCACTGGCTGGGGGATCAAAGTAGTCAGTTCAGAGACTCAGCTGCATTTATTCTGCAGTCCCAAGCATGCTTACTCAAGACATAAATCGCATCAAGCTCAATGGGGCTTAATTCCAACTCCCATTGGCTTAGCATTTCATGAGTGCGCAGAGCAAGAAATGCCCAGATTCAGCTTGCAGAATTTCCCTTTCATAAAATACACCTTGTGCCAGAGGAAGGCTAGAATCTAAAATGGCAAAGAACAGATGCTCCTTACAAATAATAGTTTTCATGTAGTGCTGCTCTATAAATAATAGAAAGCAAAGCTGGTTAACAGAAAACGAATAACAGTAGCAAAATACTTCCCAAATTGCCCCCTTAAAGGCCAATTATAGCAACTGATTTAAATTATCAAACTCAAATGGCAAAAAAAATTAATAATTTCATGAGTACCAGACACCCCAAAGTTTAAATCACATCACTTACACAGATGCTTCTAATTTAGGAAAAATAAACATATAACTCTTCTAACAAGCACATTGTGCATTTTAGGTGTAAACCTGGACTACTCTGAGATTTGTTTTCTCATCTAAATAGTTTGATATAATTGTTTTCCTACTCAGTTAATGAATTAGGTATTTTACTGAATTAAATGCCACAAAAGGATTCTTAACATAATTCTGTGACATTTATAGCAGATAAAGGAAATTACCCAACTCTCTTTCACTCACTAGGCTGCTCCCTAATTCTTTCTAAATGCTCATATACTATTCCAAAGGGCAACAGAGAACACTTCCCTTCTCCCTCATTTTTCATATTCACATGGATTGCAAAAGCTCCTACTTCCACTGTCCCTGTGATGTCTGAATTCTGGAAGCTGTTGTTGCTTAAACAATGATTAGTGAGAACAAGCCAAATGCAATTGTTCTCACTAACCATTGTTTAAACAATCCATAGTGCCCCAAGTTTGGATGCTACAGGGAACTGTGGCTAGTTTGAAAACAGAAGAAGATTTCAATCTCCTTGTAGATATAAAAGGGAATGAGATGAAAGAGGGTCCCACCATGGGGTTGGTTCCATGGTAAGTGCTTTAATTAAAATAGCAGGCAATATTAATACAAGATATTGAGACAGCAACACTGGAAAGGCAGTGATTCCTTCATTGCGATTCCTTGCCTAGGAGCAGAGAACCAATGATCTGCAAGAGCCTATCCGATCCTGGTTTGGATGAGCTGGGAAAGCATCTCCTCTTGTGCCTTCTGTCCCCTTCTTGCTCTAAATCAGCAATCATTTCGCTTTTGCTTCCTGTCCCCGTCAAGCCATTTGTCCTCCAGGACTTGCTCCAGCCTCTGCTGGGTCACAGCGAGGGAGGCTACATGCATTCCTGAAGTTCAGTGTGGCTCATTTTCATAGCACAGTTCCCCATTACATCTGAAGCTTGCTTTGATTTAGAGGGGGGGGGGGAGAGAAAAAACTTTTCTTGAAGGCGTAGCAAGCATCATTATTTCTGATGCAAATTTTGGATAGAAAAGGAATTGCAGCCATTGTAGAGCTGAAGGGATCTCAAGGGTCATCTAGCCCAAGCTGCAGCAATCACAGCTACTAAAGAATCCCTTACTGATGGACATCCATCAGTCCAGTATATCTGAAGGAGCGTCTCCACCCCCATCTTTCTACCCAGACACTGAGGTCCAGCGCCGAGGGTCTTCTGGCAGTTCCCTCACTGCGAGAAGCCAAGTTACAGGGAACTAGGCAGAGGGCCTTCTCAGTAGTGGCACCCACCCTGTGGAACGCCCTCAGGCCACCAGATGTCAAAGAGAACTACCAGATTTTTAGAAGACATCTGAAGGCAGCCCTGTTTAGGGAAGCTTTTAATGTTTGATGCATTACTGTATTTTAATATTTTGTTGGAAGCCGCCCAGAGTGGCTGGGGAAGCCCAGCCAGATGGACGGGGTATAAATAAATTATCATTATCATTATTATCATTATCATCTAACCTCTGCTTAAAAACCTCCAAAGTACTATTCCCAGATGAGCCAGAGCAGAAAGCATTCAGTGTCTGGATCACACAATCTGTAGGGTGAAAGTTAACCACAAACTGTATAAAAACCACACACCTGTTGTGAACTGCCCTTTCAGTTTCTGGAAGACAGGGTCTTGAGCCGTCGCCTGGGCTCTCCTCGCTAGCGACTCCGAAGCAGCGCTGGAAAACATGGTGGAGACATTGGAGACGTTCTCCAGACCAACACCAAAGGTGCTGACCAACTTCTTGACAAAATTCAGTGTGTGGGGGGTGATTTTGGCATCTGAAACCGCTCCACTCTTCTCAAAGGCGACAGAGTAGCACTTGGCCAGGCCTTGCTGAAGCTGTCGAAGGACCTAACGCCATCAAACACAAAAACAGAATGGAAATAATGAAGTAAACATTTGGCACCATACAGCAACATTCTGAGATGGAGTCACAGAAAGCAGTGCTCTCCCCAGCCGGTTTTGCTTTTCTGTCATGTAGTCTAGACTGCAATCCTGAGATCAGGGACTGACTTGGGGTTATTTTGTTGGTTTATCTGTAAAAAATGCTCCAGGAGTCCTTTTGCCTGAAAAGTGGGATAAAAACCCTTTAAAATAAATCAATACACATGTGACACATTTCCAGCGTGTTGCAATTCCTAGCTTTTTGGACGCAAACCTGTCTGCATAAAGCCAACTTTCCTGCACTGCTTTTTGCTTGTCAGGAAGTCCAAACAACAATTTTAGACACACATTTATTTCTGAAATGTTCTATATTTTACCCTTTGGTTGCATGAATCCTTCGCGGAAACTGCTGTCGCTTTTCGGCATCTGGTAAATAACTTTGAAAGGTCTGCTTTACTTGCAAAGTGCTATATACATACTTAAATAAAAAATGGGAAGTAAAGGAGGAAAAAGTCAATGGGAGGCAGGGGTGGCTTGTCCATTAAGGCAAATGGGGCACTGCCCCACCAACCTCAGCCTTTATTCTTCCAAGAGTGGCTAGAGAAACCCAGCCAGGTGGACAAGGTATAAATAAAAAATTATTATTATAATTGTTAAGTCCACATGTCTGCCTTCCTACTCAAAACCAGTCTAGGTGGTAGCACGACCTGTCAGGTTGCTCCGGCTGCTGCTGAGTCCCAGTGTTGGCACTTGCATAACTCAAGAGGGTGGAGATGGAGACAAAACTAAAATTAACTGGCTCTGCTTCCCGTTTGGTCTTATACTTACTATTGGGCTCCCTGCCTTCTGCCCAATAAGCTACTTTGGCTGTGTCTGAGCCCAGGCTTGACAAAGGCCTAGAGCACCAAGTCAGTCCCAAGAAATGCAAGCCCCCCTGAATCAGTGTGCAAGGTGCAAAAGCTTGAAACGATCTCAATACCAGGAGCAGGGGGAAGCAGGATGGTGACATACAGGCCTCCCCCCACCTACGTGCGTTTTGCTCGCATGTGACCACGTAGCACCCAATCTGATATGGAACCCGGGAAATAATTACATAAATCCATTTCAAACTGCGGAAAGAGCAAAAATTGCCCGAAAAGAGCAGGAAAATGGCTAGCAATCCCAGGAGCCTTTGCAACTGCAATCCCAGCAGCTTTTGCACATCACCCTCCATCGATGAGGAAGACTAAGATTAGATTAGATTAAGTTAGATTAGCCTCAACCAGAGCCAGGGCCTTCTCAACACTGGCTCCAGCCTGGTGGAATGCTCTGTCTCAGGAGACCAGGGCCCTGCGGGATCTGCTCTCTTTCCGCAGGCCCTGTAAGACAGAGTTGTTCCACCTGGCCTTTGGCTCAGAATCAGTTTGATTCCCTCCCCCTTTTTCTTTTTCTTTTCCCCTCCTATGATGAGATTTCTCCCTAATTGTTTTAATATTGTATCTTAATCTTTCAAATTGTATTTTAATCAACTTGTTTTTATTATTGGTTGTTAGCTGCCCTGAGCCCAGTCTTGGCTGGGGAGGGCGGGGTATAAATTTATTATTATTATTATTATTATTATTATTATTATTATTATTATTATTATTATTAGCCACCATTGCCACCTGTCTGGTCAGTGCTACTTGTTTTTTAAACAGTTTTTCAAGGGGTTCCTGGGAACATAACCCCGGGCGTAAGTGGAGAGACCCCTGTACATGTTTTTAAAATTCCAGTTCTAAATGGAAGAAACATACCTCTTCGTGCCAGTTTTCTCTGAACCAGACCATCTGATCCACTATCCCTTCCAGAGAGGAGAGGAGTGTGGGGTGCAATTCCCTCTGCATGTGCATAATTCGGCTGCAACGCCACATGGGAGCTGTGGCTCTGATTGGCCCAGGGTCCGAAGCCGAATGGGACTGGTTTCCGACTGAACTTGGCTGCTGCTGTCCGGAATCTTACAGGGGATGGGAAAATTCCCAGAAAACACCATTAGCACTACAAAGCACCCCAGAACCTTAAAAATAAGTTGCAATTTCTCTGTAAATTAGAAAAGAAATTGCAATCCCGCTACATTGACAGGCACATTATTAACACAAAACGTTTACAAGAATTTCCGCCGCAAACAAATACTTCCTGTTTCCACTTCAATAAAGCTGACAAAAAGAAAATATTTCATAGAAGACCCACACTGGAAAACAGAAATAGCTTTATGGTCCTCAACTTTCTTCCCCTCCAACTGCTTGGTTTTGGTGTGCCAGGAACTGCTAAAACATATTTCTAGAATAGACGTTCAGAGTAGCCTTTCCATTCATAAAATCCCACAACATGTCTGGGCTCCAAAGTCACCATTAGCCACAAGGAAACAAGTCATTTCCGAGAAAGACTGTCCAGAGAGAATACTGCAATATCATAATCTGTTTTAAACAGCAACCAAATGCTGTCTAGCAAAAGGGGAGAAAAGCCTAAAACTTAAAAACAAGCTATGCATTAGAAGCCATTTGTTTTAACCCTGTTATGCATTTAGGATATTTTCATGCTCCTATATTATTATTGTTTTGTTGTTGTTACTATACAGCCCTTCATCTGAGGACCACATGGCAGTTTACAATATAAAGGGGTGAGTTAGGGAAATGACCTAAAGGGTCAGTTATGAAATGTTTTTAAGTCTAATTCATGCCACTGCACAATCCACATGTTCTCCTACAGTAGGGGTGTGCGTTTGTCAATCATTCTATTGCAGTGGTTCCCAATTAGCTAAGTATTGCGGACCCCCGTTTTTCAAAAGCCAAGCCGTGTAGCCCTTACTTTTGAAAATTTTGATATCTGTATGGTACTTTCTGTTACGCGAAGGGTGACACAGACTTCTTGGGTATGTGGACCACCATTTAGGAGCCACTATTCAACAGTACTGTAGCCTCCTGGTGCACTGCACCTTAGATACCAGGGGTGTAGATGACCCCAATATACTGAAACACAGTCGCTGCTGTCATGTTGGTGCAACATTTATATATATATATATATTTATACACACACACACACACACACACACACACACACCAGGCTTCTGTAGAGCCTTTTATTATTATACCTCCAGGACATTTTGAATGGAAGGAAAATGAATTTGGGATCTGTGAGATCTGATATGAATTAACAATGGGGTAGGAGGGATTACAGACCTCAGATACTATCCTTGTATAGTAATAACAATCCACAGTACAATTACACTTTAAAATATTGAATTCAAGTGATCATCAGTAAAGGTAAAGGACCCCTGGATGGTGAAGTCCAGTCAAAGGCGACTATGGGGTTGAGGCGCTCATCTCACTTTCAGGCCGAGGGAGCCGGCGTTTGTCCACAAACAGCTTTCCCAGTCATGTGGCCAGCATGACTAAACCGCTTCTGGCTCAATGGAACACTGTTGACGGAAGCCAGAGCACACGGAAACGCCGTTTACCTTCCCGTCACAGCGGTACCTATTTATCTACTTGCATTGGCATGCTTTCAAACTGCTAGGTTGGCAGGAGCTGGGACCGAGCAACAGGAGCTCACCCCATCGCAGGGATTCGAACCGCTGACCTTCTGATCAGCAAGTCCAAGAGGCTCAGTGGTTTAGACCACAGCGCCACCTGCGTCCCTTGATCATCAGTACATATGTATGTATATATTTGTTTAACCCCTCCCCCAAAAAAACCCTATGACTTAACTGGGGTCCATTTTATTATCAGGTTTTTGACACATGTTTTGTAAGCATAAGGAGGTTGAACAAAGAAGCTGCCTCTAGAAGCAAAGTTGAGTCAAATTGCCCAACTTGAGAAAGGGCCAAGGACATCATGGTATGCCTGCTGCTTACCACTTTTGTAGCGCTCCCGCTGTTCTATCTTCAGTGTCAAGTAGAGGGTCCGAATAGGGAAGTAGACTGCCTGGGGATAGACTCGCCCAACCTATTTTGCCATAATAAAAAAAATACATGTGAATTCTCAACGGCCTCATGAAAAATACTGTGATCCAAACAGATCTGCCAACTGATTGATGCCTAAGCGTAACTACTCAAAAATATTTTTTAAAATAATGATATATACAGCAGGTGAAAGTACAAGTAAAGGGCCCGTCTGGGCAATATTTCAACACAAGTCCTGAACATGGTGGGGAGCAATAGCATATTTTTTCATACAGCTTTTATTTGGTTTTACAAATTCATTCACACTCATATTCACAAATAATAAAGACTACACAAGATTCTTCCGAATCTCAAGGCTTCCCTCCTCCCCTCCATGGGTTCTTTGGGTAACCTTTTAAACTGCTTATCGTTAAGTCCATCTAATTTATAATCCTCCATTGTGTCCAAGGTCTATATATCATTGCAAGAGTTATTTAAAACCAGCAATAGCATATCTTACCCCCTTGCCCACCTGGTGTGCTGGTCCACTATGCACAATTAGACATTTTGTGCTTCATTTCTCCCTCCCTCCCTCTCTCTCTCAGGGTTTTTGTTCTTAATTATATATTGAAGTTCTTCGTCTATGCAAATCATCCTCTTGAGGGGAGATCTTTATCCCAGGCTGCTATTATCCCAGGGAACTATTTGAAAGGGTTTCTATATGTGGACACTTGTTTTTAAATGTTTGCATTTTCATATATGGAACCATCTTAATTGCTTTATACACTGGTACCTTGGGTTACAAACACCTTGGGTTACAAACGCTTCAGGTTACAGACTCCGCTAACCTGGAAGCAGTACCTCGGGTTAAAAACTTTACCTCAGGATGAGAACAGAAATCGTGTGGTGGTGGCGCAGTGGGAGGCCCCATTAGCTAAAGTGGTACCTCAGGTTAAGAACAGTTTCAGGTTAAGATCGGACCTCTGGAATGAATTAAGTTTGTCACCAGAGGTACCACTGTATATGCAACTGCTTTTTATCTCTTTTTTTGGTTTATAGACCTTAACTGTTTTATAAATTGTCTATCTTATTGCTATAACGCACCCTGGGACCTTTAAGGTGAAAGGGACACGTAAGAAAGCTAACTAACTAACTAACTAAACGTAGGGATCAGATTCTGATAAAGGCATCGCCCAATCTGATATAAAAGCCGCTCCAAAAGGGTTATAAAGGGAAGCTGACAAGGATTCTATCATATTACTTTGTAAGCCAGACATCTGCATAATGAGATAGCATACAGAGCACTAAAAAGATCTTACTGATGCAGATAAAAAGAGAGAGGCACAGAAAGACAGCATTTAGTCTTTAAATAAGACCACAATTCCCAATGAACCCAGCACGATGTGTTAGCTGGGCCCATTAGAGCGTAACCTTATCTCACAAAATTGCTGCTCTACTGGGTGAAAAATAGCCACTTAATGTAAAGGGATACCACTTTCACCAAGCAGAGGTTTCATGACTCCTCCGGGGAGAGGAGGGAGGGAAACGGTGAACACACATTAATGTGCCATTTTTGCCTTTAAATCTATACGTCTTGGTATCTATTAAATGATAGGAACAATATATCTGACCAGATTCTATGAGGCAAGGCAGACGATAAGATATGGCGGGAGGTTCCTCTTGCCATCCTTTTTATCAAAAAATATACCGAACCTGCTTCCAAAGGAACTGGAATGTCACTTTAAAACGTTTGCAATGAATTAACTCCCGCCTGTAATGGCCCATTGGAGATCAGCATAAAATGTACAGTAATGACAGCTGGAACAGTCTGATCATGGTGAGGATTTCATTTCTGTATTTCACATATTTAAAGACTCCTGATAAATAAAAGCCTAACTTGTGCTATACCAACACCATTGCTGTGATAGCGCCACCAGAGATTGCGGTCTGCAAAAGCAAATCACTCTTTGACTCCATTTGCACAGCATGGAAAGCCATACTATAGCTTGCCAGGATTGCACCAATGAGCAGGACTGCACACATGTGAGGAGCTCACAAACACTTTGCTCCTCATTTTTTGCAGTGTGTATGTGGGTGTCTGTTACTCCTACACCATGGGTAGGCAAATTAAGGCCCGGGGGCCGGATCCGGCCCAATCGCCTTCTCAATCCGGCCCGCGGATGGTCCGGGAATCAGCATGCTTTTACATGAGTGGAATGTGTGCTTTTATTTAAAATGCAACTCTGGGTTATTTGTGGAGCATAGGAATTCGTTCACCCCCCAGCTACGCAAACACATGCTACCCCCTTTTTTGGGTAGTCTAACACAGTGTTTCCCAACCGGTGTTCCGCGGCGCACTACTGTGCCGTCAGACATTGGCTGGTGTGCCGTGGGAGGGAGGCGGGCGAGTCGGGCGGTGAGAGGCGGCGGCGGCGAGGATCCGCGTCGAGCCGGGGGCGGCTCCGCGGTGGTGGTGCCGAGCGGCGGGGCAGCGCGTGCAAAAGGGAGGAGCGCGAGACAGCGGAGGAGGAGGAGGCCGGCATGTCCGGGCAGCAGCAGCAACAACAGCAGCAGCAACTCCCGGCGACGGCTCCTCAAGCCCCGCCGCCGCCCCCTCCTCCGCCCGCTATCGCCGCCACCACCACAACAGCCGCCGCCGCCTCAGTTGCCGCCGTCCCTCAGTCCCTCGCTCTGCTGCCTCCTCCCACCCCCAAAGCTTGGAGGTTCCCCGGCAAGGGGGAGGGAAAAAACTTTCACTTTCGTGCGTCCCTCCCGGCGTGACGCTGCGCGCTGACGTCATGGGGCGGGGCTTTAATGGTGGTGTGCCGTGAGATTTTTTTTCAGTAAACAGGTGTGCCGTTGCCCAAAAAAGTTTGGGAAACACTGGTCTAACATCACGACAAAATGAAAATATCAGATTCTGTCTCTCTGACATTAACCCGGAAGTAACTGCAATATAATTTGCAAACTCAGTGGCTGAGTTTTTAATCAAAGGTATCTCTCAAAGTGGTGAGCGGCACTATTTAGCACGAAGAAACACCAATGAAAATCCCCGTTATTACGTATTTTTACATGGCTGTTTATTTGCATATATTTTAAATTTTTATATATGGATTTTTTATGGTAGCCTATATCTGCAATGCCTAATAAAGGTTTGGCGACGTAAGGATAACATAAAAAATAATCAAAGCGACCAAAAATGCATATATGAAGTCTTTTATGGTCATACTTCCCTGTGTACATAATGAAGGAAGGCTGCTCAATTGTAAAGCAGTCCTTTTGTTTTATATCTTGTGCCATTCTAAATTTATTGGAGAGTTTCTTAAATTCCCAGAGCTTAGTTATACCAATTCATCAAAGAGGCTCCTTCCATGAATTTCCAATACCTAGTTACAATAAGTCTTGGTACAATTAACGGTGATTTAAAGCATGCATCTGCATTTTGCCCGCAAAAAAGAAAGAAAAGAAAAAAGGATTTAACAAAGCCAATTCTGGGCAAACCGTTTTCAGTCTTTTGCCAAAGATGGGACATCATAAATAAAAAGGAAAAACTTTATCCTGTAATCAGCTCATGATCTGCAATTTTAGATTTTTTTATGTGAGGGTTTTTTTAATGCACATACTGTATGTATATATTTATGATTGCTGTAAACAACATCAGTATTTGTTTCAAGGACACTGCGATATGCAAATATTTTAAGTAAGTAAAATAAATAAATAATCTTACATGTTATCTGCCGTTTGATCTGAGTTTTCAGAACTATTTTGTGTGGTTCATCATTTGCAAATGACTTCATGCGCAATTAAAAATATCCCTATTTAAAGACTGCAGTTGAAGTAGTGATTTCTTTCACAGATATGCATCCCTTCTGGAATCATGGTATTCAATGCCATTTTATCGTTACTAAACCCATTAAACACCATCAATGAAAATACACAACACACAGTGTAACAGTTTCAGGGCGGGGGGAACTTTAAAAATACAATTATATTGCCTTCAGTTTTACCTTTAAAAAATGGATAAATAAAAAGCTTATACTTCTAAAGTATGAGAAACAATGAATCAGGCATTATTGCAAACTCCCCTACCTGACTAATAAGGTTTAACAGAAGTTTCCCTTCTGACCCAACCAGACAGGTCAACAGCTGTGGAATCCAAGCCAGCCATTGGATAGGTGGGACTCCAATGCAGTACTTGTCAACAGCATCTGCTAGCGTATTCTTGTCATCATCAAAGCTCAGTAGCCAAAGGACCTAGAAGAAAAGAGTGAAAATGAAAATGAAATCCTTTCATAGGAGAATGGATAATGACATTTCAATATCCCCCACATGGAAAGAGAGTTTGGGCAAAGGCTAAGTTCTGGTTTTTGCATGCCGTCACCCCCCTCACCTTTGTCACATCCATTAATTTCAATGGGTCTACTCTGAGTAGGACTAATGCTAGATGCAATAATAGTTGGAAGGCACCCCAAGTCTAGTCCAACTCTCTGCAATGCAGGAATCTCAGCTATCCAATGCCTCTAAGTTGCCATAACTTAAAACTTTATTTCAGCAGCTAGGTAGACAGTCTCCAAGGTTCTTAATGAAGGGAAAGACCTTTCCATTTAACAGGAAACCAATCTAGTGAGCAACAGGTATCAGAGAAAGTGTGATATGACTATCTTCCAGTCCAGAAAGATGTAAAACGGGTCTGAAAAGGGTTAACGAGGTCATGATTATTATGCCAAATGCTGGCAGGGAAATCCACCTTCGGCTATAAAAATAATAAACAAACAAACAATGGGATAGCTTCCAAACTATATTGGAGACAATAAATGTCAGATCTGTAAGATATTTTTGTAAGCTGGAGAATTGTTATTAGGTGACTAACAAATGCAAAAAAATAAGCAAAATATGAAGTCAAATCCCCTAAATAGTAATATTTGGAAAGAAGTAAGCTGGCAGAATTAAATGTAATGTGCAACAGCTGCAAGATTAAAATCAGCTCTGTTCTGCTTCACAGCTAAAAGTGTGTAGTGTTATGTGTTTACCCCAAAATGCCCATTAATACACAAATGCAAATCTAGTTTGGTAAAAACAGTACATTTTCTTTATTTTTAGATAACCAGCAGGTCACGTTTATGCACACTTTACATTTAAAACGAAAGCAGTATTGAAAGACTGCAAGAGCCATTTAGGAACTCACATTTGAATTAGTTTGGCAACTTGCCCAAACAAATCTCTCTCTTTCTCTCTCTCTTTTAAATACAGGGCACAATAGTAGTCATTTGTCAAAGATTAGGGGAGAAATCCATTTTAGAACCTTTTGGATTAAACCGAAGTTCAACTGAAGCTCAGGTGCTAGAAGCTATAATCCATTATTAAACTTCCATTTCAGCAGATAGAACTGGGTATGTTCTGGGGTGCGCTTTAGATTTTTTGAAACCGGGGCCACAATAACGATTGTGATATTATGGCTAGTTTGGATATGTTAAGAAATTCAACTGCTATATTATAATTTGCACAGGGAGAAAGCAAGGCTCTTCGTCTACCTAGCCCAACTTCCACTTGGCCACTTTCCCAGTAAATTCCAACAGCAGTCAACACCGTGCCTTCTATACACTGTCGGACGCCCATTATCCACAACTGGGTCCAACATCTGGACCCACCCCACTGCCCACCCCTGCTCTAGAGGGAACTGAGAAAGAAAGACACCCTTCTATTGGCCTGCTTTAGCAGCTGCTTACTCCAGCTTTTCCTAATTGATATAGTCTTTCTCTACCCCAGTAACTCAGCTTTCCTCAAACTGGAGCACAGCACACATTTGAACTTCAACTCCTCAATACACACACACATTGCTGTTGATGTTGGCATCCGACTGTCTCTGGAGACAATGGAGAAGGTCCCTGGAGGTGAAGTCCAACCGCTGCATTAAGCAGCACTGAAGTGACCTCAAATAAAAATAAACGCACTGGGAACCAGGGAACCCCACAAACTGAATCTGAATCTGTTCCAGGTTTGAAGTCATTTGGATGTATACATCCAGGGTTCTTAAAGTAGGAATAAAGTAATGGAGGAGGGGGGATGTGGCCTCAGGAGCATCTGGGTAGTTCATTATGTATCAGGGTAGAATATCTGAGTCAACTGAATTTCCCCCTCTTTCCTTGAAAGCAGTTGATGGCTACAGATAGTTTCACCTCTCCATCCCCCAACCTAAGTCAGCTCTGGCTAATTGCCAGTTGGTTGTGGAGACCATTTCTTTGCCATGATAGATGGCCTTGGGAAAGGATCAGGAAAGCTGACAATGCCTATTGCGCACCCGTCTTCAAGGATGACTATCCTCAAAATGAAAAAAATAAGGCAAGAGAACACCCAATCTTTTGTTTCCCTAAACTCTGGTGAGCTGTGCTAGAATGCAAAAGGCCACTGTCCACACAGCTAGTGTGCATGTTGATTTCCTCCAACAACGTGTCTGCCGTTTAATGCTTATGTTCACCAACATCTGCTGAAGCCCTGAGTCTGTGTTTAAAACATATGAATCGTGCGCCGTATCAGCATCCTTGTCACAACAGCCCATTCTGTATGTCAGGCAGAAACGCCGGAGCTCCTCTTATAAGCCACATACACAAACACCTCTGTGTTCACGATATTTATTTTATTTTTTTAAATTTCTATATTGCTTTATGTTTTTAAGAAAAATCTCAAAGCAGTTTAAAGGTAAAGGTAAAGGGACCCCTGACCATTAGGTCCAGTCGTGACCGACTCTGGGGTTGTGGCGCTCATCTCGCTTTATTGGCCGGGGGAGCCGGCATACAGCTTCTGGGTCATGTGGCCAGCATGACTAAGCTGCTTCTGGCGAACCAGAGCAGCGCACGGAAACGCTGTTTACCTTCCCGCCAGAGCGGTACCTATTTATCTACTTGCACTTTGACGTGCTTTTGAACTGCTAGGTTGGCAAGGAGCAGGGACCGAGCAACGGGAGCTCACCCCGTCGCAGGGATTCGAACTGCCAACCTTCTGATCGGCAAGTCCTAGGCTCTGTGGTTTAACCCACAGTGCCACCCGCAGTTTACAGCGTATTAAATCAATAAAACATAAATAAAACAATCTGAAGTAAGTCAAATATAGAGTATATAGTCAAACAACATAAAAGAAAACTAAAATATTATCTTAAAGAGTTCAGAATGAGACATTACAAAGGAGGTCAACTACAGAATACATATATAACATAGTAGGGCTGGTGAGTCTGGGCCTCGCCCCCTAGGCCAGATGGAAAGGGCCTCACCTTTGCCAAATACTTCCTGGACTTGCTCTCATTCTGATGGCGACAGGCATGCAGGTAGCAAGTGATGGCCGAGACCCCGAGATGCAGCTGACGCTCCTTCACAAATATATTTTCCAAGTAGTCTCCCCACATCGCCCAGGCCTTCACTAGAACGTCGTGCATCTGTACAGCTGCAGAGAAGGCTTTGTTTGCTTCCTCGGACCTGGGGGAAACATCATGGGGCAGGATATTTGCTGAACTTTAACAAGAGCAATGAACAACAAAGAGAGAATGGAATGCAACAGCAGAATCCGTAAATAAAACAATCAAGATGGTTCTTAGAAATGTCTGGAGTTTTCCATACTAAAAATAAAAATATCCTTCTGTTGCTTTGTAACAGGTTTCACCAACCTGCTCCCCACTGGATGTTTTGGATGACAGCTGCCATCAGCCCCAGCCAGTGAATAGCAGCGATAGTCCAAACATCTGGAGGGCACCGGGTTGGTAAAGGCTGCTTTATAATAAAAGGAAGTAGCTGTACTTTATATCCTAGAGGCGAGAGGAAGCCAGTGCCAATTCCCCACCCAAATTATCTGTCTGCTGGATGAATTCATTCCTCCTATTCCTCAGCCTAAAGCCCAACATAGATCTATTGCAACTCCCCCCTCCGCTGAGAAACTGCACAAATCCACAGTTCCCTTCTGGGGAAGACACAAGAAACCTATTTCAGACATTATGACAATGCAAAGAAACAGGAAGCACAAGGTGTCAGCACTTCCTGTTCCTTTGCATCAGCACAAGTGTCAGAAGCTGCTCTCAGTTTTACTTAAGTTTGGACCGCATAACCTGGAGTAACAGCCTGCAGCAATAAAAAAATTGATGGGACCAGGAGAAAAACATGGCAAATGGAAAATAACCTTATCTGTCAAATAGCTTATTAAACAGCTAATTAGCCTGGGTATTACTCAGCCACTTTATTTTTTGCTAACAGCTTTTCGTGTCCTAGGCTGTGCGGCGCGGCAACTTATTACTGAAGGAAAAGGCTGATAAATGGCTTGCCTTATTACGGCTTTCTACTGCTAACAACAGGATTTGTCTTTAGACTTCCTTTCTCCCTCGCCTCTCAAGTTATCTATCACTGACACCCCTGATGACTCTCTTTTATTCCTTTTGCCTTGCAGGCCAAGTGGGAAGAAGAGGGACTGCGCAAGTGACCTTTGGGTCCCAATTCAGTCGATAGCTGGGAAAGGGTAATAAAGAACGATTTTTGGCATGTAGCTTGAAAACATGAAATTGGGAGCGTCAAGTTCCGACACTGTACAGGAACCACGTTTTTGACAAGAGGATAGGTAAAGTTGGCACTTGAAAGTCCTTGATGGCAGATAAGCAGTGTAAATTATTCAGCCCGGCCGTCTTGATGGAGAAACCTTCTAAAGGCGCACTTGCGGCTGTTCAAAAGGAGCACATTGTGCTTCCTTGCTAAATTAATTACCTTTCCCCTATTTAAAATTCTCTCTAGATTTCCTCCGGAGAGAGGACAGTGATTCCTTCTGCCGTAAGCGATTGTGAAGCTGGGCGGTATACATTTCAAAAGCACATTGATTTTCCGCCTCTGAAGTGGCTACAGCAGAGTGCCAACGAACAGCTTCTCCTGCATTCTCAGCATGCGAAGTGGCGCAGTGCATCAAGTTCAATCTGGAGGGAGTCTGAAAATCTGTTTGCGCAGAAAGGCTGACAGTCAAACTACTGCTGAACAGATGTAGAGGTACCCTAAACCTACTCTCTCCTTCTCCCCTGTTTGGAATAGTTTTGAAAAGCAAGAGTTGTACAACTGGTGTGGCCCATCTTGGGTCAGACTGTGAGCCACTTGTGGGCCCCAATCCACCAGCTGAAGACTGGTAGTCTATCTCTCTCTACTATAGGTAAAGGTAAAGGGACCCCTGACCATTAGGTCCAGTCATGGCTGACCCTGGGGTTGCGGCACTCATCTTGCTCTATAGGCCGAGGGAGGCGGCGTACAACTTCTGGGTCATGTGGCCAGCATGACTAAGCCGCTTCTGGTGAACCAGAGCAGCGCACGGAAACACCGTTTACCTTCCCGCCGGAGCGGTCCCTATTTATCTACTTGCACTTTGACGTGTTTTTGAACTGCTAGGTGGGCAGGAGCTGGGACCGAGCAACGGGAGCTCACCCCGTTGCAGGGATTCGAACCGCCGACCTTCTGATCGGCAAGTCCTAGGCTCTGTGGTTTAACCCACAGCGCCACCCGCGTCTCTCTACTATATGGACCACTAAGACGTTGTCACAAGCTTTGCCAATGTTGTACAGGCTTTCAGTTTTATATTGGAATTTCAGAGACACTTTCACTTCCCCCCCCTCCTTCCCTCTCTTTGCCCTCCCCCCTTCATGTTGAAATGAACATAATGGATGCTAGCTGGGTCCTGCTCCTCTGGTTGCCGTGGTGACGCCAAGTGCCATTGGCTAATGGCATTGGGGAAACAACTGCCAATAGAGAGAAGCAATGTGAAAAGCCCCATGAAGGGTCATGTCACTGAGTGAGTTTTTATCCCTTTTCTTTGCCTTCGCTGTCCGGGGTTGGTCACTTGGTGCTAAACCCTAAGAGAAATGTGGGGTTTGGGGAGTATGGGAGTAAGACGCACTGAATTCAATGAGACTTGCTTCGAACTGAACATGTATCTAGGATTACGTTGTTTGGAATGGGTTTATAGAGGCTGACTGGTCCTGGGGTTTCCAGTGCAAAAGGATGGTCCTAAGCCCCTCTCTCAAAAGTAACTACCTCACTTTAACTTCCAGTTTAAACTCTATGCACCATCTTTATATTCAGGGCCACAATACAGTACATCTAGAGATTATATGTAATGTGAAGATTATGCGTTGAAATATTTTAGTTGATATTTTAGAATGTAAAATGCTATTTTATTTATTGATTGGTTTTACCTTGTGGGCTTATAGCCGAATAAAGTATTATCTATCTATCTTTAACTTCCAGTTGCGATCTCTTCCATCTCTATCAGATTACAGGCCTGGTGGGGGCTGCCAAAGAGAGAGGGCAGAGAACCCCCATTTACCATTTATTTTAGCATTTACCATTTATTTTAGATCATCTCATCCCACATGAGCCTGCTTCCACAGACACTGCTACAGGTGCCACATAATACACGTTCCACATTTGTAAGAACTCAATCATTTAATGTGTACACTATGGAAATCCCTGCCTATTGAGATCAAGCAGGAGCCTTCACTGTACTCTTTTCAGCTCCTTGCTAAAAACACCTGCCACCTAGATGCTTAGAAAGTTGAGGTGATTTTATTGCTTAAGTGTTTTAACTTTTGATATGTTTTAAAGTAGGTTTGTGAATTTTTCTTGACTTTACTGTTATCTTTTTGTACACCGCTTTGAGGGGTTTTTTTAATGATCAAGCGGTGTATAAATTTTATGAACTAAAACAAATAATAAGAAAAATGATCCCTCACTATCCAGGCTTACTCTTAAAAAATAATTATATCACCACTGGAAAACTCAGCACACAGGTGGGCAGCTGCAGTCAATCTTTCTTCCATGCAGTGTGGGGTACAGATAATGAGCGTAATTACTCCCGCCCACACTGAAGCTGTGACTTTTTCAACTGTGGCTTTTTACTTAGCCTCTGAATCACTGTGTTCTGGCATATACATTCCCAGATGTGTGCTCAACACCTAACCCAGTCATACGTACTTGTTAATCTGAGCCAAAAACATCCCCTTCAGCGCGTAGAACTCTGCAGTCATCTCCTTGGTAAAATACTTCAGATTTGTTGATTCAATAACCTCAAGGCCCTGTTCAATAGATTTTTTACACAGCAAGAACTGTAAAATATATATATCACAAGGCAAATTGAAACATATGAAGAAGAAAACTTTTAAAAGGATATTTCATGAGCTTCCAAATGGTGAAGAGTCATGCCGTCCATACCTAAATGTAACCATTTTTCTTGTTCTGAATCAAGAACCCAAAACTGGCAATAATATCCATACTAGTGCTGTTGCAATTTGTGCATTGATATTTTACCCTTTTGCACTGTCAAGAGGCAGGGGGATCAAGCAGGAAGGAAATGCAGGCATTGGATGAGCACTGGGTGGGGGAAAGGAGAAAAATCATGAAATGGCTAAGAGTAGGGGGGACCTAAATGAGCAGGTGCATCTTTTCAGGAGAAGGGAGGAGTTCCTACCTGGCAGGCTTTAGCCCTGGCCTCTCCTTCTTCCCACCAATACCCTGCTCCTCCATGCAGGATGGAGGATCTGATACTGCAGGCTGTGGCTCCTTTGCAGGGGGCTTCCCTGCAGGAAAGGTGCTTGCAAGCAAGCCGCTCTCCATAAAACAAATTGTGAGGAGCGATACAAATTGATCCGAGGCCTGATAAAGGCTGGTTGGTGCCCAGGTTGGCGTGGTGTGGGCTGATCAAGGGCGCCCAGATCAGGGAGCCTGTGCACAGCCTTATAGTTCCTGCAGGTATCTGGGTAACCAAGTTGTTTACGGCTTTCAAAGGTAAGTTTCAAAGACAATTAAGTTAAAGAAGTGAATAAAGAGCCAGCGGAAGTCTTTGAAAACCAGCACATTGTGCATAATAAAATGGCCACGCCAATCAAATCCTCAGTGGCCGTATTCTACATCAGATGTGTTTTCAAGGGAAGCCCTGCATATGACGCATGACAGCAATCCAATGAGAAGAGTTTGAAGCTGGCGATCCAGCCAAAACTGATGGAAAGCAATCTGTGTCACAATGGTGAACTAGGCCTCTAGCACAGGGGTTGTCAACCTGGTCCCTGCTGCCCACTAGCGGGTGCTTCAGGATTCTAGGTGGGTGGTAGGGGGTTCTACGGCACAAGCTGAATCCTCCTTCCATTGAGCACTGGTGGGCGGTAAGGAAATTTTACCATCAAGAAAGATGCAACAGTGGGCGGTAGGTATAAAAAGGTTGACTACCCCTGCTCTAGCATCTCTCTCTCCTCTCCTCTCCTCTCCTCTCCTCTCCTCTCCTCTCCCCTCTCTCTCTCTCTCACACACACTCCTGGCAACCTAATCATTCAATGGAAGCACACCCCAAACAGAACACACACTAAACTCCTTGATCCCATTTAACATTGCTGACATAACCGGAGTCCTAACACCATCAACATTCCACTGCGTTATGACGCCCCATGTGCCATAGCTATACCTGCATGCACTCGTTTTTGCCCATGACTCCAGCCAGCTGGAGGTAGCATTTGACTTGCTGTCGGATCTTCTGGAAGCAATCCACAATTGGCACCGTTGGAATAGTGTGAATGCGACTCAAGATGTCCAGAGCCACGTTGACCAGCCCTTGCTTCCGAGCGATCTTCCCATACTGGATAATGGCAGAGGCTGAAGCGTGGACTCCCAGCATGGCATTATTGGAGCTAGGATCGTGCTGAGTGCTGTTCTCATATGCACTGACGATGGCTAGGAAAACCCGAGAGAGCAAAACTTTTAAAATTATGTTAAATGAATTTACACATGCTCATTTTTGATTCATTACGTTTGTATCCTTAAGGTGGGATCTTGCAGAGGGTTCGGCAAGATCAGTGGATCGCCTCAGTCCACAAAGCCATCTCTTCAATGCCTTATGGCTCATTGAGAAATCAAGCAAACTATGACTTGGAACAGGTATGTCCAAAGTCCAGCCTGGTCAGTTTAATCCAGCCCCTGTCTTGTGTCATTTGGTTGGCCCTCATGCATGCCCACTTTATCAAATCTGGCCCTCTTTGAAAAAAGTTTGGACATCCCTGGAAGGACATGAATGAACCCAGGTTCTTCCAAGGATCACATGCTCCCCCTTCCCCACAGCTGGAAATTTCTGGCATGGGCCTGTTTAAACGAAAGCAGAAGCTTTGAAACACCTCCTCTCAGCCACATCATAGGAGGGGGTGGGACTTGTCAAGCCTGGGAGGAGATTTGGCTTGTTCGTATCTCACTAAACCTATTAACACAGCATGAGTTCCACAAGCAGTTGCTTTCTCCCGGCACCAGTGATCCAATCCTTCATGTCTTGGAAGTGACTCATATCACAGCAAGAGCAGCTAATATATTCTGTTCCTCCCACCAGAGTCAGACATCTAAATGCTACTCAGAAAGTTAAGCTGGTCCCAAAACAGCAGCTATGTTACTGATCCTGGGCAACTTCTGAACACAATCCCAGGTGCTGGTTTTAAGCATGTAAAACCTCATGCTGCTTGGGAACTGGGCATCTGAAAGACCTGTCTTCCCATGCAAACTTGTCAGATTATCTTAATTATTCTAGACCCTTCCTTGGGTGCTCCTAGCCACCAGCAATTAAATAGGTGAACACCAGGAAAATGACTTTTTTCAGATGTCAGTGGAAAAAACAAGTGGAAATGTGCCTGGCATCAAATCCATCAGCTTTCAGTCACCAGGTGACTATCATTTTATGTACCCAGGCTTTCCTTATCTTGCTGGCCTGTGCTATGCTAGTTCCACTTGCTTGGCTTGTTGTTTTTATTGAGTTTTGTTGTTGTCTGTATTGTACTATGTGACTTGATCTATTGGTAAGCTGCTCAGAAAATATTTTGATTAAAAAGCTGGATAAAAATACATATGAACTCACTCACCCACCTACCCAGTCTTGGCTCTGAATGCTTCAATGCCCAGATTGATGCACATTGTCAAATATACATGATTGTGCCTCATCAACGGAGTGGAAAAACATTTCATACACCTAAGCCCCAGCCTTATAAAGAGCCTGAAGTTTAAATCAACCAGCATCAACTGTTTTGGTGCCTGGAGATTTTTCTCCCCAGACCTGCTTATGAAAATGGAAATTTAAACTCACCCTCAATTTTTTGCATTTTATTTCTGTCCCAGGAACAGGTCTCAGATACAACAGTTTTAGGAAATAGTTTTCTAAAAGGCCGGAATAACAAAATCACCTTGCCAACCAAGAATCAGATCACAATTCCTTATGTGTTTTGAAAGCCAAAAAATCATACTTTTTATGCGAGGGGTGGAAAGGGGAGGGTATCTTCCCCGAAATAGGATATAATGGGACTGGGGTGTTTTTACCTTGGTAATGATGTTGCCTCCACATGAAAATGCTGCTCCAGTGGGACAAGTCGTCCGACACAATTGGCAACCTGTTCCTCCAAGTTTTCACAACAGTTTTCATGTCATGCAGGCTGTTATTCCTCCCAAGATTGGCCGGCTGTAACCCTGCATTTATTTGAGCTGCTTCCTGAAGTTCAATTATTTGCTGTGCCGCCTAGGAGGATGAAGGTTGTAAAAGTTATAGCACATGTGTCATTGGTTCCTCAGGAGGAAGAAAAAATGCAGCACCGACAGCTGAGTGATTTGTTTTGCCCATTGAAGACCATTCACACATTACAATGAAGAATGTTGAAGTCAACGTCACAATATAGTTGCTTGATTTCTTTTAATGCTGTTGATCAGATTATCAAGGTTCATTATCCACCCTCTTCTAAGGAAACAAACAGGGCCATGAATAACCATTAATGCAAAACAACACACATTCCCTGGGACAGAATAACTGCTTTAAGATCATGGCAGGGGTCTTGCTAACCCAACACCAACACCAAACAGCTGTTGTCTCCAACGGCATATAACATGCTGTTTTTGAAGTGCCACTCACTGGCCATATGGCATTATACAGACGGTGACATGTCTCTGAATTGCTTTGGAGAAGAGTAAAATGGTGGGTCTCTGAAAGTTTTGTTCATCGCTAAGAAAAAGCTGATTAAATGATTTTATTTTCTCCGGGAAATAGTACCGTAAAGGCCAGGAAGCTAAACGGACCATCACAGGGACTCAGAACCGGGTACCTGGCTTCTAGACTGAGAACTGTTCCTCTCTATTCTGGGACAACTCAGCTTACAAATGAGTGAGAGCTTATAGATGCAGTAGGTGCAACAACATGTGTAAAATAGCACAGCCAAGTAGTGGACGTGGTGCCCTCCAGCTGCCTTAGATCAATGTTTCTGTGGTGCTAAAGGTAAAGGTAAAGGTACCCCTGCCCGTACGGGCCAGTCTTGCCAGACTCTGGGGTTGTGCGCCCATCTCACTCAAGAGGCCAGGGGCCAGCGCTGTCCGAAGACACTTCCGGGTCACGTGGCCAGCGTGACATCGCTGCTCTGGTGAGCCAGAGCTGCACACGGAAACGCCGTTTACCTTCCCGCTAGAAAGCGGTCCCTATTTATCTACTTGCACCCGGAGGTGCTTTCGAACTGCTAGGTTGGCAGGCGCTGGGACCGAACAACGGGAGCGCACCCCGCCGCGGGGATTCGAACCGCCGACCTTTCGATCGGCAAGCCCTAGGCGCTGAGGCTTTAACCCACAGCGCCACCTGCGTCTGTGGTGCTAGCAAGCATCTAATACATATTTTTTAATTTTTCAGTCTGCCACTGTAAACTTTAATTTGTTTTAGGGGTTATTTGAGGTGTGTGTGTGTGTGTGTGTGTGTGTGTGAAATCATGCAATTCCAAGAGGACCCTTTTTAATTTTACTGGATATGACTTATGTAGCCACCTTGGAAAAAAGGATGGAGAGGAGTGCATAAACTTTTTCTGTGTGACTGGGGAGGGGTAAGAGAACCAACCCGTTATGATGGTGCTCATAGCACACTCTCAAGTTTTCAAATGTACCTATGGATCCAAAAGGGTTGGCAACCCCTGGTCACCCACTCTGGCTTACTTCAAACAGCCCTTCTGCAAATCCAATATGTACTCACCTTATGCAGGACAAATGCAATGCAGCAGCACTTTGACAGCCACCAAAAAGTGGCACAGAGTTAGTTAAGCTCTGGGCAGGCCTATAAACTTTACTGGAATTCAAATGCTTTGTAGAGATGTAACCATTTACAAAGCAGCTTCTTGAGAGATGAACACTTGTCTTAGCTATTAATCAACTAAGATAACTGCCTCCCACCCCCCCAAAAAATCTGTCTACACGTACACACAAATCTCTGGGAACAAAATAAATTAAGGAGAGAAACACCACCAGCACCTGCAAACACATAGGCACACACACACACACAATCACCAGAATTTCAGCGCTCACAATAGCTTAACCTTCATCCTACTCCCATTCATCATGCAAATTTAATTTTCTAGCAGGTATTTAATCACTCACTATCTGATGCAGGAAAAAGTAATTACTGCTGAGTAGCTTCATTGCCATGCTGGCAACTTTGTCATTCACTGCCTATTTTAGCAATTTGACAATGAGAATGTATACGAAGGTTTTCGACACGCCACGCAATGCACATGGAAGTGTTGAGAATGTATTTATCACTATTAATTCTTACAGCCGTGCGCGTGTGGCAAACTGAAATGGTAGCTCCTACTTGCTGAAAGAGGTCGATGCAGCACTTTGCCTATTATTCTTCTTAACTCTTTCAGACATGCTCTCATCTTAATATGTGGAAAGGCTGAAGTTTGTTATCAAGTCATTAAAACAAAAAGGCAGAAAATGCCACAAAAGGGATGCAAGGATGCCTAGACAACCTCCAGTATTATCCCAGTCTGCATCTCTATTTGAACTATTTATATAGATAGATATTGTATTGCATTCATGAGGTTATTTTAAATGGTTTTATGTATGGAACTGTTTCAAAACTTTGCTTCTTTTATGATTGCAATTGTTTAATAATTGTATATTTTATTGCTGCAACCCACCTTGGGACCTTACAGTAAAGGACAGGTAACAGGTCTAATAAACAAATAGAATAAGATGTCCTGCAATATTTTTTGTTCGCTGCGTGCCATGGGGGTAAAAACAGGCACGGCATATCAAGATGAGTGTACATGCGTGTGTATACACCTTGCTCTTTGCATGGCTCCTTACAGGAAACCTAGGAACAAACTTCCGTACAGTGCCTGCATGTTGATTTTAAAGACCAGCTTTCTCAGAAGCACCTTTTGCAGCAACGACAAAAAAGTTATCTGTGCTTAGGAGGGTCCTAGATTTACTTATTAGTTTTATATACTTCATCATAAGTTCTCAGGGCAGTTTGCAGAATAAAATACAGGATAAAAACAAGCCTATAATTAAAAACAAATTAGCAAAACAATACCCCCCCCAAAGGAGGGTCTGACAACTCACAGCAATCTCTGGCTCACCTGAAGAAGGGGCGTGTGAACGTGTGAAACCACCTGAGGAAGTCTTCGCCATTCCCGGATAGCCAAGCCACTGGCCATTTCAACCAGACGCTCTATGTAGTTGAGCTGTTGTTCCTCGGGATGGCAGATTGCCAGGTATCCACGGTACATGTTGACTTTCCATGCCATCTCTTTGGGGCAACTCAACTCCACCTTGGGGCAAAATGAGACATTACAATGCTTTTTGTAGGCGAAAACACTGCAAAAGAAAAAAAGACCGGCTGGGTTTTCAGACACAACGCAAAACCGTGCTTTCTGCTAACCGTGGTTAAAAACTCACACCATGGTTTGCAAAATTGCCCAGGATTCAAGTTCCTAAGATGACACCTGTCTCCATGCTGCCCTTGTGCTGAAGGGGTCCAAATTGTTGCTTGACAATAGTTTGCAAGCTTCGTAACAGTTAACCACTTTTAGAAAACTGTGATTGCAAACTAGTTATCAACTTATAGTTTCATGTCCTGACTCGGTGAGCTCCAAACAAACCAAGGTCTGTTGGCAGACACACATGCATTAAAACAAACTGTGTCTTAGCTTAAAAAAATGGCGGACATTAAAATAAGGGAGGGAAACCTGTAGCCCTCCATACTACATTGCTCCCATCATGCCCGATGATTTACCATGTTGGTGGGAGCAGGTGGGACTTTCTTATTTTATATTCTTTACTGAAAGATAAGAAGTACATAATTACAAGTGCACAGAGTAAGATAAGATGCAAAGAAGAATAAGAAATAGCACTCATACAGAAAACAAAATGAAAAAAAATACGGCATTTATAAAAATGAATTCCAAGTACAGTATCGTTAAATTTGTCCATGACCATCATAATGGAGTCCAGTACGTTCTAAATATTGTATTTGCTTGCATGAGTCTCAATTTGAGGTCCAGAGACACACTTGTTATAGAACTTAACACAGTTTTCCATTGTTTGGTCAAGATCAAGATCTCCAGTTCTTTGTACTGAGTTTATATAGGTGGCTCAAAATTGTCGCATTAAGCAACACCAGCGCCATTTACCTCCAGTGGAAAGTGGACAGTAAGCATAAATGTAGAAACAGCATGGAGGCAATTAGGCCTCAACATCCTTGTATTTATGAAAAACATGTTTTCTGGCTTAAAAAGAAAAAATCCAGAGCAGCTCAATTTACAGCTTCACTTATTTTCTCTTTAGTTCATTAGTATAGGCCTCATTACTGAAAATCTCTCTTTCAATCCAAGCTCCAGCTATGGCATGTCCGCAGTTGCTGGTGGCTGTCACGTCGATTCAGCCTGCAAGCCTTCACAACGCGAAGCTGTCAGACATGATCAATTCACTTGGCTGCAATTCAAGGCTTCAATTCTACCCTGCAATCTATTCAGTACTGCACAGCTGCAGGGGGAGGGGGGACGTGGAAACAGCACCAAAATATGATGATGATCATTATTATGAAATGATTTCATAATTATTGTAGGGATTGGGCTTCCATGATTGTGGTTCTGTTAAAACTTTAAACCAACAGGGATTTGAATGTGAATACCCAACAGCTGAGTAAAGTACAGTTTTCAGGAGAGAGGACTGCACCAGGTATCTGTTCTCAGAGCACCAAACCTCCTTTCTTAATAATGCAGAAAACTTTACGTTTCCTATGGCTGCACTCAAGTTGTGGACACCCCTTCAAAGATAAAAGGCCTCCTTCATCCTGGAAGCAATCTTTATCAAGACATGTTTATTTCAACTCCCTATTTCACAGCTGAGTGAGATAATACGTAGCCCGTTTCATTCCTATGCTAAATTCCTCAGTATGGCGCTGTGGGTTAAAGCCTCAGCGCCTAGGACTTGCCGATCGAAAGGTTGGCGGTTCGAATCCCTGCGGCGGAGTGCGCTCCCGCTGCTCTGTCCCAGCGCCTGCCAACCTAGCAGTTCGAAAGCACCTCCAGGTGCAAGTAGATAAATAGGGACTGCTTACCAGCGGGAAGGTAAACGGCGTTTCCGTGTGCGGCTCTGGCTCGCCAGATGCAGCTTTGTCACGCTGGCCACGTGACCCGGAAGTGTCTCCGGACAGCGCTGGCCCCTGGCCTCTTGAGTGAGATGGGCGCACAACCCATCTGTCAAGACTGGCCCGTACGGGCAGGGGTACCTTTACCTTTACCTTTATGTGTGTCTGTGTCTGTGTATATTTCCCAAATTGTCCTTCAGGGCCTTAACCAATGCTAAAAGTACAGAATATTCTGGACTTTTACCTCAAACATAATCCACAGTTATGAAACAATATATAGCAGCACTTGGACATGAGAGCAAAGCTTCTTGCTAATATTTCGCAGGAAGCAACATGGCTTTCCTGGGTATGGGGATGCCCTACAAAGTCAGATTTTCCACTAGCATCCACCCTGGTACTGATGTCTCCAGATAATCCAAATCTCAAATTCCATGGAAATGTTGCCATTGATTTGAAAGGAACGGATTCACTCTACACAGCCCTTGAATTTGTTTAGTTACTGCATTTCCATCTCGGGGTAAACTCTAGCCTTTGCCTGCTCCCACACATGTCAAGAAGCATAAACCATCAGAAATGGCAGCGTGTGGCAGGCTGGGAGGATGATGAGCTATAGTGCTGAGGTCATGTTGCAACTCCAGCACCCACCACTCCAAGATACAATGCAACTACGCCATTTTGGACTCACAGCTGTCCATGGAGGCGCAGGTCAATTCTGTGTCCAGGGCAGCGGTCTACCAGCTCCATCTGGGACGCAGGCTGAGACCCTACCTGCTTGCGCACTGTCTCGCCAGAGTGGTGCATGCTCTGGTTATCTCCCGCTTAGACTACTGCAATGCGCTCTACATGGGGCTACCTTCGAAGGTGACCTGGAAACTGCAACTAATCCAGAATGAGGAAGCTAAACTGGCGACTGGGAGTGGCTGCCGACACCAGTCCTGAAAGACCTACATTGGCTTCCAGTAAATTTCTGAGCACAATTCAAAGTGTTAGTGCTGACCTTTAAAGCCCTAAATAGCCTCCGCCCAGTATACCTGAAGGAGCATCTCCACCCCCCATCGTTCAGCCCAGACATTTAAGTCCAGTGCCGAGGGCCTTCTGGCAGTTTCCTCACTGTGAGAAGTGAGGTTACAAGGAACCAGTAAGAGGGCCTTCTTGGTAGTGGCGCCTGCCCTGTGGGACGTCCTCCTATCAGATATCAAGGAAATAAACAATTATCTGATTTTTAGAAGATATCTGAAAGCAGCCCTGTTTAGGGAAGTTTTTAATGTTTGATCTTTTATTGTGTTTTTATTGTTCTGTTGGGAGCTGCCCAGAGTGGCTGGGGAAACACAGCCAGATGGGCAGGGTATAAATAAAAAAAATATGATGATGATGTGGTTGGGAAGCTCAAAAGGTACAATGCTGCAGAATACAGCTGGTCTACAGTTCACATTCAGGTTAGATTTTGACTGGTCTCTCGCTACATTTGCAAGCTCCCGTCTAGGAGTGTTCACACACAGCTCATCTCTTTCCTCGTGCTGTAACCACTAACCTTCCTAGTTACACACACCCCGTAGCTTTGCATTAAAACCCAGCAAAGAGCTGAAAGCTTATGCAAACACAAAAGGGTGGCGAAGACTACAGCTGAGTTCAGCACACCAGATTAAGACAGAACACAGAATTCTGAGCAAGGAGCTGTCGTTTGACTTAAATATGAACTTCACTGGGATTCATGCTGGGATTCTTGGGAAAGCTTCAATCAGAGACAAGTTACTATGTGGATGATGCTGATACTTGAGTAAGCTTGACTGAGCTTTTTTTTATTTCTTTAAAGAAATAAATCGCATCAAGGTAGAAAAGTTCTTAAATATCCCCCCACATGCCTGAATTATGGATTTACCAGTGAGACAAGAAGGAGCTATATATTGAAACCAGTCCTCCCTTCTTCGCAGCCACTTAGCTTTATAAATGTTTAATACAGCATGAATTTCACTCAACCCGAACACACACTCAAGATATTTTAGACATGAAAAACAGAGCGCCCTGAAGCAATCTACTAGATTTTGAATGCTCTACAGCAGCCCCGGTTTTATGAAGGACTAACTCATCAGGTACACACACACACACACACACACACACACACACATGGTTCTAGCTCATATATTCTCAAGTGGTTCCTATGAAAGGACAAGGATAATCAGAATACAAATCCACATTGCTCAGTTGAGATGGCAAAGGAGACGGGATGTAACTACATGGTGTGTCATAAAGGGCAAAGCTCACCTATTTGAAAACTGTTGTTTTTCAGCTACTACATTAGAACAACTACATCCTCCAACTCTCTTTACTCCAACAGAGGAGATAAAATTGCAGCTCAAAATACGTTTAGGCATTTAACCTATTCTGCACCTTGACTTATTAAAAAGAAATCCCATGGCTGCGATATTATTCAGGTGTAAAATCAAGTCATGCTCTGCTCTGATGCCTAAACCAAGGCAATCTGATGAACCATGGTTTAGCATCCAGGGACTTCCAGGGAAGGAAGAGGCAGAGGGAAATCATACAAACTATAATTCGCCTGTGCATCAGGAACATAAACCATGCTTTGGCATCTGAAGTATGATTAGAATGAACCATGGCTTACGTATTATGTCTGTACCAGCCTGTTCATCATCACGGTTTGCCTGATTTGGACATCCCAACAAACTATATTTATTGCAAAACAGAAAACGAGGAAGGTAGCACACAAGCTCAAGGCACAATGCCAATGAACAAGACATGGTTTAACCATAACATTTCAATTGGGGCCAGTGAAACACATGCTCAGCTAAGAGTCAAGCACAGTATTGGAACCATTCCTCCTAACTGCAGTTTTTCTCACATGTCTTCTGTTGCATCCATAGTATGTTTATTTTTATCCCTCTGAATTAAAATGAAAAATAAACTCATTAACAGAAAAAGTATTAAGGCCTTATTTTAAACTAAGAAAAACAGGTGCATCACCTGTACTATTTTAACATGCCCGGCTGCAATATTAATTGCTGGAGGCCCAGGCTGCAATTATTTTGACTAAGAACTTTGAACGATGAGCAGTCTGAGCCACTCCACTTCTGCCATTTGCTAACTAAAGCCTCAAAACATGTTTTATTGATTTCTTGTCCTTTCGGTTGCTGAGCTATGCCGTGCAAGTTCTGCAAGGCAGTGCCATTAAGGACTAACGCAGGGCATATTGCCTTTGAATAAAGCAGTGGATGATCTATCACTAACGCATTTTTTATTTGAAATTATGCCACCCAAACTGAAATACATCTCAATTAGCCATCAGGAGTGTTTTATGCCTTCGTTCCCAATGCTGGCTTTAAGAAAGTAAACAGAGAGGCTCAGGAGGAGGAAGAAGTACATCAGACCATGCTGCACTTAGCTTAATGCACAAATTCTGGCGCCAAAATGAAACAAACGAAAGCTCAGAACTATTGAAAGAACCATGCCCTGTCATGAAAGAGACAATGACTCTACTCTCTTCTCAGTATTACTCACATGTGGATATTTTGGCAGCTATTCCTACAGGACACTGGCTGACAAATCACATGCTCTGTCCCACCATTGTCACCTTCCTGAAACATGCATTTCTCCATTGTGCCTAAGTTATCAGGCGCATCAGCAGTGACTTTAGAGCTAACCAGGGTACCAAGTGAACTAGCACCAGCCCAAGACATTTTGCTACCTGAGGCCAAGGGCAACCGGACCTGTAACCTGGTATCTGAAATCACAATGCGAGACTATTTCACATTATTGCATAAGCAGGAACCCTGGTTAAATCAATTAACATAAATGCTAATGTAGCTACTTAGGGGAATTGGTGTTCCTGAAGGGGGTGGGGAAGTGATCTCAAAGCCCACTCTAAACTGCTCAACCACAGGTAAATGATAATAAAAAAACCCTTTACATCAGAATAAGCTCATAACCTGTAGTTTTCTATTTAGGTTTGACATCAGAGATGGGGAACCCGTGGCCAACTCCCATTATCCCTGGTGACGTTGGCTGAGGTTAAGGGAGCTGCAGTCCAATACCATCTTGAAGGCCACAGGTTCGCCATCCCTGTTTTAACAAAGAACGAAGAGGAGCACAATCATCCAAGGAAGGGAAGAAATAGTCCTCACTGGTTTGCTGTGACTAAGAGCATAAACAGGGAAGAGAAGGGATTTGCCGGAGGTCACCTGCTGTGAGGAGGCTCAAACACAAAAGTAAGGCAAAGAGCCATCCCAAACTAAATAGGCTGCCCATAACTCAGAAGAAGAAGAAGAAGAAGAAAAAGAAGAAGAAGAAGAAGAAGAAGAAGATTAGGAGGAGGAGGAGGAGTTTGGATTTGATATCCCGCCTTTCACTCCCTTTAAGGAGTCTCAAAGCAGCTAACATTCTCCTTTCCCTTCCTCCCCCACAACAAACACTCTGTGAGGTGAGTGGGGCTGAGAGACTTCAAAGAAGTGTGACTGGCCCAAGATCACCCAGCAGCTGCATGTGGAGGAGCGGAGACGCGAACCCGGTTCCCCAGATTACGAGTCTACCGCTCTTAACCACTACACCACACTGGCTCTTAGCAGAGACATCACCTTGCCAACAAAGGTCCGTATAGTTAAAGCTATGGTTTTCCCAGTAGTGATGTATGGAAGTGAGAGCTGGACCATAAAGAAGGCTGATTGCCGAAGAACTGATGCTTTTGAATTATGCTGCTGGAGGAGACTCTTGAGAGCCCCATGGACTGCAAGAAGATCAAACCTATCTATTCTTAAGGAAATCAGCCCTGGGTGCAGATCCTGAAGCTGAGGCTCCAATACTTTGGCCACCTCATGAGAAGAGAAGACTCCCTGGAAAAGACCCTGATGTTGGGGAAGATGGAGGGCACAAGGAGAAGGGGACGACAGAGGACGAGATGGCTGGACAGTGTTCTCGAAGCTACAAACATGAGTTTGACCAAACTGTGGGAGGCAGTGGAAGACAGGAGTGCCTGGTGTGCTCTGGTCCATGGGGTCACGAAGAGTCCAACACGACTAGACAACAACAACAAAAACTCTTAGCAGTATTCACTTTTAGCTCTAGTGTACTTGGAATAGAGCTGGGAGGTAGCACCTTCCTATAAGCAAGATTGCGAGGCAGGAGTGCATCTAGCTCCTCAAAAGATATTTGTCTTCACTGCAGCCACGGAAAGTAGCCTGACTCTCTTCATCTTGTCCTACTGACAGATGTTTCTTGAGAACCAAGGGACTGCAGTGTGCATACCTGCGCACTTCACTTGCCTCCCTTTTCCTCTCGTCTGCTAAAAAAGCTCCCCAGACACAAGAATGATTGGAAACAGAAGCCAGTTGTCCGTGTTACATTTGCAGATGCTCAATCAGCATCTTCTTCCCTTGAAGAAATAATTAGGACAAAAATCTGGGAAACCTGCACGCGGAGCACGAGCTTCGCTGGCTGCTCACTCCATCACAAGGAAGCGCACCACCACCCCATAGGGTGCAGCTTCCATTGATAGGAGCTGCAGGCCCACCTTCCAACAGTTGCTCTTTCTACAATCATGGATTAAACCGGATCCTCTGGGACAAAGGGGAAGGACACCCACCTGCACCAGCGCCTCCTTCATGGCGGTCCAGTTGGAGATGCGCCACGCACATTCCAGGACTAGGTAGGGGTTTATATGACCCTTCGATTGGCCGTACTCTGTCAGAGCCTCCCACTGGTTCAACTCTTTGGAGCACCTTGAAAAAGGAACACAAGGTTGAGCTCACTGGTTAAGAGTACCTTTGCCCATTTCAAATAGTTAATAGAGGGAGTTTATTTTACGAACTTATTTGGGACACTTAAAAGGCTGCCCAACCAAACTCCCCTGGGCGGCTTACAATAAATATGTAAAACACAACCGAAATGCAAAGTCAAGCATACAGCCGTTACAAAGAAAGAAGGTAAAGGTAAAGGGACCCCTGACCATTAGGTCCAGTCGTGACCGACTCTGGGGTTGCGGCACTCATCTCGCTTTATTGGCCGAGGGAGCCAGTGCGCAGCTTCCAAGTCATGTTTAAAAAGAAGTTTTAACCATGGCAAATTAAAGGTGTTTTTTTTTAAAAAAAAAAAAAAGCAAGGTGGTTTTTTTCCCTGTGTAGCAGTTTTGATCTGGAATAAGTGTGATGATATTTGTTCAAAAATATAGCAAATGGTGCCACTGATGGGCTTGAGGCATCAGTTAAACAACAGGAGATTCAACTAAATTTGCCCATTCCTCAATATCTTCTGAATTTTATGTTCAGCCTCACATCAAATCTTTTAAGATACATCAAAACCGAGCAGTAGAACAAATTCAATTAACATACCGAATCCAGTGGTCCTCCCAGAGCTGATACTCTGGGAAAATGGCAGGGGAAGCATTGCTTCTTTCATGTTCTTTCTTCGCTTTCTCCATTGCTTTCTCATAGGTTTCCTGTGCCTAAAAGAAATTGAAGAAGCTTATTTTCTCACGGGATCCTACAGGAGGAGGCACACTCACAAACAGATGCTGCATCACTATTTCCTGATCTGAAAAGCCGGAATTAAGACTGTGCAACAGACTGTAGTCAATAAGATCCACAGTTGCATTCAGTAAAGCTTCTCTTTCCTCAAGCAGAGGACTGGTGCCACTGATGTGCATGTATGGCCCTCGCTCCTGGATATGGTGGGGGGGAAATGTGCATATCACCCATTTGCATTAATTGCAAGTACCTTCACTGTACTACTGTTTTAGATGCCTGTTGAAAACTCCTCTATTTCATCCGGCTATCCAGGCACGTGATCTGGAGACATCTCTTTCTGAATTTGTTTTAATTGCGCTCCCCACCCCGTGCTTAAAATATATTTGCATTTTATTTTTAACGGCATTAGGTAAAGGTAAAGGGACCCCTGACCTTTAGGTCCAGTCGTGGCCGACCCTGGGGTTGTGGTGTTCATCTCGCTTTACTGTCTGAGGGAGCCGGCGTACAGCTTCCGGGTCGTGTGGCCAGCATGACTAAGCCGCTTCTGGCGAACCAGAGCAGCACACGGAAACACCGTTTACCTTCCCGCCAGAGTGGCACCTATTTATCTACTTGCACTTTGACATGCTTTCGAACTGCTAGGTTGGCAGGAGCTGGGACCGAGCAACGGGAGCTCACCCCGTCACGGAGATTTGAACTGCCGACCTTCTGATCCACAAGTCCTAGGCTCTGTGGTTTAACCCACAGTGCCACCCACATCCCTTTTAATGGCACTGCTTGATCACAAATGTGTTTGAGAAGAAGGGTGGGGCATCAATGTAATCTATTATTATTATTATTATTATTATTATTATTATTATTATTATTATTATTAGCTTGTCACAGCCAGGACAATCATGTCTCTCATACTACACTTAGATGTGCATTTTTGTGCCTTGGGGACTCCACTCGGAATTTGTGTAAGGTTTCCCCCGTAGCCTTTTCTTCTTCCAAAGATGTCCCCCAAAGCAGAGGTTGTTTACGGTCAGAGTTTTCCTTCTCCTAGGTAGGCTATGTTCCCAGGTTGACAAGCTCCATCTGCCCCTCACTTCCCTCTACAGTGCATGGTGCTTATACCACTTACATGCACAAAACTGGCTTCCAAGTGGTTTACAAGTATAAAAACAAGTATAAAATATCCACCTGTCTTTAAAATATACAATAAAACAAACTCCATCAAAAGGTTAAAAACATCTACAATTGAAACATGTGTTGAAGCAGGTCTGTTAAAAAGCATAACAATTAAAAGTTAAACAACTAAAACAATTAGATCAGAAAGGTCAAGTTCAGGGGAATGCTTGTCTGAAGAGGCGTGAAAAAGCCCTTCAATTAAATTCGCTCATGCGCTGCCTGACTGTAGCTCCGCTTGTAAGACATGCTATATCAAGGTTGTCGGCAACCCCTGTTCTTCAATACAGGGACATTATATAATGCTTCCAGTACAATCACGCACCCGCACTCTGTGTGCTTGCCATATTTATATGGTCAATTTTTAATCTAATATACTACCTGCTCAAAGAAGCCGTGTTGCTCGTAAGCAATAGCAGTTGCAGTCTCCGGAAATTTACAGCGTTTCTGCCACAATCCAGCCCACATGTCCTCCTCTTGCAACAGACAGTACAGCTCCGCAAGAGAATCGAGTATTTCCTTAGAGGGAGAGGAAAAGCAAAAAGAACAACAATAACAATATAATAAATGTTGCTGCTATGGCACAAAGTTTACGACCGACCCATTATGAAGCAGACATTTTCTGCAATAAAGCTATGAGCCGGGAACTGGAACAATCGGGCAGCTGGCCAAACAAACACAGGCAACTCTAGTTTCTTGGGCTTATTCAGTTAAAGGAACTTCTAGAATAGGCCTATACTTTTGCAGTTCATAATATGATGCATGCCTGATTCTATCAGGGCTAAGAACATTTTATCAGCTGACTGAAGATACACTACTGTCCCGGTCAGGAACTAGCTTTGTTGGGAGAGCCATGTCGAGGAAATGCTGGAGGCTGGCTGGCCAGGATCCACCTTCACAGAAGACTGCCAGCACTCCCACAGAAAACCCTCGCTTACACCAAAGGGCAGCTGACGTTTTTACCTTGTGGGTCATATACATACACCCTTGGCCAAACTTCCAGAAGTCACATGACAGTGGTGGGCATGGCCATCCTACTCTGCCCCTCTCTTTCTCTCTCCCCCACATCCTGCCAAGCTCAAGCACATACTGAAAAAGAAGCTAATTTTTTTTGGGGGGGGGTGAGATCAGCTGTTTCAACTTTGAACAACGGAGTGTGCTGGAAAAATTCAGCCACCAAGGGCCAAGAAAGACGTACTGCTAACCTTGGTTCACAAACTTACGCAGTGGTATCTCGGATTAAGTACTTAATTCGTTCCAGAGGTCTGTTCTTAACCTGAAACTGTTCTTAACCTGAAGCACCTCTTTAGCTAATGGGGCCTCCCGCTGCCACCGCGCGATTTCTGTTCTCATCCTGAAGCAAAGTTCTTAACCCGAGGTACTATTTCTGGGTTAGCGGAGTCTGTAACCTGAAACGTATGTAACCCGAGGTACCACTGTAAAGCCAAGCTTGGGAACAGGGTTCTCCTCACCAGAGTCATTTCTTAATGCAAATTCTTCCCTCCCAGCACACAAATACAGTTAAAACAATCCGCTAGCTTTAATAACAGCTGAAGCAACCAAGGTTTCTCTTAGCCAAGATCTGAACCCACTCTGGGTTGCAGATCCTGAGGTAAAGAAATAGCGACTTTGACTACTATCACTTTTGAACTCTGCAAACTGAAAACATTGCTCCCTACCTGTTGAGGAGGAGTTATGCTTTCCTGCTCATAAAACTCAGTGCAGTGCTTAGGCTTAATCTGGAGACTGAGTCCCTTCTCAAAGGCTTGGTGCTCCAGCATCAGAGTTGAACGGAACCAGAGGTTGTGTGTTTTACCCAGGTACTTCAGCACACAGGGCCTGATTGGAATGGGAGGGACACACTGAGACATGGCCTCCACAAAACAGTTCAGTGCACTAGGCTGGCAGTCCCGCTGCACTTGATGGCTCCCGCTACACAGGAATGGGCTAATTTCTCCCGCAAGGGCCTGAGAGAGAAGAGATAGGAGGGTAGGAAAAACTGCTGAATCTTTGTGTTAAAGCAATCAAGTCATTTCAACACAGAAACCTCAATATATTGGGACAGTTCTCATGCAATGATCTCAAATAGCAAAGATGCTGAAATGTGTACTTCTAGTCTCAGAAATACTATTTATAAAAGTGCTTACATACTGCCTGTATTGTGGGGAAAAACAAGCAGTTTGCTATATACAACAAAACCAAGTAAAATTGGAGATCATCAACTATTACTGAAGGAAGTTTTCTTAATTGCCTACATTTATAAAATACAAGTCCTGGCCCAAGTTTGGCAAACGGTGAACTAGTGATTTCTCTAATATATTATTCCCAAGAAAATTTGAATCTCTCTCTTTCACTGACTGCGCTTAATTCCTCCCAAGTTTTACATGCTTTCTGCAGTTGCAATATACAGCATGAGAGGCGACCAAAAAAATTAGTAATTTTAAAATGTTTCAGATTTTTTCCCACACCTTTTCTCAAAATGTGCTTTGTTGTAATAATAAAAAATTCACACTCACATGTTGCTGTCTATCCGATAGGATTTTCCACAATCTGGAGAACAGCTGGATCCAAGTCCTTTCAGCTAAGGGCGTGGAAATATGGCACAGCTGCACAAAGGCACTTAGCAGGGCTCCAGTCTTGAAATAAAATCAATACGGTTAGGCATATTGAATGATGAAGGAGCTTCCTTCGCCTGCCTCCCCTCCCCCGCCCCCAGGCCATGACTCTATACATAAAGACCAGCAATTCATACCTCATAGTCTTATTCCACAGCACAGCTATGGAACAGCTGCAGCAATACTATGACAAACACCACGTAATCCTATGCACGGTTATTAACTAATTTTAAATGGGTATACACCGCCATGGTGTATACCTTATGGTATACACCACCATAAGGGACGCGGGTGGAGCTGTGGGTAAAACCTCAGTGCCTAGGACTTGCTGATTGTAAGGTCAGCGGTTCGAATCCCCGCGGCGGGGTGAGCTCCCGTCGTTCAGTCCCAGCTCCTGCCAACCTAGCAGTTCGAAAGCACCCCCGGGTGCAAGTAGATAAATAGGGACCGCTTTCTAGCGGGAAGGTAAACGGCATTTCCGTGTGCGGCGCTGGTGCTGGCTCGCCAGATGCAGCTTCGTCACGCTGGCCACGTGACCTGGAAGTGTCTTCGGACAGCGCCAGCTCCTGGCCTCTTGAGCAAGATGAGCGCGCAACCCTAGTTGGTCATGACTGGCCCTGACGGGCAGGGGTACCTTTACCTTATACACCGCCATTCCTAAGGAACAACCCAAGGCATCTAGCAAAGGACCAACCTTCACTTCTCGAAGAGAGTCGAGAAATTTATCGTGCCGGTTGGTTAGCATATGCAACTGGTTGCCAATGTCCTTTTCAGAAAGCTCTTTGGTTTTGGGTGTACTTGTCTGATCACCTGGAGCCAACTCAATGTCTATCTCCACATCCTAAAAAGAAGAAAAAAAGAAAAAAGACATGAGGTCTGAGATGATATAAAGAGACACTAAAGTACAAAGATCTCAACATGTGGAACAAATGCATGAATTCAGACCTGTGTTGGCTGAGCAATGATGCTGCAGGACAAAACCTCTTTTGAAGTGAATTTCAAAGAGAGCAATTTGGGCTGGAATGTAAACTTTCAATCATGGTTTAGAGCAAGGCTGGCTAACCTGTGGTCCAACTGATGCTACAGGACAACAGCTCCTACCATCCCTATCCACTGGCAATGCTGGCTGGGGCTGATAAGGGTTTGAATCCAATGACTTTTGAAAACTAAAATTACACAGCTGACCCACAGCAAACTTCCCTTTCCTCCTCCTACACAGCTGGCGGAGGGGGGGCTTCTGCAGAGATGTTTTGCTTTCCAAAAACATTGGCTTGCTTAGTCCTATGAACCAGCAATCATGGCCTGCAACAAAGAAGTCGACCAAAGCAATGGCTTTGAAGCCAACTTGTTAGTTTCAAATAAATAAATAAATATTTTGACATTTATTTTGGGAATGCCCATAGCTAAGTGATAAGCAGAAGCTTTACAAGCAGTAGATCCCCCGGTTCAATTGTCGTCATTACTGGGTAAAAGGATCTCGAGTGCCAGGGCTGGGGAAAAAGTAATTGCCTGAGACCTTGGAGAGCAGAGATCAGTCAGAGTAGACAGGAATTGGTGTAGGGCTGATGGGGTCATGACTTTTGCTCTAGGTGGGAAAGGGCTGTTCCTTCAGGGGAGGGGGTAATAGCCCAGAGGGTAAAAAACCTGTTTTGCATGCAGAAGGCCCCAGATTCAATCCGTAATGAAAATGACCAGGGCTCAGAAAGATTCCTGCCCAAGACTATTAGAGTGACTGCCAGTCGGAAGAGACAGTATTGAACAAAATAAACTCAGAATGAGACGTGCTCACGTGTTAAATGGAATTATTTTTAAACGAAAAGGCATATTGCAATACGAAAACCAAGTTACCTCTTCCTTAGATTCACTGTTTTCTCTTTCGCGAGGCTCCTGCTTGACGTGGGTCACCATAGCAAATGCTGCCCGGTCGTGGCTGTCAGCTAAGTTGATGACATTTGTGATGGATGGCAGCATGGCACCTTGGCAGCTGGTCCCAATTGTGGTGTTTCTTTCACATACAGCCAACAAGAGCTAAATAGGTTTTAAAAGCAGTCATGAAACTATTTGGTTTTTGAGACTAACATACCACAGAACTCCTGCATGTTTATTTTATTACCACTTGTAAGTAAGCGCCCTTGTGCAGAACTCTTCTCATGGCCAAGATGACTGGGATTAAGCTACAGGCAACCTCCCATTCCCTCTGCGCCAAAGTCTCCCTTTCCTTTGCTGGCTTTAATCACGGTTTAGTGACACATCTGCAGGAATGATAAACCACATTTCCCATCTGGCCCAGGGTTTGCAAATCCTGGCTAAGAACCAATCAGGCGTTTGCCTCTCCCAGGACATTCCATGCCAGTCTAGGCAACCCATATCCAAGAGGGGAGTTTCACGTTCCTTGGCTAGACCACTTGAGTTTAGGGAACATTGAGGACCAAAAAAAAAGGGACATCACAAAGTGCATTAGTTAAAGGATGGAACTAGAGGGAGCAACAGCCACTGACCAGAATGGCTTTAAAATACTATTAGATAAATTCATGGAGGGCAAAGTTCTGCTACTGGAGGCATTAGGTCAACGAATAACATCTGCTGGGAATCACAAGTGGGGAGGGGGCTGTTATACTTAGGTCCTGCTTGCAAGCGTTTCACAGGTTTCTAGTTTGCCACTTTGAGAACAGAATGCTGGCCTGATTTGAGCAGGGCTCTTATGTTCTTGCTATCAGCAGAACTCGTCGCATGAATCCTGCCTATTCCTGGAATTAGATTCCATTGGGGAGCAGGGAAACTTACTGGACTAGTTCAGATGCAATGCTAAAAATGATGTTTGTGACCCTCTCCTTCCCTGGTGCAGCTGCGAGGAAGGGATTGGAAGCATCTGCTTCCATTTTTTTAATTCACTCGCTTAGGCAGTTGTTTATTTTTGGTTGTTTGAAATCATTTATATCCTGTTCTTCCTCCTTAGGGAGATCAGTACAAAAGAGCACAAGATGGCAGTAGAAAGCAATAGTCGGTAACACGGCACTCAAAATATCTAAAGCAGCTATCTAAAAGCAACGTTTTGACTGCCTTTCTGGCTGAAGGCTAGTATATGGGGAAGCCCTGGGCTGCCCGGACAACAAGACCCTTCCCTCAGCCTCGCTGATGTGGTCCACAGGGAAGCAGAACAGTACATTTGGCACCAGCTTGGCTTCAGGAGTTGCCAGGAGGAGCCATACAAAGCGCCATCCAACTGGGTTAGGGATTCCACTCTGGATCTGTGTAGGGTTTATTCCTTGGCCTTTTCATTTCCCGCAGTTGTCCCACAAGGCAGCAGATAAAAGATTATTTATCAGGGGTTAGTCCCAAAGCCTCTCTCACCAATGAGTATAGCCACAAGGCAGCGGAGGTTTAAGGAGGTTCTAGAGGAAGGAAACCTCTGGCCTTAAGGGATGTTAAGGCCTCTTTAAAATTGTCCTTGGATTATTTTTATTGTAAGCTACCCAGTGCTCCCTATGAGAGGAAGGGCGGAATATAAAAATGACGGAACCAACAAAAGGAGGATATAGTCAGGATGCCTAGATCAGTTCTCTCTCGCACCTAAAACGCAACCATACTTCTTCTTTTTTCTTCCCCCCCCCCCAAAAAAAAGTAGCTGAACAGCAGCTAGAATGAAAAGCTAAAACACATCATTCTTTTACGTGCCTGGCTATTCCCCGCCTAACCCCCCTGCAGTTATGAGCACTAATTATTTTGAGGGGTAGGGGGTAGCTTGCCACATTAAAGTAATTGCTTCCCATTCAGTTCTCTTGTTTAGTGTTTAAGTAATTGTTTAGTATTCACACAGCAAGCATTTAGGTTATGTATTGAATCCACATTATTTCATCTTCAATCAGAAAGTGCTTTGTATTCCTCTTAGCTTCTGAGCTTTCGCCTTATTAACTTGATTTATCCTTCATTGTTCAACACAGATGCATATATTACAGGGAATATATGAAAGGTGGAGGTTGTCAACTATTGCAAGAGAACAAGGACGATCTTACGTGCATCTACATAATCTCAAAGATTTCCAGGTTACACTCATGAACAATGACAAATGACTAGCAGGTGACTGCCTGCTTTCATTTGTGCTGCCGTACGCACATTCGTCAACTTATCAACATTTACTGAAGTTCATACAGAATCTTAGCAGTTCAGGGATAGGAAGCAAATAGGATGTATTTGTTTTTTCGTTTTTTCTTTTCATAAAATTTATATACGGTTTGATTACAAGAAAAAAATCAAAGTGAATTACAAAAAACAACAACACTGTTTCAGCACAAGGCAAATACATTTTTGTTTTCCCAGGCCTTTGGGCAGCACCAGTGATACGATACTATATTTTTAAATTCTGATTATAATTTTGTGGTTTTTATTGTATTCTTTACTTTGATCGTAAATCACTTTGGGACTTTAGTAGGGTATGTATAATTTCCTACTGAAAATGTGTAAATTTAATTCTAATGATATTCAAGAGGTTAGGCAGACCACATGCATTTATCATGCTACAAACATTCACATCACACACACTCCTACCTCAATGCACTGCTTGATCCAAAAGTGGTTTCCCATGGCTTCCCAGTTTTGAGAACAGGTGATATAAAGCAGGCGCTCATAGACACGGCGCTTCATGGAGTTGTCAAAAACCTCGAAAAATTTGGCTCTGATGAGCGGCTGAGCACAACGGAGTCCCGAAAGGAAGGCTGGTTCAAGTTTAGCGGTAAGCTCGCTGCCCGAAAGGTTTTCGTCCCTAGGAAAAAAGCAGCATTTAAAAACACAGAACTTGCAAAGCAGAGATGGGGGGGTGACAAAAGGTAGAGGGGCATGAATCACAGGATGAGTTTGCATGAAAGAAATCAGACGGTAGGAGGATCCATCTTTTTCTGGAGTGTACGCTTTGCTTCTGTGTTGCCGACATACATTGGAAGGCGCTGGGGGAATCCCAGAATACTTCTCAGCCCTATTTCCAACACTGCAGGTAGACAAAACCCTTCTTCAACCATTCTCCTGAACATGCAAGGTTCAAAGCAGTACAGGGCTAAGCCCTGTCCACCCCAATGTCCCCACAGGTGAAGTGTCAGGGCTTGTCTCAGGCTTAACTCACCAAGCAAAAGGATCTGAAAGGGGTTTCTATGAACTTTCAGTTGAACCTGCTCAGAAGCCTCTGAACGACCCAGTGCCCTTTTAAACATATGAAAGTTTCTACTTGCAGGGTCAATCACAGCAGAACTTGAAAATACCAAGAGCGGAGCTTTCCAAACTATGCGTAGCGACACATTAGCATGTCAGCTGCAGTGTGTAGGTGTGTCACATGAAAGCTCCTTTCGGGGTTGAAAAGGGGTTAGCTTAACCTCCAGTTTGCTAGTAGAACTGAATTGCTGTGTCGTGAAATGATGCAAAGCTGAAGCACTGTGTGGCAAAATGACGCATGTCTAAGAAGTGTGTCACCAACATGAACAGTTTGGAAAGCTCTGACCTACGGAGACTGTGCTCTCAGAGGTGAAGACACACCCTAGGGAGAACTTCCTAGGTCTTGTGTCTGTAATATACACATGGACAAACAAGAATATAGGAATATGGGTGGGTAATAGCTTCCTGGTAGAGGATATGCTTTGCATGTAAATGGATCTAGAGCTCCTTGAAGAAAAGGTGGGATATAAATCCAATAATAAATAAGTATGTTCACATGCTTTATAGGGAAGATTTTGGGATTTAACAAATTGCAAAAAAAAAAAAAACACCTCAATTTAATTATATTTTATTATAAAATAAAAAATTCTGAACTCTTGCAATCCCTGATTATTTGTGGAACACCGTGTAATTTGGCACGCGATTAGTGCATTTAACATGTGCCACGGTATATATTGATTTCACCTAGCAAAGAAAATGCAGACTGACCTAGGATTTGAAGGTATGAACAAGGAAATTCCATGAAACTTTGAAGAATAGTTACTTTAACCCGCCCCTTCCACCTAAAAACTCATCTAGATTAGCTTTAAGAGATTGATGGTATGTTATTAAGGTCATACATGGCCCAAATTATGAACCAGTAAGCTGAACCAGTTGATTAATTGCTATAATTACCTATAGACATAGTTAACAAGGTCTAAAAACTGGGCATTTAATTCAAGGTCTTCTGGAAAACGTTTTTCAATGTAGGTCATCATTTTTACTAGCAAAATGGACTTCTCTCGGAGCGTAGGTGTCTGTTTGAAAAGAAAAAGAAGAAAGCAATTAGTTTTTCACTTTGCCTTTGAAATTGTGGAGCGCTGGCATCCTCAAAACACTATGGACTATATGGGATTTCCATGTGCTGGTCCTAGCATGCAGACATAGTGGCAATTACATCTTTTCCTCTCTTTAGAAACATAGGAAACAACCTTACAGTGATTCAGATCAGTCTTGTCTACCCTGACTGGCAGCAGCTATCTACGATTTCAGGCAGTTTCCCCCAGCTTTCCCTGGAGATGCTGGGGGTTGAATCTGGGACATTTCAGATGCAAAGTAGATGCTCTACCTCTGAGCTACAGCCCTTCCCCTATTTCCGGTATTCAGATTGTGCATACCATTGCTTACATAGCCAAAACAGCACTATTTACACTCAACTGGCAGGGACCAGCAAGCACAAGGGTACACCCAGGTTTTGCAGAAGTACAAAAGAAAATTATGGGAGGTGGGAACTTATGGGATACCCACCAGCAATCCAATGTCACGAACTAGCTGGATACAGAGGGAGTGGCGGGAGGCCCCAGCCAGGGAACCCCCAAGGGAACCCCCCCAGGGAAAGAAGGCTCAGAGCCATGGGATTGGTGGTGGGATGATGCTGAGTGGTCAGAGGGAGCAGAATGGGAGGAAGTGTTGGAAGCTGAAGAGGCAACAGGGTTTAGTGAGCAGGAAGAGACTGTGCCAGAGAGAAGTCCAGACTCAGAAGAAGGAGAGAAGGTGGCGGCGGAGAGAGGCAAGAGGCAGAGTGGAGGCTGGGTGCTGAAGAAGCCAGGAAGTCTTCCCATCCTGAGGCGACCAGGTCCCCTCTCCTCTGGTCTCCCAGAACACAGAAAGAACTGAAAGAACTGAGGGTGGAGCAACGAGAAACTCAATGACGGAGCCATAGGCTGCTGGGGAAGGTACCAAGAGAGGAGTCTTACGAAAGCAGTGGGAAGGTGAGGACCTTCAGGCCATGCAACTGCTTCATAGGGGCAAGACCTACTGGGAAGGATTGTGTGACAGCTATGACTGAGCTGTTTCGTTTCTTTGAATAACGGGTTAACTTTGTGGACACTGGGTGCTTTATTGTTTAAATCGCTGACCTACGCCTGACATCCAATGAGTGCAATTAAAAGTTATCCATCTTTCCAATATCTCTGTGGCTTTTTGATGCCACTGACCATTGTATCCTCTTAGATTGACTCCGTGAGATGGAGACTGGAGGCTCTGTACTGCAGGGTTAGGTGTGCACTGGGGTTCCTATTGTGTGGACTAAAATGTTGTTCTGCTTCACCCTCGTTGGTTTCTTTATTCCCTTCTCCTGTCAAGACATCACTGAGTATACAACTAATTTACCTATGACTTCGGCCAAACAGCCATGCACTATGTCAATAAACCTTAGGTAAAGGTAAAGGGACCCCTGACCGTTAGGTCCAGTCGTGACCGACTGTGGGGTTGCGGCGCTCCTCTCGCTTTATTGGCCGAGGGAGCTGGCGTACAGCTTCCGGGTCATGTGGCCAGCATGACTAAGCCGCTTCTGGCGAACCAGAGCAGCGCACAGAAATGCCGTTTACTTTCCCACTGGAGCGGTACCTATTTATCTACTTGCACTTTGACGTGCTTTCAAACTGCTAGGTTGACAGGACCGAGCAACGGGAGCTCACCCCGTCGCGGGGATTCAAACCGCCGACCTTCTGATTGGCAAGTCCTAGGCTCTGTGGTTTAACCCACAGCGCCACCCGCATCCCTTCAGACTACATGAAACACTGCTTTCACACTTATTTACATTTTGCCCTGCAGCAAAAAGTTTGAAGGGAAACACACCACAAAACAGGTTTCTTGGTTTTTTAAAAAAGTAAAATATGTAATACAATAAATAAGAGTGAAGCATTAAAACCACTACAATTTAAGTCCAAAATGCAAAGAGCCAAGGATACGAACAAAGCGGCAAAGAGTATGGTTCAAAAGCTACAGCAAGATTTAGAGGTTTTATGGGAGTTTGAATTTTTTTAAGAGTGAAAAACCACAGGGCTTATACACTGCGAAATGTGCGGATAACTATGTCCTTGCCTACTTATCAGCTGCAGGATTAATGTAAAACGTCAGCCAAATCGTTACAGGGAGAATTCTACAGCAGGATTGGCTTTGAGCCATCCTTGACAGCCACGAAATCTGAGAACTGCTTTGCTTGTGGAGTCACGCAAAAACGGGTGTGATATTTGATACAAAATTCCCCTTGTGCACACACAAGAAAGAGAATGTGAGCAATGTTACAGCACGTGTGGGTGGGTGGGTGGGTGTGTTTGTAATCCCTTGATGCCATCACTTTGGAGCATTCCCTGGACTTAAACAGAGAAAACCCAAACAGGAAGAGAACAAGTAGTGGCTACTGGGGTCCATTATGCTCTCTATCCCTCTTCCAAAAAAATACTGTAAAACGCAGCAATAAAGAAGCATTGACATGTTATCCTAGAGTCAATGTTTACTTTTGGAACACGTCCTTTCAATAGGAAAATGCAATTAAAAGCAAACCCTATTACAAGGGGCAGGGAACCTGTAGCTCTCCGGATGCCTTGGATCACAACTCCCATCACTCTCTGCCAGTCAGGCCAGTGGTCAGGGATGATGGGTGCTGTAGTCTAGCAACATCTGGAGGGCCAAATGGGCCCTACCCCGCCCAGTAAGGAACTGTGCTCATTCAACTTTCAATGTTTTCTTTTAACTCCCACCACTAGGCCATCTTGCCCTGAAGGGGAGGGGAGAATAAAGTAAATTGGGGAATTGCCACCACCTAGTTCCCACAGCCGCCCTTCCCTCCACCAACTGCCACCACAGGGGTGTCTAAAGGACTGTCTTGCCCTGAGAGGACTGGAGAAGCAGAAACAATAGCTTCTTCTAAGCAAACAAGCTGTATTTTCCTTTTATTGTAACATTAAAAATAATAATTGGTGCCTATTGTTGTAATATTCTTCAGCAAACTGCTTGGGTAGGTCTGCCTGAAAAGCTATATATAAATACCTTAAATAAATAAAATGTGTTACATTTTTATGCTTCCCTTTCTCCAAAGAGCTTGGAATAGCATACATGGTTCCCCACCCACAACAAGCTGGTGAAGTTAATTGGACTGAAGACACCAAGTGAGTTTTGTGTCTGGCGTGGTATTTGAACCCTCATCTGGAACTTCAACTACTACAACATGAACATCTAACAAGACAAAACTACAGTAGGAAGTTTCTTTTGCTCTCTCTACAGGAAGTCTCTTTAGATTACCGTATTTTTCGCACTATAGGACGCACTTTTTCCCCTCCAAAAATGAAGGGGAAATGTGTGTGCATCCTATGGTGCGAATGCAGGCTTTCGCTGAAGCCTGGAGAGCAAGAGGGGTCGGTGCGCACCGACCCCTCTCGCTCTCCAGGCTTCAGGAGAGCCCCACCGCCAGCCCCACAAGCTCGGGGGGCAGCAGGGAGGCGGAACGCTGCCATCCCACTGTCCCCCGACTTGGTTAGAAGGCTGGCGGGGGGGAGAAGCCTGCTCCTCCCCATCGCCAGCCCCACAAACTCGGGAGACAGCGGCAGAGGAGCAGCGCGCCCTTCCCGCTGTCACCCGACTTGGTTAGAAGGCTGGCAGGGGACAGAAGCCTGCTCCTCCCCGTCGCCAGCCCCGCAAACTCGGGCGACAGTGGGAGAGGCGCAGCGCGCCATCCCGCTGTCTCCCGACACGGTTAGAAGGCTGGCGGGGGGGGAGAAGCCTGCTCCTCCCCGTTGCCAGCCCCGCAAACTCGGGGGACAGCAGGAGAGGCGCAGCGCGCCTTCCCGCTGTCTCCCGACATGGTTTGGAGGCTGGCGGAGGGCTTCCTCCTCCCCCAGCCCTGCAAGCTCCCAGAGCGATGCCAAAGCTGCGCGCAGCTTCGGCATGGCTCTGGGTCCCGTTCTGGGGGAGGGGGAAGCTCGGGCTTCCCCCGCCCCAGCCCCGCGCCTGGGGGGGAAAAAATATTTTCCCCCCCTTTATTTCCCCCCCCCCAAAATCTAGGTGCGTCCTACGGACCGGTGCGTCCTATAGTGCGAAAAATACGGTACCTGGTTGGCAGCCATTGGAGAGTTGTTCTTCACCCATTCTTCCACAATTTTGACCACAGCGCGGAGGATTTTTGCGTCGTTTGACTTCTCAATGAGGGATGTCAGAATAGCTTGGATGAAGTTTTTCCTCATTTCCATGCTCATCACAGCAAGGCGAGTTTTCACCAAGTCCAAGCTCAGCATGACCAATTCACTTGTACCAGCTGCAGACAAAATCAGAATTGAGCCACACGCATTATTTGATCATGTACATGACGATTTAGGGTTTTTCTATTGAAAACCATGTCTGAATCTTCCCTAGTTTTGGGCACACTTTGAAACGGAAAGCCTTCAAAACGCAGTCCAATCCCTATATCAAGGAATAACATTACTGTAAGACTCAGCTTAGCCTTGCCAACAAGGAGTTGCAAGCTATTACCTGTGTTTGCTTCTGCTGCCCCTGCCTGGGACTGTTGGTTTAAGTGTTCCCTCACCATCTTCTGGAGAGATCGCATGAAGACCGAAATCAATCTGTCTATGTAGCTGGGATTGTTGCTGCATGCAGACTTCAAAATCATTAAAGTACCTGAAACACGTACACACACAAAACCCATACATTAATGAAGATAATAATAATAATTAGAGGGGGGAAACATTTGTTGCTGTCCTACTTTGAACAAGGCAGTCAAGCATTACTTTTTACTGTGGAGGAGCAGTTCAAAGATATAAACCAGGCATAGGCAAACTCGGCCCTCCAGATGTTTTGGGACTACAACTCCCATCATCCCTGACCACTGGTCCTGTTAGCTAGGGATCATGGGAGTTGTAGTCCCAAAACATCTGGAGGGCCAAGTTTGCCTATGCCTGATATAAATTATTAACAGGGTGGGTGAGTTCTGGCAACCATCTTTCCTTCCAATGAGTGACTCCTGTCTAACCAAGTTACAGACTCGACAGTCAAATGGCTCAATATGGGTTCAGCTCCTTTCCAAGGTCTCCTCCACTGTCTACTTCACATCAAAGCCGACTTCACCCACACTCCAACCTCAACTGGTGTTACACTATAAAAACATATCCTCTATCCTCGCTAAATTCATTTCTCTCCACTCAACCCACCAACAACTGCCCAGTCTAATATAGGGATTGGACCTCCCTTGCACTGGATGACTGCTCCCATCCGAACATCCCATCCCTTCATGAGATGCCATCTTTCCCATGGCTCCACATCCCATTCCCCTGGCTAGTGCAAATCTCACTTGCCCATTCCTACTCTTTTAACCACAGTTTATTAAGCCGAATGCCTAGTCCAAGTCATTGTCATCTGATTGTAACCAATCCTGGTCCTACTGAAGAGTGCACCGGCTGAAATTAACAGGTCCATTAATTTCACAGAGTCTGTTCGGAGCAGAACTTGGTTGGATACAACCCAACCTGTAGGACAGTATATAACAAGATCCCCCAGCCCAACGAATGGTGGCAGATTGTTCGCTACAATATACAGCAAAATGTTTGACCAAGAAATCACCAGTAGAAACAAGCCAAGCTTTCTCTGTGAACGTTCAAATGACTTCTGAACATTTCCCAGGGTAGCTCTTGCATTTGACAACTGACGAGGCTCTACTGAATGCAAAACAGCCAGACTGCTATCTACAGGGCACCTCCTGCCTTCACACCTGCGGCAGGTCAAACGCTTCTGCTGTCAAAACCCAGCCACTTAATCTCCAAGGCTCTTGCTATCAAGCCATAACTCAGTAATTCTGCAGAAATCCCCCCCCCCAAATGATTTAGACACTCCAATTTTGGTAGCCAAGAGATTAAATAACTTATTCTACTTATTTCCCCCTACGCCTCAGGCTCCTGCCTCCCTCTCAATAAAGCATGCTTGTCATTTTGCATCTTATAAGGATCTGCACTTTGCTTATGGACTTGCTGGGGGATTTTTTCGGGGGGGGGGGGGAGAGGTGTCCTCAGTAACATTGTGTACTACCTTGGGGGTGGAGTGGGGACAACAACACTAGGCTCTGTAACCTTGGAGTGATCTGGACAAATGATAAGAAGTATCTTTCTTGGTTAGTGTGTTCTACAGCCCAACCTGACACCTGACAAATAGGCAATTCCCAAAGTGAAATTACATCTGTCTACCCAGATCACAGGCTAGGATAGTGAAGGACATTTGCCATTTAAAGCAGCCAGCTCTCCCAGCCATTGCAATTCCAGGCCCGCGTTATTGACAGAAGCAATTCTGTGGCAAGCTGAGGATAGACCCAACTTGCCAAATTGTTTAATCATTTCAACACATCCGTGCTGCCCGCTCAGGCACTTTGACAAGGGACAAAAGAGAAAACCACCCCCTGCTTGTTTAATCAAAAAGTTAATATGTGAATGAAGGAGGAGAAGCTTATTGCGGATGCAAAGGATGAACAGAATACATTCAGCATTGTCTCTGAAACGAGTCTATTGTTTTGGAAAACAAAGGAACAGAATAGGTCTGATGTGTGCAACTTGCGGCCAACATATAAGCTTATTAGCTTAAATAGTGCTTTTGAAACAAAGGAGAGGGATGAAGCTAAAGATCGTGTTGGTTATTTTGACCCAATGGATGGATTTTAGCCTTTATTACTTTTGTAGCTCTTGGTCACGTGAAGCACTTCTCTCTGCTCATTCATTCTCCAATAGGATCTCCTCCTTTGTGACTCCTCCAACTAGCCTAGTCTTCTCCTCTTCTCATCATTCCTCTGGGCTCTGGAACCACTATAACCTTTCCAGCTCCATTCTCCTAGCATCTACTGGCCAGCTGCCTTCTAAAATCTGCTCTTCCATGATGCCAGAATTAAACAACCTAGTGCCCTTCAGAGGTCGTAAGACTCCAATGGCCAGCATGGCAAGGGAGTGGTGGTCCTAGAACCTAGAGGGCATCAGGTTGGCTATCCCTGCCCAAGGCTCTTGGTCCATCTACCTCTTGGTCCTTCTGCCTGCCCTGTCCCTGTAAAGCATCAGAGCTGCTCAACCAATGGCAGTGAGAGAAGCTCAGCCAATCATTGCCACAGACCTCACTACAAGAGGTTCATTACACCCACACTATTGTCCTGGCTTATCAATCATGGGTTTTGTAAATACATTATAGAAGTGATGCAATTATTGACCAAATGTCCTGGGGGCGGGGAACTGAAGAAGGAGACCACACTCCTACGAGAGAAAATGGATCTTGTCAGCCATGCCAAGGCAAGATAAGGATATTGGAAAGAATTCATTTTTAAAAGCAGGGGTGGCCTTGGTGGAGAGGCTCTGGAGGGGGCAGGTTTGAACAGTTCAAAAGGAACATAAAGCAGGTCAGAAAGCTTAAACTGTCTTTGACATGAATAGATTTGAAGCTATTAAGCAGCTGGACAGAATAAATAAATATTTTATTCATTAACACTTGATGGCTTCATTCAGGAAAAAACACAGATTCCCAAGGAGAAGCCTATTCTACAAACAACATCTGCTTTCGCTATTTTTCTTGAGCCATCTGTTAGAGGATCATGAATGCTCTAGCCACATTTCAATAGCCACTTATGATCCATTAAGTGTCAGATTGCAATATTCAATGTGTAGACGGCAGCTTATCTCTTCCTTTTCAGTTTATCTTATTATGGCGCCATTTGTTCGTAAAGGCAGACGTGAGGGCAACCTGTCCCCCACCTTTGTAGAGACAGCCCTAGAAGCAAAATAAATCTAAGAATCATAGAATTATAGAGTTGGAAGGTACCTCGAGTATAATCTCTAGTCCAACCCCCTGCAATGCAGGAACATGCAGCCAATCCATATGGGGATAGAACCCAAGACCATAGCATTATCAACACTATGCTCTAACCAACACTGGCTATCTGCTGAAACTGCAGGCATCTCCAAACAGGAAAACAGTGACCAAAAGCGCTGCCTACTGGGCAGAGCAGCAGGGTACTCCCCAGATATTACTGGACTACAACATTGGCCCCTGATCAATGGCCATACTGGATGAAGTTGATGGGATCTGGAGTCCAGCAACATCTGGAGGGCAGCATTTACCAACCCTGAGGGTCAGAGTGCCATGCTAGGGCCAGATCCACATTCAAATCCTCACTCAGCCATGAAACGCATCAGGCAATTTTGTGACACACACACATTCCATCTAACCTACCACAGATTGTTTCTGTGATGATAAAGATGGAGGAGTACTAGGTAAACTACCCTTAGCTCCTTGCAGGAAAAGACAACATTTTTAAAAATGTAAGATGAATGTTAAAAAAACCCGTGTTTAAAACAAAATCTGTCAGTTTTTACAAGTGATATCAAATTTGGTTCTTGTAATTAATGTAAGTATCAAATCTCTTAAAGATTATGGGCAGTGTTCTGCTAGCGCAAGCACACCTGAATTTTTCCTCTAACTCTCTGGAGCAGATTTAGGGCATGTGCAGAAAGAGAAGGAGGAAGCGAAGTTCTGTTACACGTCCAAAAGCACTTACAGTAGAACAGTTTAGCGAATATCTTCTTTGCTGCTTTCATAACGCTCAAGCTTTAAAAATACTTAACAATATATGATCAGTCAACTGGCCGAATCTGTTTTGACCAGCCAAATGCCCAGCCCTAGATCCTGATGTTGGGAAAGATTGAGGGCACAAGGAGAAGGGGACGACAGAGGACAAGATGGTTGGACAGTGTTCTCGAAGCTACCAGCATGAGTTTGATCAAACGGCGGGAGGCAGTGGAAGACAGAAGTGCCTGGCGTGCTCTGGTCCAGGGGGTCACGAAGAGTCGGACACGACTAAATGACTAAACAACAACAAATAAGGTAATGCACCAGGAACTTACCAAAGAGTTGAGAAGGATTGGCATTTGTAGCTTTTTCATAATTAGTAAGTCCTTCATAAATAACTTTCCCAACAGCTGCATAGAGACACTCCAGTTCTTCATACTTTGAGGCAACACTTGAAGTACCTACGCCACAGTTAACAATAAACCGAACACAAGATAGATTCGTATGTATTTATTTCTGCTGACTTTCATTCAAGCAGTAAGCACATGGACACAAATGCCCATACCTGGATTTTACACTACTACTAGTAAATTCAACCCCTGGCCTGAAGTTTCCCATCCCTGATGAAGCTTGCTGAAGACCAAGTTTCCTCAACCTCGGCCCTCCAGATGTTTTTGGCCTACAACTCCCATGATCCTTAGCTAGCAGGACCAGTGGTCAGGGATGATGGGAATTGTAGTCTCAAAACATCTGGAGGGCAGAGGTTGAGAAAGCCTGCTGAAGACCTCTGGAGAACCTGAAAGCTTGTCCACTGCTTTGTGGTATTTTGGTGGGCGTAATAAAGATATTGCCCTCCTGTGGGACTTGGAATTGTTAGTTAGTGGGTTTCTGCAACAGACTGAGGACTTCTCTTCACATTTCCTACCTGAAATGTAAAGAGTTCACAACCTCTCAAGCACAGGGGGGGGGGGGGTCCTCCACTGTTATACATTTCTCCCAGTTGCAATTTTAAGACTTCTTACTTCCTCTTCCCCTCTCATCCCGTTAGCTAAAGTCTAGCTTTACACCTAATTTCCCTTTCTTGTCTTATTAAAATAGCCATGTTTAACAACTGAAAAACTGCACCTTCAAAGCAGAAAAATGGTAATTGCAAAAGACATTAAATTTATGACATGCATTTCTTGAGCCAAAGTAATAACTGCCACAGGTTATTAAGTTTTTATGCCACTGGATAATGATGTATTTCTCATGATTACTTATTTCAACTTTTTCTTTTAATTGGGGTTGAAAGTGCAAATATTTTAAAAAAAACAGTCCATAAAAACCGGCACAAATGAGAGGATCGCACATTTGGAGATGTTTCGCCCTTTTCCCCTGATCACACAAGGTTTTTTTCCTAAATAAATAAAGCAGGGAGCAGAGGGCTGCCCCTCCCCAACATACTTGGTTCGGTAGGAAAGTTGCTCATTAAGCGAGAAAGGAGGCTGTGGACAGCTCTTAGAACTTTGGTGTTTCCGCATGTCATGCAAGAGGCAATCCCTCGCTGCAGAGGTTTGAAGCTACTCAGAATAGCTGGAGACTGGAGTACGGTAAGGAGGAAGCTGAGAACCTCCAATCCAGTACAGATATTGGCAAAGTTGGCCTGGTTGGGCTGTTCCTGGAATAAGACACCAAAAGACAGATAAAAGATTAGCAGTCTCTCCCACACTCACATAGATGCACACAAACCCCACATACAAGAAATCCACAAGAAAGTGACTTCAGGATTTAATGTGAGGGTTTTAATTCTTGCATCAGTCATGTCACTTCAGGGCTGTGCGGCAAAATACACTCTATTCCTGAACGGAATATGCTCTTTGAACATGGTCAGAATCACAGTTAGAATACACACATAGAAGGGAGGAGAGTGGGATTGTGCCCCTTCTCCATTTACAACCTCTTTACACTTGTCAGTTGTGGTCACATGGTCTGAGACACTGCAGTCTTCATCCAGGTAGAGACACAACTGGAGGTCAGAGATGGAGAGCTCACTTTGTAATCACACTCCCTACACATCCCTTCCGACTAACCAACACGTTTTCTCTATGGTCAATCGAACTCTCTGAAAAGAAGCTGTCGTTCCACTGAACCACATAGGAAAACCAAAACTTTTCTACGTTCGTTTTTTGTCCTTAATATTAAAGAATAATACACTATTAAAAGTAGGGTTATATTGTTCACTTGCTTTTTTTTATTAAAAAAAAATCAGTGAAAAAATGGTAGGAAGCAGATTCAAAGCAAAAGCAAAGACTACCCTTTTCTCAATTCACAAACGTACTAGTAACTGCTGATAGGAAGCACCATTTAAAGAGACCTTCCTGGCTTTTTCCTCCATGTAAGTCAGAATGCCTCTACAGGAGTAGCCAGTGTGATACCTTCCAGAAGTTGTGCTACAACTCCCATCATCCTTGATCACTGGCCATGCTGGATTGGGCTGATGAGAGTTGTAGTACAACAACATCTGGATAGACAACCCTTGATTTAAGATGCCAGTTGCAACACAGGCACATGTGGTCAGTATACTTCTTGCTTCTGCAAATGTACTGACATACCTGGCTAAAATTCATGACTTTTAAGATTTTCCCAGTAACAGTCTTAATTAAAACATGTAAATAGGTATACTTCTTGGGTAAGAAAGGTTTGTTTTCTTTCTTGCATGTATGCCTGCCCTAATCTTTATCTCCACTACCTCCATTTGGACATCAAGAGATTGTTACAAAAGGAACTAGGATAGTCAGTACCAGTATCCAAGTCAAATTCCCCTTGACGATACTTTTTGAATGGAAGCTGGCCATTTACCACAATTTAGAAAGGAATCAAATAAAAATTTCTCTGGGTCAGTAGCTTAAGAGTGACCTTGTCCATATTTTGTCTTCAACTGCAGTGTGCAGCTGGAATCTCCTATATGAGCCATCTGGAGCTATTTTCTCTGCAACTCCTCTCCGCTTGTGACTTTTCATGGCCTGAACTGATTTGAGAGGCAGGAGAGACCCTCAAAGGTAGATGATTTCACTATGCTGGGCAAGTCATCTTAAATAATTTTGTTACAGGTTTGCAAGGGACAAGGATCCCCTAAAATTCCTGGGTGCCAGGTTCTCCCCATAATCTCTGAAATTTGTAAATGTGGGGTTTGATCATTGAATGCAGCAAGGCGTTAAGACAGTGTTCCTCAAACCTGGGACTCCAGCTGTTGTTGGATTACAACTCCCACCATCCCTGACCACTGGTCCTGCTAACTAGGGATGGTGGGAGTTGTAATCCTTAGTAATAAAAAAGTCCTTAATAAAAGCTGGAGACTCACAGAGCCTAGGGCTTGCCGATCAGAAGGTTGGCGGTTCGAATCCCCGTGACGGGGTGAGCTCCTGCTGCTTGATCCCTGCTCCTGCCAACCTAGCAGTTTGAAAGCACAAAAGTGCAAGTAGATAAATAGGCACTGCTCCGGCAGGAAGGTAAATGGCATTTCCGTGCGCTGCTCTGGTTCGCCAGAAGCGGCTTAGTCATGCTGGCCACATGACACGGAAGCTGTACGCCAGCTCCCTTGGCCAATAAAGCAAGAGGAGCGCTACAACCCCAGAGTTGTCCGCGACTGGACCTAATGGTCAGGGGTCCCTTTACCCTTTACATTAAAAAATAAGTCAAGCCAGCTTCCTCAGGAGCTTGGCTTACAGAGCTGCCATCAAAGGACAAAAGTAGGTGATTACACAGTCATAACCCTGACAAAACGTGAGACTTTCAGCATCAGACAAGAAAGAGAGAGCGCCAGGTTTACAAGGGGCTTGATGTCACCACAGGAGAAAGTTCCTTTAGCAGGAGGCCTTTGAAATGGAAGTTGCCAGGGTGATGGGGGAGGGGGATACTGGAAGCAGAAGGGGAAGTGTTGCTTTTCTGCAAATGGTTCTGGGAAGAAGATGGAGGAAATGGAACTCAATGTGCACTGGTTGGAAGAGGCTGCGCCAAAAGATAGGCCCATGACCGGCTGCCGCTTTGGACCGAAGCTTGCTGAAGCTATGAGAGAAGCAATGATACACACTTTGGGGGTTTAATGTTCTGAGCCCCCTTCACTGAAGACTTCAGGTATAAATATATGTAAAATAAACCATATTTTTAAAGACACCAATATCTGATGTTCCTCTTTCCAAAGCAATAATAATAATAATAAATAATAATAATAATAATAATTCTACCCATCTTACTGGGTTGCCCCAGCCACTTTGGTCAGCTTCCAGATTTTTTTTAAAAAACACAATAAAACGTCAAATATTAAAAACTTTTCTATACAAGGCTGCCTTCAGATGTATTCTAAAAGTTATATAGTTGTTTATTTGATGGGAGGGCCTTCTACAGAATGGGAGCCACAACACAACCCCTGGTTAAGTGCCAAAACCCCTGGAACCCCTTGCTACCCCTTGGCAAAGATTGGGGTGGCACATAACACATAAATAAAGGCTCTACATTCAGAGGACACTCAATTACTTGTGACCTATGTATATCCCAATTATTCTATGGAAGCTGACATTCTTACCACATTTGTAAAAAGATCTGCCATAAGGGCTCCACCTTCCCAACATTTAAATGTATTAAGTAAGACTGTCACGTTAAGCTGGGCTGGTGCTAAGTACCATTGATGGAACAATTTATTGCAATTTTTTTTCCAAACTGAGGGTTTCAGCGATCCTGCTTTGACAGGGTGAAATGATTCGTAATCATTTCTAATCCCTACCTTTACACCAGGGTGTGCTAAGGCACAATTTGCAGAGGACCACTATTTCACAGGTTACGAGCAATTGCTCTTCAGGTGCCCCTTCCTGGCTAACTCTGTAATTTGAGCAACTATTAAATCGGCACCTATCCATTTCCCTTTAAAAAGCGGTGGGGGTGGCAATTGTTCAGCATGTGTTGATGACATTGCTATGATAACGTGAGACGTAAGACGTACCCATACTAAATATTCCGCTGCTTTTCTTTCTCCCAGATGAGAAATTATGTCCTCTCCCCGCACACAGGGGTGAAATCTCTTCACCCCTTAACAATATATGAAATGGTACCTCTGATGTGCCCTTAAGGAGACTGGCACATTGGTCCCGTTCAATTGGGATTTTATCAGAGGGGCCATTGCTCAGTCAGAGTTTGTGCCCAGGTTCATTCTCTGGTATTTCTAGGTGAAAGAATCAGGTAGCAGGTGATGGAAAGGACCCAAGATCCTGGAGAACAGCTGCCAGTCAGAGCAGAACATACTGGGCTAGATGGAATCATAGAATGGGAAGGGACCCCCAAGAGTTGCCTAGTCCAAGCCCCCTGCAGTGCAGGAACCTCAACTAAAGCATCCATGGCAGATGTCCATCCAACCTCTGCTTTCAAACTTCTAAGAAAGGAGAGCCCACAACCTCCCAAGGGAGTCCGTTCCACTGTCTAATAGCTCTCACTGTCAGAAAGTTTTTTTCTGAATATTTAGTCCATATCGCCTTTCTTGTAACTTGAAGCCATTGGTTCGAGTCTGACCCTGCGGAGCAGGAGAAAACAAGCTTGCTCCATCTTCCACGTGACAGCCCTTAAGATATCTGAAGACAGCTATTGTATCTCCTCTCAGTCTCCTCTTTTCCTGGCTAAACATACCCAACTCCTTGAACCATTCCTCATAAGGCTTGGTTTCCAGACCTTTGATCATCTTGGTTGCCTTCCTCTGCGCATGTTCCAGTCTGCCAATATCCTTCCTAAATTGTGGTGCCCAGAACTAGACACAAGACTCCAGGTGGGGTCTGACCAAGGTAAAACAGAGCATGACTACTGCTTTCCATGATCTGGACATTATACTCCTGTTGATGAAACCTAGAATAGCTTTAGCTTTTTCTGCTGCTGCTGCATCATACTGTTGACTCATGCGGTCCACCAAGACCCCTAGATCCTTTTCACATGTACTACTAGTAAGCCAGTTGTTCCTCATCTTATAGTTGTGAATCTGGACAAAGAGCCTGGCCTGGTATAAAACAGCTTCTGATGTTTTTGCTCATCTCCTCATCTTTAGACACAGAATTCAGTGTCAACATTTGTCAACCACAGTGGAGCAGGCTGTACAAGCAACCCACACTGGGCAATGTATCATTGAGTCTGAGAGTGAAGAAAATTTGTATAGCTGCTGCACATTCAAGCTGCATCTTTATGTCCTCTGTGTCCAACAATAGAATGACTGAACCCAGACGTCTTCTATTCAGCAAGCTTGCTGATCATTCTTCAAATCAATTCCATTTGCCTGATACCAAACAGGCCTCCAGTCAAAACGATCTCCCTTCGAGCAGAGGAAAGCAAGACTCCCTTTTTATTTGGCTCCCAATGTGTGCTGTCTTTGTTGCACGACACAAGAGCTTCTGACAAGTGCTAGAATAATAGATATGCATTCAATTATTCAGAGCGGGGAAGGTAGGCCAAAGATAATTCTTACGGCGCTGTGTAATACTGTTTCATTTGTAAGAAGGAAGACAATGTGCAGAGTAGCTGTTAAGTAATTCAGTTTGATCTTCCCCAGCGCAACTAACATTCGTTACTAAGCGCTGAATTTTAATGGGAATGCTCTCCAGTTGACTTATAGAGCAATCAGAGGATGGCATGTAAAAAAGCTGTAGGTTTTCTTCTAAAGTCACCATAGGGGAAACGGTTGAACTCAAAAGCCAGTGTACCAAAAAAATCAGAACAAAAACCTCACAGCCATGGTGACCTGCAAGAAAAGGTTAACCAGCAGTTCAGCTGTTGTAAGACGAAGAAGCTGAAAAGTTAAGCATCCATCACAGGACAATGAATCGTAGCTCAAAAAACCACCTCAACTGCAACCTGGAAATGTGAATGCGTCTCCTGCTATGAAAATTGCTTTCTTTATAATAAAAAAAAAGTGTCTAACAAACCTATCCAAGAAAAGAACTGTGATATGGTTGGTTGTTTGTTTGAGTGACCCAATTTCACTGCTGAACAAACATTTGCAGGTTGTCTTCCAAGCGTCGAGCAACCACCACCATCCCAAAAATAGAAGCAAGGGAAATGGCAACTACCCTCCACTTGATGAGAAGAGTGCAGGATCTCTCTCGCCTGTGTCCCAACCAGAACCGCTAGTGGTCAAAGTTGAGAGTTTAGTCCAGCAACAATTGGAGGACCTCAGACTCCCCAACCCTGTTAAGAGTGATGGATTATAACTGAGGAGACCTCGGCCCAGAATCCACTCAGTCATGAAGCTCATTTGGTGACCCTGAGTTAGTCATTCTCCTGCTCACCTACCTCACAAGGTTGTTGTGAGAATAATCTTGAACATTACTCTGAGCGCTCACAAGAGGAAGAGCGGGACAAAAATGTAATAAAGATATAAAATGTTGTTAAATTATTAGAGCCCTGAAGGCCCAAGAGGGAGGAAAACACATGAAAAGTACCAAGGTGAATGCCCCACAGATCCCTTATGTCACAAATGACTCCCCAAAAAGTAGGTTTTTAATGTCCAACTACAATTTGTTGAGTAAAGGGAGACAGGTGGGAGAGCAAGGCCTCCACTTTTGATCCACTTAGCATTTACCTAAAATCAGTCCCATGCAAACTGGAAGAGGGGCAGCCAAGTATGGTAGAACCTCAGTTTTCAAATCCATAATCCATTCCAGAAGTCCGTTTCGACTTCCGAAATGTTCGAAAACTGAGGATCAAAGGGCTGTCGGCAAAGTGAATGGAAAAAATTGAGAAACGTGGCTTGGAAGCCATTCAACTTCCGAGGCATGTTTGAAAATGGAAGCATTCACTTCCGGGTTTTTGGCGTTCGGCTTCCGAAATGTTCGGCAGCCGAGATGTTTGAAAACCCTGGTTCCACTATACACTTGCTCTGGGTCTTGGGAGACTAAGTTGGGCAACAGCAGGGGGGTGCCAATGACTGGCTGTTTCTTTGTTGAGTTTCAACATTATTTTAACAAGACTCCCATCCCGGACCTTGGACAAGTTCTCAATGGGCCTTCCACCTTCCTAAAACGTAGCTAATGAGAGCAAAGTAGAAGAGCTTATTCTCTCTCTGGCTGCTCCTTTTACCTCTCTAGGGAGTCCTACCTTGCATATCAAGACTCATAGCTGGTACGCTGTGAAAGAGACCATTGTGTCAACGGATTCGTAGCATTTTCAGGACTCGGATGTCTATGCAGTCTGAAAATAAACTATGAACTCATCTATAGCCTAATTGCCACATTTTGCAATGCAAGCCGCAGTCAAGAGATATTTATTTTATTCATTAAATAGACATGTATAGTATAGGCTCTATGCTATACACACCAGCTAATGAATAAAATAAATATTCCAGACTGGTGCTTATAACGCAAAATGTGGCAATTAGCATCCAAACACAGCAACGGGTAAGGCTATTGCTCATACCACTGGTATTCATTAGGCAGCTGTTAAGGGTCAATTTGGATGCAGAACATGTTTAATGGAACACATTACTAGTGTAGATAGATGTTTAAAGATAGGAGCTTCCCTCTCCTGCAGCTGTCCACATTTTCAGATTATTTTTGCATGCTTCAGACACACACATCCCACCACAGTCGCATAGCCTAGTTCCCAAACCAATTCTCCCATTTTCCAGCTCTTTTCTACACACATACAAGTAGCAGCAGTGTCAATGTTTTTGTTGTTGTTGCCACAGAGGTGTTTGGCAAGGTTGGCCTCAAGGATACAGAAAAAGAGCCAAGGGAACAAAGCTGCAACAACATCCCTGTAGGAAACACAAGGGCTCCAGGCCACCTTTCTTGACACATTCACTTGTTCTTTCATAAAATCTATAGTGTCTTGTCTCCTCTCTAGGCAATACTGCTCAACAGCGGCTAACAAAGATCCAACCTATAAAATGCAGTAAATAAATGTGTGTCTAATTAAGTCCTACTCAGAGCAGACCTATCAAAATTAAGGGACCTGAGATAGAAATGCTGATTAATTTCAGTGGGTCTACTCCAAGGAGGGCTAGCACTGGATACAACCCCAAAACAACTTTTAAAAGCCAGAATAATCTGAACAGAAGTAAAGCCAAAAGCCAGTTGAAAAAGCAACAGTGGCATTGTACATGTCAGAAAGGAAGAACTTTGAAAGAAATTGAAAGGAAGAAATTGAACCAGAATTTGAAGGTGGTGCCACAGAGAAAGCCATTTTCTGCATCTCCACCAACCTTAATTCAGAAGACAGATGCATGCGCAAGTGCCTCCCCTCCACAGCAATAGTCCTTAACAGGTAGGCAAATTTACATGGGAGAAAGTGGTCCTTCAAGTAGCCTATTTCCAAACTATACCAGACAAAGTGAATTTCCAAACCGACTGTGAATGCCTAAAGAGGTTCCTTGGGAGGTTGGGCAAGGCTACCCAGAGACTATACTGTCAGCTGAGAGCCTCCACACTTGCTGAAAAGTATACATTGTGCATGTCCCCATTTATTTTCTTTAATTACTACAGATATGCTAACTCTTCCCCAGTCCACGGAGAACTTGCAACCAGCAAGCCTTCACCCCACCTCAGCGACAGACAACAACTGCATGGCAGAGAGATTAATGCAGCCTTGTAAATAAGCCACAAAGTTACTGGGCTGCTAAGAGGCTAGATTACTGCATTGCCATGTTGGACACAGAAGAGGGGAACCATCTTTTCTGTGTCCAGCATAGAAACCTGTGATACCAATGACTAAGCAGAGGTAAATAATAATGATTTTATTATAGGAAGTGTGCTAACAGAGGAGGGTCAGAGGTGAAAGAATGACTTTCCTTCCACCAAGCTAGAGGACACAAAGAGTGTTGTATCGCACTCGCTCACTCGTACTGTATTTTATTTCCTTATTGCCTAGGAAGTTGTTAAATGCAAGGCTGGGTAAGCAATAAGGACAGATGGTTGAAAAGGGAATACAAGGGTAGTAGAATCTTCTTCCTCTTATTCTCACAGTAGTGATGGGGAAAATTCTCCGGGAGCTCAACATTAAAAAAAAAATACTTGAGTAAAATACTAACATCTCATCAGTGTTACAATGCAAAAACTAGCATTCATTTCCAATTCTCAGTGGTTGACTTTTTATCCTAATCCTGGTGTCAAGAACAAAGACAAGAGTAATTATTTGAGACTATAAATCAATTCCATTAAGCTGAACATTTACCAAGTCATGACATCAAATTAAATTGGCAATTAAATAGGCTAACATGACATTTCAAGTTCTCTACAGCGAGCACCACACTGTTTACCTCAACACATTCTCAGGATCTTCATATATATATATATTTAAATGAATCAATACATTGGGTGCAACATGACAACTTGTAACACATAAAGGGTACTTTATTAAGCATTTAATTATATTGTTTCTTACTGATGCCTCTCAAAGTTGTTTAAGGCTGGAACATTAACTTACCACAGTCATTAGAAGCTTATCAAACCACTGCAGTTTGAGCTCTGATTTTGGCCACATGTCTGGTCGTAAAGCTGTCTTCAGAAGGTTGACACAACGTCGAGAGAGGAGTTCTCCTGGAGAGCCAGCTGTGTTTGAGTTGTCATTTACCTAGAAATTTAACAAGAAAAAATATTAAGCAGCAAATACTATTATTGTTGTTGTCAATATTCTAACAACAACAACAATAATTTCTATACCACGCTTCCTCTAAGGATCACAGGGCAATTTACAATATAAAAACACATAAACACAAAAAATACCATGGTAACAAACTAAACAATACTCCCCCCCAACACAGAGAGTTTAAAAGGCTCTGCAGAAGTTGCTGGACTCTAACTCCCATCATCCCACTGGCCATATTGGTTAGCACTGATGGGCATTGGAACCCAACCACTGCAGGGCCCTAGGCTGCCCATCCCTGCTGTACAGAGAAGATGACAAGCTAGACTTGCATGCTGAAGTAGACTCCCCCTGCAGACAAGCCCATCACTTAGCAAATGCAAACAAAAAGGGAATTGTTACTAGGAATTATTGTTTGTGGATATGAACAGAGGACACTTCTCTAAAAGGAGGCCCAGCGAGCTATTATTCCTGCTTCTGTGCACTATAGGGGTTGCTCCCCAACTAGAAGAAGGCACAAAATGTATAAAAAGCACTCCAGGGCCCAGAAGAAGAGCAGATTCACCCCACAACGCCTGCTTCAGTGGTGGCCCAAATGACACAGGAGGTGGAAGGATGTAACTGTTTGGACAGAAGGGGCAAAGTAGGAGAAGATCTCTTAGAGGTGGGGGTGGAAGGAGCTCTCCCAAACCTACTCCAAGATTTGTGAGATATCCTACTGTGAGATATCTACTGTATTTTTTTGTTTCTATGGAAGCCGCCCAGAGTGGCTGGGGAGGCCCAGCCAGATTGGCGGGGTATAAATTATTATTATTATTATTATTATTATTATTATTATTATTATTATTATTAATTTCTAGGCCATGGGATGCTCCTTATGCATTTTGTGCTTTCTTCTGGCCAGGGAGCAACCCCTATGATGCATAGAAGCAGAAGGAAATAGCCCCCTGGACCTCCTTTTGGATAAATCGTCTCCCACAGGGCAGCCCCCAGTGGCACCACCACCAAGAAGGCCCCACCGTACAGTCCAAGATGGCTGGTACTGGAAAAAGCACTCTTTTAATTGCAGCTGCTCTGGTTACAGTTTAATTACAGATCACAGTGTTGGAATAAGAGATTAGCAGAAACAAAGTAGAGATTGGTGTGCTCATTCCAAGCTTTTATTAAGCAGTATATACAGGACGAAGTGATCATGGCGTCGTCTCACTTCAGCTCCAAGAAAGAACACAAAGTCAAAAGTACAAAAGCACAACAGAGCGGAAGAGATAAGGCTAGCTTCCGTTCTCAGGCTTTCCAAGCCTAGAAAGTCAACACAGACATGTGATGTAACAGTCACACATCAGCAACAGAGAAGTGAAATGCTAACATACAGTTCCCCAGCCTAGTCTTCTCATCGCCTCCTTCCTATGCTAGGCATCCCAGTGGGGATGAGAAGCAATGCATTCTGTAGCCCGCAAAGAAGTCCTACTCCACACTGCCCATGAAAAGTCCAAGGGAGGAGAAGAGCAAATGGAACACTGAAGATCTCCCTTGAATGGAACAGTGATGCCGTCTTTTTCACACCAATCAAGCAAATCATACTGAAGAGAAGTGCACAGTACCTGGCAAGCAATTCTAATGAGGAAGTTGATGACCGTATCGGTGTGTTGCTTGTCAATGGGCTTTGAAAGGAGCGCATCAGCTCCAGGCAGTGACTGGCTGCGTCCGAATACCTGAAGAAGAATAATATTAATAAAGCAGCACATCTGAAAGTACATTTGACTTGAAAAAGGGACGGCAATTGGCTGCGTCCTTCTTGAAACATGCACAGTTCACCAAGAAGATATGAAAAGAAGTACAGGTACATTTGAATTTTGTCTGCAAGGAAATGGGGGGGGTGACCCTTACTGCACTTATCGCCCCCGTCGCAGTCCTGAACCGCTTCACTTCTTGGCCTGAATCGACCGAAAGCCCCCTCTTCACAGCAGATGAGGCGGAACTGGCTCCTTCGCTACTGGCACCCTGATCCATATCGGAATCCGGCTTTTGGGGAGGTGGGGAGAGAGGGGAAAGAAGAGCCAAAGAAATTGAACTCAATATGGGATTTCTATAGAAAGGCCAAGGATTCCATACCAGACAACGAAACAGCTGAAGTCCTCTTACCTGCTGATCTTTGATTCTTTGCAATTCCCATTTGATGACCACTTCTGCCAGGTCCACAGCCAGTTTCCTTTGCTCGATAGTAACACTGGGAGTGAAGCCCAGTCTCTGCATGGCGCTCACCATGTGCTGCACTAAATGGTGCCTCACTGGATAGTAAACCTGTGGAAATTTCCCCCATAATTATTGATATAAACATATATATTTATACCCTGCCTTTTACCTGGCAGGGACTCAATGCAACTTGCAGATAAATTAAGAACAGGTAAAAACATAGGAAAAAAACAATCATTAAACACACATAATTACAATGAAAACAGCACGGCACCAGTCGTTTCATTAAAAGCAGTCTGTTTGCAAAAGCCTCCTAGAATAAGGAGGACTTCACCTGCCAGCAGGACAACAAGGAGGGAGCCAATCTAATTTCTCTAGGTAGGGAGTTCCAAAGTCTGGGAGCAGCCACTGAGAAGGCCCTCTCCTGCATCCCTACCAAGCATGCCTGTGAGGGTGGCAGGACTGAGAGAAAGGCCTCCCCCAAAGATCTCAGAACCCAGTCAGACAGCTTGAACCTAAGCAGTGTGCATAGGGCTTTCTAGGACATAACCAGCACTTTGAATTATGCCTGGAAATAGACCAGTAGTAGAGATGCCGTAACAAGGGAGTCGTATGTTCCCTAGAACCAGCCCTAGTCCACGATCTGTCTGCGGCTCTTTGAGCCCATTCAAGTTTCTAAACACTTTTCAAAGGCAGCCCCGCACAGAGCATGTCACAATGGTATCTCCCTATATAACGTTCATACCTTCTGCAAATATGATATATCCTTCAGAATTAAGAAGGAAGAGAGTTCTCTCTCCCTTCCTCCATTCTCCCGCCACTGGAGCAAAATTAATGGTAAGTACAAGGGCTGAGAAAAAGTTGTAATCTATATGTTCCCGGGAGGGTGGAGGAATTAGGAATGGACCCCATTATCGTGCTTCCAATGACATCAGGAGATACAGGAATCCGATATACGCTCAGAAATAATACCAGATATTTTCCAAGTTGCAAAAAAGAAAAAACACATTTTAGTCATTTCCAAGCCTTGGGTCGCCCATCTGAGCAAATCTCTGAATAAGCCTCCACCACACCTTCTGAATGGTCGGAATATGCCCTTGAAATTTGATAATGCTTCTTGCTTGCAAGCAGGGGGAGGAGTTCATGGATTTTGCATGGCTGTGATGTAGCATATTGTGTAAAGATGCCCACTTTTGCCTCTGGCCCTGGTATCCCCTGGAAGGTTGCACAGGAGGCAAAGTTGTGCTTGGAGTGTACAAAGTTCCCCACTCCTGCGCTAAACAGCGTTGGCAACTAGGTATTCATCAGGTGTGGGGCAATGTTGTTTTTCAGTCCAGGAGCCTCAGGTTTTTCTAACTGAGCTGATAAATATGCTTTACAGGTTATGAAGCTGAGAGCCATCTAACTCTTCCTCCTCAATTCAAGCTGTGCAAAGCAGGCCTAGGGACACACTGATTCCGCCAGTGCCTTTGAAACCTAGCAGGGTCAAAGCATTACAAGGAAGAGAAAAGCCAAGCTTTCTAGTTTGTATACTGTATTTTAAGTGCCTCTGGCCGATGGATTACAGACCACTTTCATCTCAGGTTTGCGATTCTCTCTTGAGCCCACAAAGAGCGCAAATCTTTGGGGTATTATTCTAAAGTGGCAAAAGTGCTCTCGCAGTAGCTCCAAATGACCAGAAACTCTGGGAGAGGGAGTATTCACTGGACCAAGAGCGCAACAGTTCTCGTCCTGCACCAAAATTACTCCCCTGGGCTCTCAGAGGCAATCCAGCCTGAAAATCAACACAAAGTACCCTTACAAAGTGTTCTGTGCTGAAACAAGCCACTCCAAATTTGATTTGTGTTCTCTGGCATTTAAGAACATCTCAGAGGGTTTCTGTGTGCACTGAAAATTTATGCCATGCAAACACCACTGATGAAGTTATTTGGGTCAAGGCCAATCTTAATGCCTAGTAAGAGACAGAGAGAACATTATGGCCAGCATTGTATCCATTCATTACACCGATAATCCATTTTATGGAATAATGTGTGAGAAAGAAGCTTTTAGACTGGCCACTTGCTCAGAAGGAGCTCAACCAGTAATCAAAGCGTATGAAAGGGTGCAAGCTCCCAGTCCCCTCCCAATCAATGCATTATAACCCTCAGAGGGGAGGAGCCCAGTGATGGCAGACAGAGGGGAAAGAGAACTGGTGGGGCAGGATAGGTGCGATTTTCAACCTTGTCCCCTGGTGAGCAGGATTTCTTTGGTATAATGCTCTCCACAGGGAGGCTCGCCCTGGCACCTTCTATTCATATCTTTAGGGACCAGGAAAAAACATTCCTCTTCTCCTGGGCCTTTGATGAATTAAACCATTCATGGCCTTTTAAACTGTGCTGGTGGGGGGTATTGTTTTCGTAGGTATTTTTGTGTTTCTATGCTGTAAACTGCCCTGTGATCTTCAGATGGAGGGCTGTAGAGAATTTTAATAAATAATAAAGAGAAATACCTTGAAGTGCTGGACTATTAAATGCAAAATATGGACCAGCTGGGGAACGGTGTGACCTTCTTCCACTATGATTTTCCTTGTCCAGTGGGTCAGCATCTGGTGGCCATCTTCCATCCGAGCAGGCACTGCTGGCGTCAGAATAGCCATGGCTTGCCGGACAATGGCTCGCGCCTCCATCGCATGAGCCTTCAGGAGGCTGTGAAACACCTGAAGAGGAGGAGAACACAAAACAACTGTATAAAATAAATTCCAGAAAAGGAAATAAAGGTACTATAATCCATAGGTTTTCAACCAGTGGGTCTGGACCCACAGCTGAGTCGAGAGGCTACACCAGGTGAAGTGCACCAATGTTGATGCTGCCATGTTGGATTCCAACTAAGCCTATCTAGACCAAACAAGGCCTTCTCTGTAGTGGCACCCTCCCTGTGCAACGCCCTCCCTTCAGATGTCAAGGAGATAAAGAATTACATAAATTTTAGAAGACATCTGAAGGCAGCCCTGTTTAGGGAAGTTTTAAATGTTTTTTCTATTTCTTATATATGTTGTAAGTCACACAGAGTGGAAACCCAGCCAGATAGGCAGGGTAATAATAATAATAATAATAATAATAATAATAATAATAATAATAATTATAATTAAAAAAAACATTCATTTTATCAATTTACATGAGTGCTGCAACATACCATTTTTTAATAAGATACATATTTCTGGCCAATTACATGCCCACCTTCCTATATCTATCCTGAGAGAGATCTGTATGTAGCGGGGGCATCCTGTTCACTTTCCAGTCTTTTTCTGTAGCTTTCTAAAAACTTCTCCGAGCAAGCAAAATCAATAGCCTTTCGGCTAAGGTTAAGTGTAAACAAAAAAACCCACCGCTTTTCATTTAGTAGTAATGCTAAGCTACACTGCTCTGTGAACTGACATTTTAGGGTTAACAATGTGTATTATTAAGTATAAATCAAAAGTGCAAATATGAAAGTGGAACCCATGTGGTAGACTGTAAGTCAGAGATGGGTTTTGGATCCAAACCAGTTAAAGATCACTGTGTATAATTGATTATTTGGCGCTTTTTGTAAAACCACCAGGTGGACAACATAATGGAGGAACAGTCATTTTATTTCCATCCTCCCATGTATTGGAGTGTCTGCTCCAAGATCTTTCCAGCTCCCTGGAATCTTCCTCCAACCACAAGTACTATGATTTTCAAAACACACTTGTCCAGGAGGGTTAGACAATAGGAAGAACGGATTTGTCCACAGAGTTGTCATCATCACAACATTATCTTTGGCCCACTCATCTGAAAGCTGCACAAACAGTATAACCTGACCACCATTCTCATCATCATGACTATCTCAAACCCCACCAAACTTTCTGTTTGTAGCTAACACTCTTCCCCACCTGTCCTAATTAGGTGAAGGGTGGTCTATAAATGAAACATTCAAAAAATGCCTATCTCTGAGGGCCTTCCCCCACTGCGAGAAGTTACAAGGAACCAGGAAGAAGACCTTCTTGGTAGTGGCCCCTGCCCTGTGCTATGCCCTCCCGTCAGATGTCAAAGACATAAACAACTATATGTCTTTTAGAAGACACCTGAAGGCTGCCTTGCAATGGGAAGTTCTAATGTTGGAGTGTTTAACATAAATAATAAAATTATGATTGTTATACAGTGGTACCTTGGGTTAAGTATTTAATTCGTTCCGGAGGTCCGTTCTTAACCTGAAACTGTTCTTAACCTGAAGCACCACTTTCGCTAATGGGGCCTCCTGCTGCCACTGCGCCGCCAGAGCACGATTTCTGTTCTCATCCTGAAGCAAAGTTCTTAACCCGAGGTAATATTTCTGGGTTAGCGGAGTCTGTAACCTGAAGCATATGTAACCTGAAGCGTATGTAACCTGAGGTACCACTGTAATGTATTTGGTACATATGTAGCCATATATATGGCCACCAACTTGGATGAATTCAAAACAGGGTGGGACAAATTCATGGAGGACAAGGTTATCCATGGCCACAATCCATGGTTGCAGGTGGCAGTGCTTCTGAATGCTAGTTTTAGAAACCACAAGAGGTGAGATGCTCTTGTGCTCAGCTCCTGCCTGAGGGTTTCACACGGGCATCTGAGTGGCCATTGTAAGAACAGGATGCTGGGCTAAGTGGACCTTTGGCCTGACACCACAGGCTCTTATGATATCCATTTAACATGGCTACTTAACCAATGTCCAGTTTCAAAGAATATGGGGGAGCACGTTTTAAATATGAATCTACACACACATATTACCTGTAAGACTATCTTCTTGTGAATGGCGAACTTGGCGATGATGTGCGCTAGGAGCAAGTGTCCGCTGTATTTGCAGGCTGGGTCCACGCATGCCTTCGAGAGCAGGCAGGGCCAGGCAAAGGTCATGAGGCGCCGCAGCTTGCTGTTCCGGTTCTTGTTGTTGTCGTGAATGTGGTGCGGCGCATGCTCCACGAGAAGAGTGGCAAACTGCAAGAGGTAAATCCTGAGCGAATCGAGCATGTCAGCTTGCTTTTCTGGATCAAGTACCTGACCCCAAAACAGGAAAAGGAAAGGAATTTCAGGATGCATCGCCAAACAAAGCGCAAGGGGCTCGATTCACCAGGAGCTACTGCTAGGAGCTACCAAGGCTAGAACTGGGAACCTGCAGCTTTGTGCATGGCTGTTGCATGTCTTAAGACCCCAAAGGGCTGGAGAATTTCTTAAGGCAGCAAAGGTTTGCCAGGTAATGGAATGTCTCCAGCCACCCAAGGCTGGCCATAAAGAATCCTCGCACCAGGAAATGCCACAAAGGATTCCTGTTCAAGCTAGGACCTTGCCTTGGAAACAAACGACAGTGCTTACTGATCTCAACTTGACCACCACCCCAATGCCCAGATTGGGTTTGTTTGCTTTTTCCCCCTCCTTAGGCTGAACTACCTTTGTTATAAATACACTGGTGATGCTTTCGGGGTTATCTCCTTCTGGGTTGGGGGGCCCCAGAAGCTGTTCACCTTCTCCCTTTTCAAAGCTGTGCAAGAAAGCCGGATTCAGAATGTGCTGCAGAACCTGCAGATCAGGGGGAAAAAAGAAATAATTTATTCATTTATTTTGAATTATTTCTGTCCCGGTCTCCCTCCCTAAAAAGATTAAAGTGGTACACAATAAAAGGAATTAAAAAATCAATAAAATGTAACTATCAAGGTCTCTTCTCCCCTCCCCCCCTCCCCCTACAATTCTAAGTTACTATAGTGCTTTTAAAAGCAATTGATGACTGATGCTAACCGATAACTAAGAACCTCAACTACTATGGAGAAAACTCTCCAAGTGTATCAGGCTTCTGCCAACTAAGGCTTAACTCCTTGATATCCACTTTCTTCGATCAAATTATGTGCAAGAGAGGTTAATTATGTGCCACCAAATTAGCAAACCAGCTGCAGATCTCTTATGCTTTCTATACTTTTATTGTGGTTTTTGGCACTGAACAAGCTGTTGCCTCTGCTTCAGAGTAAATATACAGAAACACAGCAACTACGCTTACAGCAAGATATACTGCACTAACAACCAGGGCAATTAATTTTAAATTATCTTAAAATTTCAGTGATAAGGTTTTTTTTAATGAATAACAATGCAAGCAAGAAGCTTGCATGTCCTCTTCTAAAGTGCCAGATAATTGTAAACTTAGCAGGCAGGACTATGACTGATTAGTACCAAGAGTCACTGTGGATCCCTCTGGAAATTAAGCTTCTTTCGCCAAAAAAAAAAAGAAAGGCTGCAGGCAAACAGGTATGTCAATATTCAAGAATCGGGGCAATCAAATGGAAGTTGAATAATTGTTGACTTCACCCATTATTGCTCTTCTTTAGGCTTGGCATTTTCACAGAAGTAGTTCTGCCAATTATCAAACCCTTGTTGACATTTAAGCAAGCAACTTGCATTGCCCTCGGAAATGGAACCTAAAAATACCAACCCGTTTTCATTTAAATGATTTGCTTTACCTTGGCTTTAAGCTCATCTCCAAAGTTGGGATCACTGAAGTCAACAAAGCGAAAGAAGAGTGCCCGTTTTTGGGCAATGGTGTAATTTTTGGGAATCTCCTCTTCCATGTATTCTTTTAAGAAAGTCATGTTGCAGAGGAAACGGCCGGTAAAGGCCCGGAGAAGCTGGAAGAGCAGCTCTATGTCACCATAATTTCGCCTAAGGAAGAAGTAAAATATACAAGGCTAAGCAACATCAAGCTAAGAAAGGAGTTCTGAAAAAGACGTGCTCTGTATAACACTGAAGCACCCAAATTTCCAGTGGACACCTTATAAAGAAAGCTAGCTTCAACCAGCTAGCTTTCTCCTTTCTCACCAGCAAGAAGTATTTCCCCATCACTTGTTCACTCAGGTGTAGGGAACCTTGGCCCTCAAGCAGTTGCTGAACTACAACTCCCATTAGACCCAGCAAGCATGGTCAATGGTCAGAGTTGATAGGAGCTGCAGCTCAACAACTTCTCAAGGGCAAAAGGTTTCCCCACACCTAAGCTAAAGTCAGCTTAGCTTTCCAACTACCCAAGAGGCCTCTGTTTAACCAGAGCATACATTAGGGGAAGGATGAGGAACCTGCGGCCTTCCAGATGTTCGATTCCAACCCTCATCAGCCCCAGACAGCTAGGCCAGCGGTCCAGGGAACAATGATGGCACCATTTTGGCTGCATAAGGATTGGCACTTGGGAGAATTGGAGAACTGCTATTGGCCTAGATCAGTAACTGCAGGCCTGGGGGCCAAGCACAGCCTTCCAGCCCCCCCCCCCTCTCTCGGAACTCTCCCAGGACAAAGCTTTTGCTAGCCCTGCTTCATGCTCTGGGTGTTTTTGCCTGATTGGAATGTGTCCTTGAACTCTGGCAATGCTTCTTGCTTGTCTAGGTTGAGGACAGAGAGGGGAAGGATGAGCATCTGTAGAAACAAGCCGCTTGTAACATTTGCATCGATTGCTCCACCCACTTTTGCCTCTGCCCCGCCCACCACTGCCATGTGGCCTTTGGAAGGTTGTCCAGAAGGGAATGTGGCACTCTTGGCCATGAAAGGTTCTCCATCCCTGGCCCACAAAGCAGCATTTGCAGATCAACATACTTGCAGTAATTCAATAAGCAGTACGCCAGAAGCTTTGGTTCCTTCCAGTTTGTGGCCGCCATGTTCTCCTTGCGATGCCTTTCCTGAAAAGCTTCGCTGACCCACACTCGCCTGAGCTGGCTCACTAAGGAATGCTGGTTCGCCAGCCAGCACTCATCATTCTTCACTATAATACTTATGATCTGTCAAAACAAAAGCAAGGACATGTACGCGGTACTTAAATAGCCCTAAGCGGGTTATTAGTTATGTCCATTTAATGTTTCCTTTCCAGTAGTTCTGGAGAAAGACATTAAGAACTGCTCTCATCTCTTCAAACCATAAGGGAAATGGGATCAAAGCAGGAAGGTGGGGGAGAGGGGAGGGAGCAATACAGGAGCATATCCAGTTTAGAAGAATTTCAAAAGGAGGTCACACACACACACACACACACACACACACGTGCTGCCAATCTACTATATATTTTGGAAAGCGGTTTGTTTGTTTTCTATGCATTCAGACACCTCTTGAGATATAATTGCCAAACCTGGCATGAGCAGACTTCGTCAATGTCTGGATGCCAGGCACAATTTTAATTCAAGATGGTAGACCAAAATGTGACTTTGGTGGCTTCTGGCACATGTTCAGCCCCCTCTCAATATATAATCACCAAACTCAGCATGAGAGTTCTGGAGGAGGATGTCTTCATAGTCATTTGGAGGCCAGGTGCCATTTTGAACCAAGATGATGGACCAAAAAAATGGCATTCCTGTGACTTCACTCAATTTTTTTCATGACGGGTCCAAACGCACAAATTACATTATCTATTTTTTTAAAAATCACATTAATTTCTGGTTTCTAAAAGTTCCTGGGCAGCACCAGGCACTCCTTGCTAGTAAATACAACAACAAAGGATTAGGAATAGACTGATGGGACAAACAGAGGAGTGGGGGGAGAACTACCACTGAAATACACCAAGGAGGAATTGTTCTTGGACAGATTCCACAAATCTCAAACCAAAACAGAAGGGGCAGGCTATTTAGTGCAATTCGGTAGGTGGAATGCCATACCTTGATAGCCTGAAACTGGAGATCGAGGCGCATTGTGCTGGTGCTGGGAGAGCCAGGGCGAACAGCTGCTTGAGTACCGACGGGTATCAATAACGTGATGAAGCGATTTGGATTAGCTGCCAGAACATCACGCAGTGGCTTCGCATCTTTATGTTTTAAAAAGCTCTGGTTTTGAAACGATAAAAGAAAACTCTTGATGAAGGCAAGGAATTGTTTCAGAAGTCTGCCAGCAACATACATTGTGCAGTTTTATACATGGGTGCAGTGTCAGCTATATCTGAGCAATCTTACGCTTAAAATTGCTTACTTAAATATCATACATTATTTAGATCAGTCTTCTCAAACTTGGTGCCCTTCAGAAGACAATGGGCTACAACCGCCATCATTAAAACACTGGCTATGCTAGCTGTGGCTGATGGAAGCCAGAGTCCAACAATATCTAGAGGGCACCAGATTAGGAAGACTGAGCTAGAGCAGTGGGCAGACTTCAGGTCCTGATCAGGTCCAAGTCCTGATACAACAAAACACTAATGGAGCAAATAAAGATGAAAGAACTGTTCTAATTCTTCACCTGTACACTCCATTCCCTACGTCTCCTCCTTTATGCAGCTCCCTCCTTTCTTCATGCTGGTAATTATATTTCTTACTATATAATAACATTTTAAGGATGTTTTCACACTGCAGTTTGCATAGCCTCCAATAGGCAGCTGTGAGAATGGCAGTGTGATGACAAAACGACAGACTGTTGCCCAGCAGGCGAGAGAGAAGGAAGACAGTCCAGACTAGCTGCAGAGGAAGAGCCAGGCCAGGCCAGCTCCCCAGCAACTGCCTTGCTCTTATATGAGGTGCACTGTGACAGCCAGTGATGAAGTTTCTGCCTTAGCACTGTAGGAGGCCAAGGAGAGACAAGGCAAAGTAGGGTAGAATTAGTTACTGGGGAGCTGCCCCAGACATCTGTGGCTTGCATAGGCAGTGTTTTGGCAAAGCTGTAAAGTAAGGAGCACAGTTTGGCCAAGTGAGCTACAAAGCAAAATAGAGTATCAGCAGAGTCGATGGAATAGCCAACCAATCAAAGCACTTTCCTGGAGTTTGGCTGCTGTTGCATGGGGCTCAACAACCTGGGAAGGTAGTGCGTCTAGGAGAAGAAAAACTCTGATCCTAAACCTCTAGTGCCTTGCGGGATATCTTCAGGAGAATAAAAGCCTAAGGAGTAAACTATGCACATATCTGAAGTGGAGAACCTAAGATGGTTGGGATAGTGACTTGCACACCTTCTTCCGGCAACTCCTGCAGCCAAGCTGGTACATTGCTCTGCTTTCCTTTGGACCACATCAGTGAGACCAAGAGGGGGTTCTGGGAAGCCCAGGACCTCCATACACACAGCCCAAGCTTGCCCCCTGAGAAGGTCACTTTGGTGCTGCTAATACAGCAGCCTGACTTCACCCCTGGAGGTGCACTCCATTGTTTCTCAAGACAGATGGATGCCAGCAAAAAATGATGGAATAGCCCAGCTTCCCTTCTTTTCCTCTGCTGCAGCCCAATGGCTGCTGCTAGGTGACAGCGGAGAAAGATCTTGCACTTGCAAGCACCTTGATCATCCACCAGCATTGAAAGTCAATCAAACAAAGCAAAACACCATGAGTTACCATGAACATCCTGCTCCACTGTGGATCATTTAAGGTTGCTTCCATCATGAACAACTCAACCGTCTGTGATGGATGACGCGTCAGAAACTTTATTAATGGTTCCCTGAACGGACTGCCAGCCTGTGGAAACAAATCCCAGAGAAAAAGAAGCTTCATTTAGCATGTGGACAAGTTCAAGGCAGCTAGGGTTGCACTCTTGGGTTATGTTTTTCTAAGGACTGCAAACATGCCAGCAACCCCCAAACCTAGAATTATGGTTTTCTCTCCAGCACATCTGAACCTTCAGGGTTTTCAGTGGGGAAATGTTTGAAATGTCACATTATCTGGCCCTTTCTCTCAAGGGCAGACTAAGCAAAACATTTCTATATAGCTACAGTGGCACATTATATTTCTGCATGTAATTCTAATCTGACCACAAGTTTGATCTCCCTCCACTTTATATATGCATGTACGTGTGTGTGTGTGTGTGTGTGTATGCGCACACACACACACACACACAAAGTTAAATTCTCATTTGAACCTTGAAAATCCATTAGAACTAGTTCCAAACTCTTTTAAAAATGGAGTAGAGTACAAGAGGGGTGTCCACAAATCAATGTTTTAAATCAAATGGATTCCACAGGGGAGTTGAAACAATTCAAAACACAATTAAAGCAAGTATTACAAATGGAAGAGCAGAAGCAATTAAGGAAATTAAGTGCCATTTTACCTCTATCAACATAGCCCGTTCTGTTTTCATCACAACTTCCAGTAAGGGTTTAACGAGTGTCTGAGGAGCAGCTGGGATCAGATGAAATAGGTTTATAATTGCTGAGCAAATCTTCATTTCCTACAGACAAAATGGAAACATTAGCAAGCATCCATTTACTTTAAGGCAGCGTTCGAATGCAACACACAACGGATCCTAATGGGAACTCTATTCCCCTTTCTAGGTGTTAGCATGGCTGGCAAACCAAAGCAAGGAGTTAAAACAACAACTACTTACCCAGGGCATGTTTTGTTCTGGGGGAGGGGGGCAATGGGTGGCTAGATGGTTCAGTTTGCTTCAATAGTGCAACTTTAAAACTTTGGGGTTTTATTTTTTTAAAAAAAATGGTATGACAACAGTGGTATGGAGGTTTGTGAATGTCCAATGTTGGGCACACTAACTGCGTGAGTCTCTCCAAAAGGCAAAAGCTGCTGCTCAAAGCTGGCTTGTACAAAACTATAAAGGAAGAGTTCTGTTTGGCCTGCATCAGAGTTCAATTCATATGGGCTAGCAACTTCAAAATTCAACTCTATCCTCCTACAGCAGAGGCCAGTCCATTGGGGCAAGCAGGGCACTGCCACACAAACTTCAGTCTGCCTTCATCCAGCCTCAACTATCTGCCTTCTAAGTTACAAACAGTCCAGGAGATCACGGAATTCCGGCCATCTTCCTCTTCCTTAGCCTCCATGTTGACCTTGCTGAAGTTAGCAGGGAGGAGGATGGGGACAAAACTAGAACTATCTGGCTCTACTTCCCATTGGCTCTGTTCCACCTATGGTTCGGACTCCCTGCATTCTGCCTCACCAGTCCCAAAGGTCATCAGCCACTGACCTCCGAGCTCTTCCACAGACCCCAACGCAGCAAACCTCCTGTTGACCATTTGGGTAGTTTCTTATGTAGGGTTATGACAAACACCATAGAAGGAAAAGGGGCAAGAAATTGTGCATGCATACACACAGTACATTAGGTCTAGCAAGGTGGTTGCATTTCCTGAACTGAATGAAGCACAAGTCTCCCCCACTTGAACAGAGAGGCCTGCACAGCCGCCAGACGTTAGAATTAGGCGTGGGGCCTCAGTTTTTGCTTTGAAATCTGTTCCTTTTAGATGTTAGCAACTCAAGAAGGCTTCCGCTCAACGTATGTACAGGGAGGGAGGGAAACTGCACCAAAAACTTCCTAATTTAGTCATTAAAAAAAGAAAAGAGAAAACATGCTTTATGTCCTTCCACAGGTCACAGCAAATGCTACTGATACAACTCCGCCACAGACAAACAACAGAGGACAAGTCACAGCACTGCACTCAAGGCACAATGCACTTCGCCCAGTACATAACAAATACAACTAACAAACCATAGCAAAACAAACCATAAACAGAGAGAGAGGGGGGGGGAGGAGGAGAAGGAGGAGGAGAAGGAGAGAAAGAAAGAGACAAAGGAACGGAACGGAACCCAAACAAAGAATCTCCTGGCACCTTCACTGAAAGTTCTCACCTCTACCCCTTCCATGGCAGGCTGAACCGAAACAAAACAAAACAAAAATTCACAGCGTGAACAACGACAACCACAAAAACGTAAATGCAAAAGAAAAGTGTATATGCTGTGCTTCAGAGCAGAGTCAGAAACTGACTTTAGTAGGGTTAGATTCTCACCTCAAACTGACAGAATGGAGACAAGGAACATCTCCCGCACTCGGAAATACTCTCCTGAAGATGGGGAGGAAAAGCATCTTTTTTTTGTTTTGGCTGTTTGTACACACACTGAATACATACAACTTCCCATATATATATCTATATATATATTTAAAGCTTGCACACAAGGAGGAAGAGGAAGGATATTAAGGGATGAACACGACAGTGAAGGCGGCATTCAGAGTATCTTGGGAGACAGGCAATGTCCACAGAGACAACAGAAAAACAAACCACCTTTCAATGCTCAATAGAGTAGAACAGAACAAACTGGAATCACAAACAATACCCTTGGCCAAAAAGGTCGCAGTATGGCATTTCTATATAATGTATGTACCCAGAGGAGTGCTGAGAGTGAGGAAAAGTGTGTTTTGAGTGGAAGTGTGAGCAAATGGGTGTTGATGCAGACTGACTGAGCTACGGGTGTGTTTGAGCAGGTGGAAAATGTGTGAGCAACTGAGCGAGTAGAACCATAGTTTTACATCATACTGTATTATTGTATTTTGCTGTTTGATTACTCTCACAAACCATTTTAATGAAAATTAAAATGAAACTTTAAGAGGTGTTTTGGGGCTAACCTAGTAAAACTGATGTGCGTCATAATAATTAACAACAGCGCTTAGTAGCATTTCCACCGGGAAGAGAACAGGCACACGTTTTTACCACTTCTCAACATGAAGTCATGGCAAGGTCATAAAATGCCTGTGAATTGTTAGAGGGTGGAAGCAGGATCTTCTGAGATTTGTAGGCAGCTTATCAAACAGCCTGAAGAGGAGGGGACTCTCAAAATGCACATTAGTCACTGACTAAGTTTGGATGGTGCTATATTGGCTGAATTAGACAAGATAAGATTGCTACATACAGTTGCTTCATTCTTCTCTTTGCATAAGCCAGGAAGTCTTTAGTTTCTTGTTACATCCAAACCAGGAAATCATAGTTAAAGACTTCCCAGTAAGCCAAGATATGAAGCCATGGTAAAGGTAAAGGTAAAGGGACCCCCAACCATTAAGTCCAGTTGTGGCCAACTCTGGGGCCTCATCTCGCTTTATTGGCCGAGGGAGCTTCTGGGTCATGTGGCCAGCATGACTAAGCCGCTTCTGGCGAACCAGAGCAGCACACGGAAACGCCGTTTACCTTCCCGCTGGAGCGGTACCTATTTATCTACTTGCACTTGACGTGCTTTCGAACTGCTAGGTTGGCAGAAGCAGGGACTGAGCAATGGGAGCTCACCCCGTCGCGGGGATTCGAACCGCCGATCTTCTGATCGACAAGCCCTAGGCTCTGTGGTTTAGACCACAGCGCCACCCGCGTCCCTATGAAGTCATGGTACAATTCACTAAATACCTTGTCCTGTTTGGAAACCATTAACCATAGTTTCTTGTTACAGATAGGTAGCCGTGTTGGTCTGCCATAGTCAAAACAAAAAAAAATCCTTCCAGTAGCACCTTAAAGACCAACTAAGTTAGTTCTTGGTATGAGCTTTCGTGTGCATGCACACTTCTTCAGATACACATAGTTTCTTGGTTTCGGTATAGCAGAAGACTCTAGTAAGGTGGTGAATCCCTGGCTTGCACAAAGGAAGGAAGGAAGCCATAGCATAGAACAAAGTTTTTTCACATCACATCTTATGAAACTCAGGTGTGACTGCTCAAGCACAGCCACAAACCTAATCTATATGAGAGGATCGCTGTGAGAACAATATAGGGAGAATGGGGATCTGCCTTGAGCTCCCTGGAGAAAAAGTGACAAATAGAACAATCCATTTTTAGCCGATTTGTAGGAGACACTCTTAATGCATGCCTGCAGCTAAACACAATGGCTGCATGCATATGATCATGCTGTCAACAGTATCCAATAGAGCAGTGCCAGCTTTATAATCCATGAAGCCATGAAGCACGGCTTAATTAGCACGGGGAATGCAAACCTCTTGCAGGCAGATACATATTAAAGCAATAAAGAACCTTGTTGTTGTTGTTTTTAATTGGTATGAAAGGAGATTAAGGATTTGGGTAAAGTCTGCCCCAACACACAAAAACACACACACGGGGGGTGTGGGGGGGAGAGAGTACAGCATTCTTAAAATTTCCAAGTTTTCCTGAAAGCGCAGTATTTCTATTGCTTTGCAAACAGGGTGGCTTTGCTTCAGATGTTGAGACTTTGGGGGAACTCCCAGAGGGATGCTCCACTTGAAGAGCTAGTGGAAAGGCTGAAAGCGAAAGGCTAGGGAAAGCGCCTGCTAGACTTCTCACGACAACGAAGCAACCCCAAGTCACATCTTCGCTGTCCACAGCATGGAGCCGTATTTTGCACACAAAAACAGGAGGGACACGGCGGAGCAGCACTTAAAATATACTTGCGTTTCACCTCATGGGGGGGGGGGGAGCAAGGGGAGCACCCCCATGTCCAGTGCCCAGTCCCCCACTCCCCCTCTCCGAATGGTTACTCCTCCCCCAGAGTCAACACTAGTGGCAGCAGAAGGAAGGGGAACTTACTATGATAGCCACAGTTGATTCCCAATAGCTGTTAGGGCAGGAATTCACCATGAGCGATGCAAATGATAATGCCTAGATCCACATTTGAACAGTAGTTGAGACTGCTGTTGGGCCAGACTAACTCCAGTGGCAAGTGCTTACAGGATTAAAGCCCCAGCTGTTAACGGGGATCTGTGATTTTTGAGTGGTCTTGCTGGTCAAGGCTGTAGGCACCAGCATCCCCCTCTCCCCTACCAAACAGAAATGTGGGGAAAGCACGCCAGGTTGGGCAAAGCTTCTCATAGTCACCCCAGGTAATGTCACCCGACACCAACACACACACTGCTGGGTTTTCCTGTTTAGAAGAGTAGCCGACTGGGCAACACTGGTAAGAAGTGCCCTGAGCAGCACTGCCCAACCCTTCTTTCCCACCACTGGCCTTTCCCAACAGGACATCTGGCAGGAGAAGGGTTGCCTGGACACCACTGGACAAAGGACCAAGCAGGAGCATCCAGTTTCCCTCCTCTGCCTTTCCTGCTCCAGAGTCAGAAGGTTGGTTAAGAGTGCTTCCTGTTCCACCCTGGGCGGCTGGCTGCGTAGCACACTCCCCAGAGGGTTGTGTCACCCTCATCATGGCAAGTGCATCTGTTAAAGCCTGGCTGTTAGCAGCAGTTGCATCTACTGCGATGTATGGAAGAATTTGTGTTTTTAAGTGGTTGCACACTGCCAGATATAAAGGAATAGCACAGTCTATGTAGCCTACATGAGTTAAAATACCACTGCTAACGTTTCTCAGAATATGGCCATCTTGAAGTCACTCTCAGGCAAGCATTTATGCCGCCAACTACAGGAAAAAGAATACTTACCTGTGGTGGCCCTTTACAACATGATTAGATCATGTATGCTAGGCATGTCCAAGTGTAGCCAACATGGCGCCCTCTAGATGTTTTGGACTACAACTCCCATCAGCCCCAGCAAGATCTAGCAATGGTCACATATGGTGAGTTGGCAACATCTGCAGGGGACGATGTGGGCCACCCCTGGCACAAAGTGAACAGCCAAATCAAAACATGCCAGGTTTGCAGGCAAGTGTCACCACCAGAAAAGCAGGTATCAACCATGCTAGCTATACAGGACACCAGGTTCCGAGGAAACAGATTTGGAAATATCAATTGCTAGGGAGGAATAATGTAGGAGGGCTACTGCCTTCGTATCCTCTTTGTGGGCTCTCTGGAAGCAACTGGTTGGCCACCATGAGAAACAGGATGCTAGAATATATGGGCCTTTAGCCTCATCCAGCAGCACCCTTTGGACTCTGTTGGGGCAAATTACCAAGCTCCTGTCTTCCTAAAGCCTTGCAGGTATATTTGGGGGGGGGGGGGATTTTGCTAAAGTGGAACAGTGCTTAATAGACTATGCCATACTTCGCAGTTGAAGCACAGGAGCCTCGAAGGGACTGGGCAGATTGCAAGCCTAGCGCATAATGCGGCAACACTTCAAAAAGTGGTGCATCCTTTCTAAGTGTTTATTAACTAATGGTGTTTTACCACGCCTGTATTCCCACATCACCACATACAATGCTTTTAACAACAGCCAAATGTTCACACTCAGACTGAAACCATATTCGGACACTGCCTTGTCAAGCCTCTTCACTCTTTCCCCCCTTTTAAAGAATGAATTATAGATAAATATGTATATTCAAACATTAAGAGTCTGCAACAGAACTTTTTTGTTTACATGAAAGAGCACACGTAGTTCAGAGCGAGTTGCTGCTACTGCACAACTACTACTAGTCAAAAGAGGCTGCAAAAGTCCACCATTAGAGGGGTGGGGGGGTTGGCCCAACTCCTTCTCATTCACCGAGTCTTGTGCCAATGAAGCTCCTGGGTGAATTAAGCACATGCACACGAAAAATCAAGAAATTAACAATGCCTGAAAACTTTCAAGTACCAGTAAGCTAGTACTTACTAGGGATTGTAACCTGAGGAACCCTAACATCCAACACAAATAGGCTGATAATACCTAAGAAAACTGATGGTACAACATTGAACAAGCCTCTGCCTTTTAAGCATTATTTCCCCAGCTTTCTTCACAATCTCATTCCAATAGCAGTCTTGCTTTCATTTCCAACAATTATTTCATGTATTGCATATATATATATACACACACACACACACACACACACACAAAGATTTAGCCTGCAAAAAGGGATGGGAGAATGGTATATGCTGCTCATTTGCAAGAGACGTGGAACATCCAGTAACATTGATTTGGAGCTGGGGGAAATCTCTAACAGGTCAAGGTGTTTTTCTTAAGGATGGATTTCTGTTAATGACAGTGTTTGTGCTTCTTGCTGAATCCAATGAACTGGGATGGATTGCCAGTGAAATCACTAGGGGTGCAACCAACAGTTTTCATATAAAGCACAACCTCAATTCACCCTACAACAGGGTGCACTCTTAAGGTCTTCCTCCACACTTAAAATTCAGCAGCTAGCATCCCACAAGATTGAGCGTGGCTACCATAGAGTAGGTGAACATCAAGCATCATCCATAACAATTCTGTAAAAGCATTAAGAATTTGTCTATCTCACACACACACGAAGACATTCATTAAGCAGGTATGTAGTTCGCTGAAAGGAAGCAGCTAGTGTTTACAGTCTCTCCAACATTTCATCCCATTTGCTTTGGCTTTTCATGCCCAAGAAAAAGAACGGAATCAACTTACATTTCCATCACTCCTCTGTCCTCCTTTGTGTGTAATAACTACCACTTCCATCCATTTACGCAGGTGTTGCTGTGGGGGAATCCAATATCGAGAGTTATTTCCTGCTTTCTTACAGCCTCTGTTAGCTAAGCATGGCCCATGCAATTATTTACAAAAAAGAAACTTCGTATAATACTTTGGAGCAAGCTGATATTGTATTCATTGGGGGGGGGGGGAGTTAAGTGAGGAGGCAAGACTGCTATCTACAGACACTGAGGGCTTTGCAGCCAAGACATTTTTCATTTTTGCCCAGGTAGAAGAAGTCAATGAGATCTTTTGTCCAGCCGGAATCTATGAGAAGATTGCTGCATGCTCCCTGATGCGGAACTCATTCTAATAAGTGGCCTTAGCTCACCTCAAGACCTACATCCTAAAGCCATGAAGAAACCCCCAGCTTGATGACGAACACATGTTGTCTCCAGCTGTGCCATGCCATGTGAACAAGGTCACATCTAAGTTCCCTATTGTGCCTGGTGCAAGAAGGAATGAGGGTGAGTGGCAAGGGCAGCAGCGGTGGAGGCGAGAGGAAGCATTCAGTTCAGTGCCTGCCACCCGGCCATGCCACTACTTAGGGGCCACAAATCTCAGACCAATCAGCTTCAGCTTAGCATTAAGTTCTTGTAATACTGCAAAAGGCTCACACAAGTAATTTTACACACACACACATCTAAAGCCAGCAAAGTTTTTCCAAGGTTGAAGGGAAAGGCAGACGCCTAAGCAGAACAGCAAGGAACAGGGATTCCGTTCCAGTTGGAATATTCTGTTTGTGCCTCTAGCCCCTATGACTAGAACCTCCACTGGAAGAGTCCCTGGCCAGGATTTTACCTTTGCTACTAATCCACCTCCAGCTACCCTTGACATTCCAGTATTCAAGCTCTGCTGGAAGAGCTCATTTGAGCTGCAAAAATTGAGAAAGAGTAGCAGTAACATCCTCCACATAACAGACCAAATTTGGAGGTGGGGGTGAGGTCAGAGAGACTGGCTTGTCGATTCTCTTTAGGAGCCTAGCTGCAAGTTCCCAGTTCCAGTTTTTGGGTTGCTAGCGGCTGTTAAACCCTTGGAAGTTATTTTATTTGGCACAACTAGACAACAGCATCAAAGATAAATAACAAGGTGGAGCAGATTCAAATGGTTAAAGACACGTTCTTGTTCATGCATACTGGATGTTTATTATAGCATTAGAAATAAAGTTGCCAAGTCTATGAATGTTTGCCAAAGTAGCCTGGCATTTTGTGGTTTGTTGTTTTTAAAAGGGGGGGCATGCTTTCATTTCAATTTAGCAGCACTTTTTTTAAAGCCAACTAGTTCACATTCAGCTTCCAACTGAAGATTCACGTACTCCAGATTCCTCCTCCCACCCCACATCCGACACCCAATTAACACACAGTTAAGGAGAGAAGAAGACTCTTTGTACAAATCTATTAAATAGCTTTTAAGCCTCCTCTTTGAAACTTTCGATTTCAGAGTGACATTTGCTTAAAAATCATTCAAGCAGTTCCATGTTCTTACCATCATTTGATCGCAGAATTTGTCATTAAAGGAGTTAGGGAACAGTCGGGTCACTGAAGTTAGGCGGTTCACCACATTTAGCGTCAAACTTCGGTAATCACCTAACATCATAAGCAGAGGTCTCATGTGCGTGTGAATCTGGTCAACTTCAATCGTAGCGCCTTCCAAAAACTGACAGGAAGTAACAGAAGCAACATCATAAAAGTATTTCCATGCAAGCATTTATGTGAGTTGGTATTTTTGACTGCAGGTTTAAAGAATCCTTAGAGTGGGAAGGAAAAAAACCCCTACTGAAATAATTGTGACTTTTGAGAAATAAAGTACACAGGCCCAGTGCAGACATAACTATGGTTTCTTGCCTTAATGTTAGTAAAGATCCCAAACAGAGTGGAACCCCATGACTGAAATTGTTAAACAAAGGCTGATTCCAGAATGCATGTAGCAGCAGATAACCAGAGAAACCACTTGCAAGCAGAAAGACTGCAATGGCTGGGGAATCAAACCGTTAGCCTCAAGTCTTTAAACATGGTTTGGGTTGTTTTTTAAAAAAAAACTTATCTGTGGTTAAGAAAAGCAAACCATGGCTTGTGATACATTTGGATTGGGTCACAGATGAAAAAGTTCCACGCTGGCAATTACATTCTCCACGTGGAAGGAAGATTCCTCCAATAAAGCAATAAGCAACTTTAGAGACCCATATTTCCAACAGGACAAACTTCTGATATCACAGAGCTATGCACTTGTGTCAGAGCTTGTTGGAGCTAAGCAAGTCTGGGTGTGGACAGTCCTTGGATAGAAGGCCACCTGGAAATCTTGTGTGTGCCACGCTGAGTTCAATAGAAAGGCAGAATACAAACAAAACCACATAGGCCATACGCAAAAACAAACCAGCCTGCTCCATTTACATGTCTGCCGTGGTCCCAGCCCAGGAATCCCTAGTCCTTCCCAGAAAGGTAACTGTGCCATCAGGACTCTGGTGACTGGGCCAAACTTTTTGGAGGATCAGGAAAGACCTATTCAAAAGAGTCCCCAAATCCTGAAACCTCACTGCCTAGAAGAAGCCAACAGCTGCAGAAAAAGGCACCAGGTCAGATGCCCAGACTATAGAGTTCTGCTGAAACAATGTGCCACAACTGCAGGACTGCTCATTATGGTCCCAACCTTAGTCTTTGCCCAAGGCCCTTGCCTGGCCTGCATTTACAGTTTATTCCAGAACCCTAGACATACTGGACTCCATCTTGCAAGAGTCATTATCACTCCTTGGTGGTGGGGGTCACAATGGATCTGGTTAATGGCAAGACTAGTTACAGTGGCCTCTTGGGCCACGTAAACCCTGCCATCAAGATGTAGGACAGTTAACTCAATTTTCCAATTCTTTTGAAAAGACTTCCGCTTCAATATTTTGTCTATAAAAATCTGCGTGGCCCAGCACCTGCTTACTGTTTTAATGCATTTTCAGCCCTACTGTTCAATACAAGTAGGGTGCAGGTTTTAAGCAGCAATCAATAGTTACATTAGCTATTTAGGTACCATAATTAAAAACACTCAGTTGCATTATAGCTATGACATCAACAGCCCACTCCCAAGATTATGGGGCCCGTAACAGCAAGACATCAATAAAGCGCCCCAGAACAACGTTGTTTTTTCTTTGGAAAGTGGTTGTACACATTTGAGAGGCAGCAAAGAACTTCTATGCCCAAGATCAAGCCATTTAAAAAAATAACCCACTTCATGGCGCCCCAATTACACTGGCATCATGCAAACAGAGATATAAACAGAGCAGCCATTAATCCCAATGGCAAAACAGCTTCCTTGTTACTCAGCTCTTGAGCAGAGAAAAAAAGTCAGTACAAAGCAGCTTTGTTTCAGTGCCACAAACCTTTCTCATGCAAGCCTCTCCTGCCTCCTGGAGTTCATTGTTTGTTGAGTTAAGTGCCTTGAAAAGCGCAGCAATGATTTTCTCTCTCGACTGCGGCAAATAATTGCAGGCAGCTAAGGCATCTGCAAAAATCAAAGGAAATTGAGCTTCCTTATTAACTGGAAATTCAAAAGGTTAAGAAACAACTCTTTTGTTTTTATTTCTATAACACTTCTTTGATTTCTTCCCAAATTACAGACGGCTTAACATGCTTTGCCAACAGCAACAGGCTTCAGAAGAGGGGGTGGTGGCAATCATTTGTAGTTTTACAAGTAGCCGATTTCCAAAGCACATTTAGAATTCTGGACCATTCACCATGTGTGAAGAGAGGGAAAATGTTCCAGAAGAGAAGAGAACGTGAATGACAAGCGGTGAAGAGAAACAGGCTGTGACCCGTTCCTGGCAGGTGAACATGGCCCCTGGCTCTGCCAATGAAATGGAATTAGTATTGCATGCTAATTTACTTAGCCAAACTTCGATACCACAAAAAAAATAATACCTGCCCTGCAACACAAAAGCTTGCTAGCACAGAGAAGTCTTCAGCAAATAGAGGCAGAAGGCAAGGGAGATGAAATAAACATCACCAGGAAAGGTATTCCACAATTGGGTGCAGCGACTGAGAAGGCCTCACCCAACTGTTCTTCCACTATAGTCATGGCACAGAAGGGTCTCTCTACAAGACTTTGAGCAGCTTGATGGAAGATGAGGCGATCCCCAAGATATCCTAGACCCAAGTTATCCAGGACATAAAAACCCACCGCCAAGACTTTTAAAGGTGCCCAAAAACAAACTGCCAACCAGCGCTGTTGTTTCAGGGAAAGTATAATACAGTCTTCTTGAATGAGCAGCCACCAACATCCATGATGCCACATTCTGGACCAACTGAGGTTTCCCAATACAGTGGTACCTTGGGTTACATACGCTTCAGGTTACAGACTCCGCTAACCCAGAAATAGTGCTTCAGGTTAAGAACTTTGCTTCAGGATAAGAACAGAAATCGGGCCTTATTAGCTAAAGTGGTGCTTCAGGTTAAGAACAGTTTCAGGTTAAGAACGTACCTCCGGAACGAATTAAGTACTTAACCCAAGGTACCACTGTACTCTCCAAAAGTGAGTTACAAGTCCCAACAGCCTTAGCAAGCATAGCCAATGACCCAGGACAATGGGAACTGTGGTTCAGCAACAACTGGAAAGCCAAAGGCTCCCCACTCCTGCACAAGTTCCTGGATTTGCTCCATGGCACCAGTTTTTAAAAGTGTATCAGCGAGAAACAAGGTCAGAGGAGACAGTTCTGAGCTAGGTGAACCAACAGTGTGACTCGGTTTAAGGGAGCCACGTATGTTTATATAGATAAGTTGGTGCTCAGCCTACTACTATGCTACAGATGCTACTGCAGGCTGCAGACATCCTTATATCTACAGGGTCCCATCCTTTTCCCACTACAGCATCAACCCTAGTGCTTTCTATACAATGCAGCATATAGCACCCATATTCAAAGTCTTATTAAACTTACTCAGTGCTGCAATCCGAAGAGGTACCAATGACGGAAGACTCTTGTAGCAGGGCAATTTCATCAAAGCACAGTCTTCAGCCTCACATAAATTCAACAGCTAGAAGTGGAGATGGAAAAGAGTTGACTCCTTGTTTTGAGCCAGGGAGTGGGGCTCTAAACACACTTTAAATTGTTTACCTGTCATTTTAACAAGGCACTTTGAAGCCAAACACAACAATTCACATTTCATTAACAACAACAAAAAGGTGTTGCATTTTGGAAGGTTTTTCCCATCATTGTTCACTGTTTTAATTGACTAGACTGATGCACCCTGCCTTGTAATTACATAACTGCTCCAAATTGTTTACTTAAATATTGTATCCCATTACCTTTTTGTCCATTTTGAACCATTATTACAAACAAACAATCAGTCTGATAGTCCCAATTTTATTTATTTATTATTTTTTAAAATTTATATACTGCTTGATTGTAGCAAAACGTCAAAGCAGTTTAGAGAAAATATAAAACAAAATTATCACTAAAACATCTACAACTATAATTTAAAACACACGGGAGGATCAAACCGCAGTAAAATAGAATAAAACAAATCAAAACTCCTAAAAAAAACCACCTTTCTAAACATCTGGGTACCCCTTGACTAAATAGGAATGTCTTCAGCAGGTGTCAAAAAGAACACAGTGAAGGTATTTCAATTATCTGCATCTGATCCTTATAAAAAGCAGATCAGAGCTGCTCATCGTAATTCTTTTAAAACTATGTGGTATATACAATGTCTGCCCATTTAAAATGCATTTCACGTTACAAGAGGTTATTGTAAAGGAATTTTTTTAAAAAACCCAACTTAAACTTCGCAAAATAAACAAGTATAGCGGCATCAGGAAGAAAAGCCAAGGCATTCTGGCAAGGGCACATTATGAATGTCTAAATATAGTAACATTAATTAATTACAGCTAGTGAATGACAGATTTACTAAGCATACTTGTATCAGTTTTGCACTGTTTAAGAACTATGGTCCCCCCCCCAAAAAAAATAATCCTGCTACTCTCAAGTGTATGTACATAGGGTGGTAGCCCAAAATTGCATCGTGGATAAACCCATGGAGACTAGTTTTAAAATTTGTGAACATAAAGACTAAAGGGAAGTACCTCTGTATAGAACACTTTGTGTTCTACAACATTTAGATCCATGGTGAAAAGTCTGGGTTGAAGTGTGGTGCAGAATGTGTTCCCCTCCATCAAACCAATCTGGGCATTTGCAGGTTGATGCCTAAGTAAGTGCTTTTTCGGAGGAACCATGTCTTGGAGGACCTAGAAAATAGCAGAGAGCATCAGAAAAGGGGTCTTGGTTTGTGTGGTCTAAATGCCACCTTTCTCTTTCCCTAAATCATCGCAGACTCTTCTTATATCCAGGATTATCAAACCCAAATTCAGGACACACAGTAAACATCACTCCCTCAATACAACCATCCACAATTAAACCCCCAAAGTCCCCCACTGGTTGCTATCATTAGATAACCCTCTGTGCTGCTTCCATGACATACAAGGTCAAAATCATGACTAATCCTTTGTGCACTAATCATAGTATTTTAATCTTTCAAAATTCCTGTTATCACAAGATCATCAGACACAGCAAAAAGTGGATATAGCAAAGTGGATATGCAGAATGGAACACTGGTCCAAAGAAAAACAAGACCTGAAAAGTAATCGCATGGTAAGATTCCCAGAATGTGCAGTGCAAAGAGAAATTCCATGTAAATCTCAAGAAAATAAAATAAGCCAGAGTGGTTAGAGCAGGGCTAGAGAACCTGTACACCTCCAGATGCTGTTTGACTAACAACTTCCATCATCCCCAACAACGCTGGCTGGGGCGGATAGGAGTTTGAGACCAACAACATCCAGAGGCGTCCGTGGATGAGCCATTCAAACCCCTACAGAGACTTAGGACATTTATATCCCTCTTCCTTCCAAGGGCACCTGGGGAAGCAAACACATCAGTGAATATAAAGAACACAAGTAAAAATAAAACCTAATACAAACATCTAAAAACCATTTAAAACATTGAGCTCAATTGGAAATATCGAGCCAATAGGTATCTCTCAACCTACTTATCACACAAGGTTGTTGCGAGGATAAAAAATGGAAGGAAAAATGATGTGTGCTGCCAAATGCTCATTCAAGGAAGGCTCGGATAAGCACCCGATGGAGAATATTTAGTTCATGGGCAAGATGGGACTCGGGAGACCTGAATGCAAAACATGACTCAGCCAAGGGCTTGCTGGGGAAACTCAGGAGGTATGCTTACCCAGCTGGAGTTCTCATATCACCTTTTCCAGGGAGTTATCACACAGATTAATACAGGATCAGTAATGAAAGGGCTTTAACATTGCGTATGTACAACCTGTGATGTGAAACGATTACAGCCTCTCAGCCCAACAATCCTCCCAGGATTGTTAAAAGGATAAAATGAGCTCTTTGGAGGAGGTGGTGATATGTAAATGTTAAAAAATAAATATATTAAATAAAATACAGCAGAATGAGGCGGCAGCATTCTGAACTGGAAGAGTAGACTGCAACCCTTAAAGCTGCAATGTGGGGATTTCATGTTTGAATGCTCTCTCTTGTGTAAAGTCCCTGAAAGCAAAACACCGAGAACATCCAAGAGACAGATTCTAGCCAAGCCAATCCCCGCCCCCACTCTGGTGGTCATGATTTACTATTTACAAATTATAAATGTGCTAGTTTTCTATTTCCAGAGAGCTTTTTTTTTTTCAATAAGGAAGCGTTGTGAAATGTGACTCCTCACCAGCACATTGCGGTGGTACAGTTCACACTGCTATCTCAGCCCGCTGCATGTGTCAATCAGGTCACAGACAATTAAACATTAACAGGCTGTCTCACCTCTTTATGCGGCTCCATGATCACAGTGACGCTTTTCCCCGTGACTTGGGCAAGCACCTGCAAGGAGTGCATCGCTTGCTTCCTTACAGTGGAGTTTGGAGAGGTCACCTCTCGCACCAGGTCATGGGTCACGTGATGGAAAGACTTTTCCTGGGCCGAGAGGATGTCTTCTGTTTTCTCTTCATCTTTCAGAGGAGTCGCGCACCTGATCAGGAGCTGTTCCAGGGTGGTTTTGGCCATAGCAACTGCTCCGTTCGAAACCTATGCAGGTTGCAGAAGTGACAGTGTGTTGCCAACGCAAACTAATGAGCAGCACTGGAGTACCCAATTCAACAGTGAAGTGACCAGCTTGCAAGAACATTCCTGCTTGAACGTGGATTGGAAACTTTACACAGAGGGCCAGTGTGGTCACCCACTTTCTCAAAGGGCCCATCGCCATCAGGACCACTATCCCTGACACTATCAGAGCCACGGTGCAGCACAGCTGTTTGCTGCCGCCACCAGCCAATTAATCCCAGTTCCCCTCCTGCCTGCAGTTGCGTTTGCCCAGCATCTGTTATTTGTCACGGGCATCGTATCATGATGGGAGATTGTGCCCATGATGCTATTGTTACGGGAGCCAAGCTGGTACTCAGCTCTATGCCACAGCTACCATGTTAAATTCGCCAACATCTGCACCACGTCTTAGGAAATCTTAACATGGCAGCCACTCCTGCAGAATGGAGCCAAGCGCCAATCTGGCTCCAGTAAGAAGCACCACTGCCCACTGCTGCTGGATAAACACACAGGAAGGAGGAGGCAGTGACAAAAGAAGCAGAAAGCAGCCATGCCAGGCAGGCAGGCAGAAGTAGCACCAGGCAGGGGAGTCAGACTGGTGCTGGACAGAGGGCCAATGATAGCAGCTTGTGCTGGCTACACAGATACATTTCCAAAGCCAGAATGAATTGGTGGTTTAATGTTTCCAAGGTGAGATGTCAAAGCACACCTCATCAGTACAGTGGAAGTGTCTGGATGCAGAGCACATGACAAAACCTCACTCAGTGAAGTTCAGTTATCTTTAAAAGTCTTGCTTATCCAATTCCATGCTGTTCAGTCACACTAAAACACTGCTATTTAGCAACTGAGCGTTTCTCTAGTTTTCCATGCAACCAAAAATAGTAATTACACATACAAAGTTGAAAGAGAAAAAGGCAGGTCTGCATGCAGCGGATTCGATGCTCGTTTTAATCTGGATTCGTAAAATCTCTTTGCTCGCAGGAGTACCGTTCCCTCTCGCCTTCTTTGAACCCTGATGAGGGACACAAAGGCTGACCAACCTTTCCATTTAACCAGATTTTGAAGGCACGGGTTAAGGCTGACTTCAACTCCTTTTTAGCCTTTAAGCATGGTTAACAATAATGCAATATACCCCTTAACAGTGGTGAAGGTAAGAGACAGAAATGTGATCCCAAGACAGAAGAAAGTTCCCGTGTCTGATATCTTAACTGTGGTTAAACGGGGGCCAGTATCACATCCCTGCTTAGTGCTGGTCAAGCAATCTCAGGCCCAAAAACACACCTGTGAAACAGGAATGATGCTGACTTCACTCACGGTGAATGCCTACTGAGAATGAGCCAGATGAATCTACCCTGTCCTTCATGGTAAAAATCACACAACTATTAAGCATCTGTGTAAGAACCTCCAAGTTCTCCACCAGTTTGCAATGAGAAGTATAATTACAGAAGCTCAATGCAATGGTGAAAAAAAGCAGGCGATAAGCTGTCTGGACAGGGACCAAAACTCTTTCATAGAGCTCTACATGCTGAAGGTCCAGGGCTCAACCCCCAGCACCAAAAGGAGGTACACTGGGGAAAAATACTATAGAGAGCTACTACCATTCAATGCAGGCAATAGTGGACTAGATGGACCAACCATTGGTCCAAGCAGCTTCCTATAATTGATAGGAGTCTTAAATACCTCTCCTGTTAGGTCCATCATGACAAACAGCAGCGCCTTGAGGAAGGTCTGTTGATTCTGGAGAACCCAAATGAGAGGCAGCCGCTCCATGAGAAATTTGATGGACACCACTCCCCCGAGCTTCGCGTACCAGGCTTGTTCATAGCAACAAGCGCACAGCCGCTCCACGATGTAGGAGAACAAGGGAAGCTGGCAAGCCTAGAGGGTTAAGGAAAGAACCAAGCAAATGTGCATCAGTCAGCAAGGGGCTGGGTGGTTCAAAGCAAGATCACATCTGCAAAGCTGGAAGTGAGCTTTGTTACCCTTTCCTTCGATCCCAGGATGATGCTGGCAACATCAAATATCACGGCTAGGGCCACCTCTCCAATTTTGCAGAGCTCTTTCTCCTCGTACGCCATGCAGATGGCGATGGCATCGATGAGCACCAAGGGATCCATGCCTTTGGATCCGTTTTCTTCACTGTGGAACATGGCCGTGCTGGGCTGGCTTCCAACCTGGTAACACTGAAGCAAGAATGGACCTGGGATTTATAGTAAGGCGGGGAAGAGTAGGAAGCAGAAAACAAGGAGGCTTCAATTAGATGAGAAGGAAAGGGCAGCCCTGCTGGGTCAGAACAAAGGTCCACCTGGTTCAGTGTCCTGATCTCCCCGGACCACAGGTATAACCAAATGCTTCCAGGAAGCCCACAAGGAATGAGTGAATGCATTGGTGACTGCTGCCCGGAGGTATACTGTGTATGACCATGGAGGCCCAACTTAGCCATTGTGGCCAAGAGTTGTTGCCAGGCTGGGTAAATACCTTTTAAAGCCATTGATGCCATTGGCCTCTGCCATATCTTGTGGAAGTGGATTCCACAAATCAACCCCACATGGTGCAAAGAAGCCCTCTTTCTTGCCCATCCCAAATCTGCAGTCCATTTCATTGGGTGAGCCCAAGTTCTTTGATGGCAAAGAAGTGGGGAAGGAGTCTGCTCCATCTACTTCCTCCACAACATACCTAAATATCATAAACTGTTACTGTCATAGACCTCCCCACCCACCCAAAAAATTATGTACAGTGATACTTTGTGTTGTGTAACCTCCAGGTTACAGAATCTTCGGGTTACGGCCACGGCAAACCCAGAAGTGATACTTCCAGTTTTCGCCACGCGTGCATGTGCAGAAGTGCTCTGTGTGCCGCGCATGCACAGAAGCACTCAAATGCACCCCACACATGTGCAGAAGCGCTCAATTGCACCCCGTGCGTGCGCAGAAGGGCACCTCTGGTTATGAAGTTTTCGGGATACGGCCAGGCCTCCAGAACGGATCCTGCTCGTAACCGGAGGTACCACTGTATTCCTCTTAACTGCCATTTATCATGACAATTTCAGGCAGCATACAATAGTGTGAATGGCACCATTCACAGAAACTAATTAAAACCGGGTATCAACAACATGCACTTAATAACTTGAAAAAGAATGATATCTTCGCCTGAAAACAAAACTGCAGTGCTTTTACTCCTGGCTTCTTGTTACAGAGTCACCAACCTGCTGCCCTCCAGAAGTTGTTCTGGCTAGGGCTGATGGGAACTGTAGTCCACCAACAACCGGGTGGGCACCAGGCTGGTGATGGCTGGCCCAACATTTACTTACCGCACTGCTGGGCAACTGCCACCATGGTGTAATGCCGAATTAAGCTGGCTACAAATGGAAGAGCACTGGGACGCAAGTCTTTGATCACTGCCGACATGAACGCCCCTGTCAACGCCTGCTCAAACGTCTTACGGGCAGGTGTGTCCTGGGCTTTGTACCGATGGGAAATGATTACGCTGGGAATCGACTTCTCAGTAAAGCTGCAAAAAGCAAAACGAATCAACAATTTTACAGATTTACTTTAACTGAGGGAGAACATTTTGTTCTAATCGAGGGATGAGCAGTTCATCTGAAACCACATCCGATGTGTCCTGTGCCACAAGGTCGCACAGAATCGTAGAACTGTATGCAGCTCACAGAATCGCGGAATCGTAGAACTGTAGCTCAGCATCAGGAGAACTGTAGACCTGTAGCTTAGGATCAGGATCAGGCCACAGCTGATGCTAGCCATCTGAATCTTATTCTCAAAACCCTGGCAAACATGTCAAGGCTTGCAACCAAATGGTATGGATTCAGCCAAGAGAGCTTGTGTTCACTTCCCCAGAGCTCAAAAGGGTTAACGGGAGCACTAAGCTGAAGTCTTGCACGATAGGCTAATTTCATCCTGAGGATTTACTATCAAAATGTCTACTGCATCATCTAAATGCCTGAAACTGGTTTTAAATAGGAACAGTAATTCCCTGAGTAACTCAAGTTTTGCAATAAAAAACATCAATCTGTTTACTAATAGTGCAAGCTATCTGTGCCTAACAAAATGAGCTTTGAACCAGGAAATCCCCCATTCAAATCTTGCCTCCACCACAAACGCAACAAATGGCCTTGGGCAAAGGAATATATCTCAGCCTCAGTCCCTTATTTATAATAATAATGGGACAGTGTTGTTGAGCTTTCCATAAGGCTGTTGTAAGGAATACTGAACTAATAATGCATGTGAAACATTCTGAATGTTCTAAAATGCAAGAAAAGTGTTCAGTAACATAGTTCAGTTGGAGATCATCTGTTTCGCATGCAGATGGCCCCAGGTTCATTCCCTGGAATCTCCAGGTAGGGCTAGGAGAAAAGACTTCCTGAAACCCTGGAATGCTGCTGCCAGTCAGTGAAGACAGTACAAGGTATAGGTTCCTATGTACTGCAAGATGTTCACTGTCCCTGGCTGCCATTTAAGTCCTCCATGGACAAGTGTTATCAGTTCCAGGGAATTGGGGGGCCCTATTCCTTCCTTTTAACAGTGATTCAAGCTAAATACCAGGGATCCATTTACCACCCTCTGGCAAGCATGACACAACACCCAGCCATGAACCTGAGAAAGACCAGGGTATTGCCCCCTGATCAGTGTGTCTGATCAGCAACCCATGTGCTTTCTGCATCCAGGTTTGTCATCTATTTATTTCCTTCTTTCTTAACACTGCACAGTTACACTACAAATCACCCAAACCACCAAACCTGTTTGGTTGTGTACAATGTTATTCCAACTCAGAACAGAACGCACTGAAATTAATGAGCATGACTAATGTTGGCCCATTAATTTCAAAGGGTCTACTCCAAGTAACACTCACTTAAGAGATGACCCTCTGCAGAATGCAACCCCCAAGAACTAGGCGCAGCCTGCCAACCTTAGTTTTGCAAGCCATCATAAAATAATCTTACTTTGGATGGGCAAGAAGCTGATACAAAGCATGCTTGTTATCATCCAGGCTCATCATGGCCACCAAGAAGCATTTGATCACCTCCCAGGCCTGCCTCCGGTAGTATGGCTCTGTGTTCGCACTCTTCAAGCAGTCCAAGGCCGTCTCGATGGCCTAAAACAATGGAAGTAATTTGCTTCAGTAAACCGTAAGAACCAAAAAGTGATTCATTTTAGAAGCTGCCTAGCTAAAAAATTGCACAAGCTTCTGTGATGCCCATTGACTTACATCAGTGGTCCCCAAACATTTTCTCCCCCAAAACACTTGAAAATTGCTGACCGTCTTTTCTTTCCCCCCTGCCAGTTCTAGAAACTATAATGTGTTGTGCCAGTGTTTATTATTTTTAATTGTATTTTTATTGCGTCTTTGTTTTGCGCATTGAATTTTATTGTATTACAATTTGAATTCTGAAGGGTCTGCAGACCACAGTCTGGGAACCCCTGACTTCAGTATCTTTAAGAGGGGATTACACTACAAAGTCACATGCAAGAGCACCGTTCTAGGCAGCAAGCACAAAAAATGATGAGGAGCACAGCACTATGAACTACAATGTACTGATAATGAGAAGAGTTCACAATGAAATAGACAAAATAATGAATAAATTTGCAAGGCTTACAGTGAACCACAAAGCACAAAAATTACTGAAGGATGCTCTAAGCAACTGACAAACATAATTACACTTGCAAAGTATACATTTCACAGTGACAAACCATACTGCACAAGAATTATTCTTTCACTGAAGAATGTTCTAAGCAGCTGACGCTTTCTTCGGCACAATGATAATAAAAATAGCACCAATAATTATAATATAATAATAAAGTATGTTTCGTACTGTAGGGCTCGCTGTAAGCCTTGCTTACATTTTGCAAGTGTAATGATATTTTGTCTACTGTATTGTAAACTCTTCTCATTATCAATGTTTTGTTGGGCACAGTCATATGCTCTTCAGCATTTTTTGTTTGTTTGTTTAATAGAGGATTAGACAAAGAAGACTATCAAGCAGATTTGACAAGCAAATGGAATCCCCAAGTTTAGAAGATGTATGTGGCTGGAATATCAGCTGCTAGAGAGCAACATTGCATGAGGGGCATCACCTTCATGCTTTGAGTGTAAATTGCCTAAGAATGTAACAAAAGCCCTGCTGATCCAGGCCAATGGCCCATCCAGCATCCTGCTCTCACAGTGACCAACCAGATGCATGATGGGAAACCCTCAAGCAAGACCTGAGCGCAAGATCACTCTTCCCAATCCTGCGGTTTCCAGCAACTGGTATTCAGAAGCATTACTGCCTCCGACTGTGGAGATAAGAGCATCAACATGGTGGCTGGTTCTTCTTCTTTGGCGATCACTCATAGCAGAGTAAGATTGTCTTCCATAAACACGGTTTTAAGAATGTTTAACACAGTAGGTGACTGTGGAGGCCACTTCTGGATCCACACTTCCTTCCATAGTGGGGTCATTGGTTTCCGGGCAGGAGTTGATCACGGTGTGGATTTGCCAAACATGTCTTCCTCTTACCACGTTTCTCCCTTGCGTCCTGAGTTCAAGTGTCTTCAAAGCCCATGACACCTTTGGTAAAGGCTGTTCTCCACCTGGAGCGCTTGCAGGCCAGTGTTTCCCAGTTGCCAATGTTTATACTACATTTTTAAAGATTTGCCTTGAGACAGTCTTTAAACCTCTTTTGTTGATCACCAGCATTACACTTTCCATTTTGAAGGTCGGAATAGAGTAGTTGCTTTGGAAGACGATCATCAGGCATCTGCACAACATGACCAGTCCAGCAAACTTGATGTTGAAGAATCATTGCTTCAACACTGGTGATCTTTGCTTCTTCCAGTGCACTGATATTAGTTCGCCTGTCTTCCCAAGTGATGTGTAAAATTTTTCGGAGACACCGTTGATGGAATCTTTCAAGGAGCTGGAGATGGTGTTTATAAGTGGTCCATGTTTCACAAGCATATAGTAAGGTTGGTAGTACAATAGCTTGGTAAACAAGCGTTTTGGTTTCCCTGCAAATGTCCCGGTCCTCAGGCTGGTAGCTACTGATAGCCTTATCATCTATGAATTTGTCTAATCCTCTTTTAAAGGCATCCAGGGTTGCGGCACAACTTTGTGGGTGCAAGGTTCATAGCTTAACTACATGCTCTGCTTTCTTTTGTCTGTCCCATAAATACCTGGAAGGACCTTTGATCTGATCCAGCAATACTAAACATAAATCTGAGATCTGAAGTCACTGAGATACACACACAAAATGTACAATGCTGTTTTCTCTATTTAGGCACAGAAAGGTCCACAAAGGAATCTAGAAGCTTAGGAACATTTGCTCCTTCCTCCTGCTCTGCACCGACTTCAGCTGCAATTGCTTCACGCTCTTCCTTGCGGTGTGGCAAAGGTTTGCTCTCCAAAATGGTTCCCTTACAAGCCTTCTCAGAAGAGTTAAAGAGAAAGTGAGCCAAGCACTTTGCACACACTGTAAATGGCAAAATGCTGCTTTAAGCATCTCATAAGGAAAATCAAACTTTCGTACAAAAAACCTTGCGAGACAGCAAAAAATCACTCTATAAATGAGACTCAGGAAAGGCATCTTGGAGTCTGAGACCAACTTAATGACAATTTATAGGAGTCCTTTCACGGCAACCACTCTGTGAAGCTCCAGGGCTCATGGTTTTGCCAACCCAAGGCAACCCAATAAAAGTTATCATCTCGACTTACTCTCTGATTTAATACACATGCACACACAAGTATGTTTTTACTCTGAGATGAAGAAAGCAGGCACCCAGAATAGGACATTGATCAAATGTAATCCAGCTGAAAAATTCATCTGAGAGCCATGAAATAAGAAATTTCATTGCCTAAGTGATTGTGAAAGGAAATCCAATCATCCATGTTTAAATGCTGGAGATAAAATTATGTAGATAGAAGTGACCTTTGAATGCTAAGGACTCACCCCCCCCCCAACAACAGAACCGCTCTTGTTTGCAGGGGGGGAATAGTATTTCCAGTCATGAATGAAACTGGTCGCTTGCCTCTCCTACACAACCTTTCTCAAGTTTTCAATAAAAAAAACAATGAGTTTTCCACAGACCACTGAGGTGGAACTTCTCTCACTATACAAGGCTAACACGAAAGATGGATTTCTTCTGTTGGCACTTCATTCCAATTCTTGAGAGATCAACTGTTTTTACTCCCAGCTCTGTGAATGCACAGTGTAAACAGAGATTGCTTCCCACTCAACCCAAAAAAGCTGGCAGGAATTTTATTTAGTATGGGCATATCTACAGCACTTTTCATTTTATGGCTGTCTATGCAAAGACAGATTTCTAGTCTATATTCAAAGTAAAATAATGGCGTAGTTGAATTCAGAACTGCAGAGATGTAATGCTAAGGGGGAGAGAAATTTAGCCAGAAAGGTTTCACTTACTGTCTGGCAACAATGAGGTGAAAATATCCTGTCTTGGCGCAACAGGATAATTAGTCCTATTTATAAAAAGCATTAATGGCGAGGAAGAGAAGAGGCCAAATTGGATCAAAGCTTAGACATTGTGACCTGCCAAATGCTGTTAAGTGATTCAAGAGTTCACAGCCGGGATGCGAGCCCAACAACAAAAATATGCAAACTAAAATATACCCATCATGTAAGTGGCAGGTTCTGTTGGATTAATTTGCAAGAAAGCTCAAACCATGCAAGTATTTAACAACTAGCACTACATACACAAACACGAAATTGTTTGCCTTAGTCTACTATGTCCTAAATAAAGACTCAGAAATTTTATAGGCCACAGCAGGATTCTCCTCTTACCACCATTATGAGATCTGACAATGCCCTTCTGAGCTGATCATTTGTGAGCCAAGTTTTCACTATGATGGCAGAAAGAGTTAGAGCTACAGACATAAGCTCCACACCTGTGCAACAATGGATTTTAGATGGGTCTCAAGTATAATGGAATCATCATGCAGCCCACACAGACTTAATACAACAATCCTAAACATACTTTCTAAGAAGCAAGCTCCAATTAACACCTTCATGTTTCACAAAGGTTGCAACAGGCATCAACAGGATCTTAAGGAATTTCTCTAGCATAGGTAGTCTGTTGTCGGCAGCCAATGGAACAGACTTCCTCAAGATGGAGCCTTCCTGATGCTTTGGAATACTGCTCCCAGCAGGGCAAAGGTCAGGGGTGATAGGAATTGCAATCGGAAAACATTGGGAAAGCACCAATTTGGAAAAGGCTACAGCAGAAGCCTGTAGGGACGCGGGTGGCGCTGTGGGTAAAAGCCTCAGTGCCTAGGACTTGCCGATCAAAAGGTCGGCAGTTCGAATCCCCGCGGCAGGGTGCGCTCCCGTCGCTCGGTCCCAGCGCCTGCCAACCTAGCAGTTCGAAAGCACCCCCGGGTGCAAGTAGATAAATAGGGACCGCTTACTAGCGGGAAGGTAAACGGCGTTCCGTGTGCTGCGCTGGCTCGCCAGATGCAGCTTGTCACGCTGGCCACGTGACCCGGAAGTGTCTGCGGACAGCGCTGGCTCCCGGCATATAGAGTGAGATGAGCGCACAACCCTAGAGTCTGTCAAGACTGGCCCGTACAGGCAGGGGTACCTTTACTTTACCTTTACCTTTTACAGCAGAAGCCCTTCTAGAATATTTGTGGAAAGGAAATTATTTTGCTACTGGCATAAATATTAAATCTTACCTTCTCCATTGGGAGCTGGATCGATGCTTTGCAGTCGGAGAACTCCGCCGTAATACTGGGGCCTTGAATCTCCGTCACGACATACTGCAACTTCTGAGACTCCTTCAGCATTTTTCTGTTGCTTCCACCAAACTTGCCAAGCACACGATAAGCAACGTGGGAAATGTTCTCTGCTGGATTGCGCAGTGTCCGCCACAAAGCCTTAGATTAGAAAAAAGTTTTAAAACATCCATGTGTAGTTCAGAACAAAGTTGGTTCAAAAGAATGCCATAGGCTGTACTTTTTTAATTTTGACAGTGAATCCTGGACTCCCTGCCTTGCAGGTCTTTCCCCACCTGCCCCGGGGGGGGGGGGGGGGGGCTGGCTGAATCAGCTGCAAAAGCTGAGTCTGCTGAACAGACTCTAGAGTTGGGATATTGTTTAGGGGGCTTCGTGGTGGTGACCGGGAGCAGGTCTGTTTCTGTTATTAATTCTTTGTATCTTTAGTTTACACTTTGTGTGGAAATTGTTCAATTTGGTTGTGTATCTTTTTCAGGCTTTATTCATTGCTTCTGATTACTTTCATTACGTTGCAATTATAAATCTTTTTCATGTTGTAAGCCACCTTGAACTATGGAAAATTGTGATGTGTACATGTTTTGTAAGCCACCCTGAACTCAGATTTGCTCAAAAGTACAAAAATATTTTAAATTAACTGTTAATTAATTTGGGGAAGAGCCACAGCTGAGTGGCAGAGCATCTGCTCTGCATGCAAAAAGGGTTCAATTCTCAACATTTCCAGGCTGGGCTGGGAATATCACATGTCTTTAACCCTGGAGATCCATGGCTAGTCAGATTGGAGAATACTGAGCTCAATGGACCAACAATCTGACTTCTTATGGTCCCAATTAAAACAAATAAAAATAAACATGAACACTTTCAAATCCATTTCACAGCATAATATTAGTATTTCACATTAACATTTTTCTAGGGTTCAACAACCTACATTTTCATTCTTTGAAGGAAGGGGGGGCAGAACTTAGCAACAAACAGTAAGAGAAAAAATGTGCAGAAAGCCTTTGAAAAGTTCAAAATACAAGTGAAACTCCCCACAAACCACCTCAAAGACATAGTTCAATACAGTCAAACCTCAGTTGTCGAACGTAATCCGTTCCAGAAGCCCGTTCAGCTTCCGAAATGTTCAACAACTGAGATGTGGCTTCCGATTGGCTGCAAGAGCCTCCTGCACTCTAGCGGAAATTGTCTCAGATGCTTGGCTTCCGAAAAATGTTAGAAAACCAGAACATTTACTTCCGGGCTTTCAGGAGCCAAAATGTTCCAAAACGGAGGCGTTTGGGAGCTGAGGTTAGACTGTATCACAGTAGGTTCAGGACCTCACAAAGTAGCACAGCTAGCCAAAGAGATGAATTAAAACCCCTATATTTTACACATACCTGCATTAACCGGCCATTTTGCTATTACATAAAGCAAAAGTCGAAAGGAGGACCCCATTTAATAGGAAAGTTTCTTCCAGCGTTCTATCAACGTCAAAGAGATGGCCATGGCTAAAGCAAAGCAGCCCAGATAATTGAGCAAACACTGACCTCTAAAGGTCCCTTCTGATAACTGCATCTTTACCTGCATAAGCTCAGCCCGCACAGGTTGGATGTGATCATACAGGAAGTCTGGTTGTAGGTTATCCACACACAGCTCCAAAGTCCGCAGCCCCTGGCTGACCAGCGTCTGGGATCCATTCAGGGCAGACACCAAGGGATCCATCAACATTGGCAAATAAGGAAGGAGGGAGCTCAGTCGGACCGGCACGGTGAGGCAGAGCTCTACAAACAAATCCTTCATGTGCTGCTTATGCAGGCCGCTCTGCAGCATGTTAAGTCCTGAAATGTGACAGCTGGCGTCAATAACATCCCAGATTTGCTACCAACAATCATGGACATAAAAAGGAGATGTATATCTCCTCCCTCCACCCACCCGGCATCTGCTCTGACCTTGCAGTAGGTTTGGTAGCAAGGGCAAGAATTCCTGATACAGGAGATCGTGGCTCCCTCCTCCAATTGATCGGAAGAGAGCTCTGAGCAGCAAGAAATAGTTGTAGGGCTCCTTGGCTGTCTGTGCAAGTTCCATGGAGCTGTTCACAATCTTGTGGAGGTGTGGCTGCAAAAAAAAATCAAAAAAATCAAAAAACCGAATACAGGTTTTTCTTAAGGTGCACTCACACTGCCAGTTTTTTTAACAAGAAATCAGCAAAAAAAATTCCCAGGGACGAAGGCTCTTTCCTGGGTCACTGGAAACATCCTTCATTTGAGGTTTTTAAGATGTTGGATGGCAGAGGTTGCTTAGTAGGGGAGTTGGATGATATAACCCTCAGGATCCCTCCAAACTCTATTATTCTATGGTGGGTGAATTACCAAGCTTAAGGAAGTTAAAGTAAATACATAACCAGGACATTTCATTCTCCTGCAAGCAACAGGAAGCATACCCGCACATCACCAAGGCACTTTGGGAAATCAAGTGAGCAGATTTTGGGTATTTTTCCCCTCCATTTTTGTTTTTTTACTTAATATCCAATGTGAAGAAGAGTTCTGCTGAAAGCTTGCAAAGTAACCTGGCTGAAAGCAAGCGAGTTTGTGTTTGGTCTGTGTCTGGATGGAAGACAGCCTACGAACTGTAGGGACATGGCTTAAAATTCTATCATGAAAGGAAGGCCAACTATAAAAAGGTACCAAATGATGCATCCATGGAGGCAGATAAGGCTATCCATGACTACATGGACCCAGAGGCAAGAGTGCCACTGAATGCCACTCACTAGGGGACAAACAGTGGAGGAGAGCTGTTACTACTTCCAGAAGGTGTATGATTGTTAAATAAATAAAGTGGAGATCTGCTTATTATAAAAGGAAGGGGATGCCAAAAATCCAAGTCCTGGGAATCATTGAACTGAGCCAATGAGCTCTGCCCCAGTTTCTGAAGCATGCCGTACCATTTGTCATCCTATTTCCTTATTCTCTCACACAGAACAGCACCAAGTGAACACACAATGCACAAAGGGACCAACATGATTAGCACAGTACAATTTGGATTAATGCATCCTTAGAAATACAGAAGAAATTAAAAGCTTTGTGCAAGCTATTACAAAAAAAAAGAAGACAGATCGACAAGACTCGGCCCAGGTACAAACTCTGAAATAATTATGGGTTTTATTAACATCTAAAAGCCCTAGACCTTGCTTCACAATTGCTGCGAATAGCTTTCATCACTCAAATTAAATTGTCTACTCAAGGCCACACCATCAATTCTTGAGAATCAAATAATTTAACAGGCATGGAGTGGCGACGGCAGTATATCACACCATTTAAATTGGATTTGCCGTTTATAAAATGAAAGTGACCTTGGTTCTGACAGCAGAATAAGGGAACACAATGCATCAGAGGCAGGATGCCTTACACATTTGGGGCTCCTTTACAAGACAGGAAGTGCTTGAGTTCAATTATTAATCTGCGAATAATCAGGACTTCCCGGCAGAGGAACAAAATAGTGCACTGTGTATTTAAAACAGCAAGCCGTCAAACTCCAATAAGGAATGAACAGTGCCAATAAACTCTCATCGGAAGCAAAGCAGCTTTGTAAACATTGCTCAGGAACCGAATAACAACTTACATTCATCCAAATGTAAGTCTGGATGAATCCCCCCCACACACACACACTTTGAATAGCAAACTTTCCTATCTTATGTCACAAACTGCTTTTGATTGGTTTACCCCTTAATTCACATACATATGTATACAATGGAACCTCTACCTGCGACCATAATCCGTTCAGGAGGTCCATCTAGAGGTTGAAACAGGTCGCTGGGAGAGGCACCGCTGTGCGCAGGCGGCGATCACCGCTCCTGCGCATGCGCGACCAGCGGCAAACCCACCGGTTAGTTCTGGGTTTGCTGCAGACGTTGGGCAAAATGGATGCGAGCAGAGGCGGACATAAGAAGAGGTTTGACTGTATATAAAATCTGCTAACAGTAACATCGAGAGCCTAGACAGTGGCTTTACTTATTCTGGCTTTAGAGAACTCTCAGGCAGTGTTTTCTCATTATCATGACGTAAACTGGGTTACAGAGTTGTTGTTGTTGTAATTTTAATCATTTTAAAGCAACAACTGGCTGGCACGTGGTCATCGCTTTGTGCTACGCTGTATGTTAGGCAATGGCTAAAACAATGAAATTGAACTCAAAACTGCTTTCAGAACTGCCCTCTGTTTCAAAAGAGGTTTGCTATATAGCCTGATGCCTGAATGAAAGCAGCCTTGAATGTACAAAGAAGCCACCATGGCAATCTTAAGATGTCATGTTTTACAGAGAGTGCACCTCCTTTACAATGCAATCCTACACAAATCCACCCAGAAATACGTCCCACTGAATTCAGCAGGACTTAAAGGTAAGTGTATAGGGCTTGCAGCCTAAAGCTCAGAATCTATTGGGAACTACCCCCCCCTCTAAATATATGTGTGTGTGTACATTTCAGAAGCCAACCCTGGGTGCATTAAGAGAACGCACCATTTTTACCCGTTCGCAACATTTACCTTAAGCATCTGTTCGTTTTCCGCCGCAAAAAGTGAAACGGAGCCAAAGACTAACTTGAAAAGTTTGAGATACAGGTTGGAGAGCTCCACGTTGGAGCCCATCTCAGGCAACCGATCCAAAAGATACTCCACCAGGATTGTGGCAAACAGAGCTGAGGTAGTTGGGTTGGCCAAAAAAGAATTGGCAACAATCTGTCAAAAGGAGAGAATGAAATAATTAGGAATAACCACTGGCAATGATTTATTTTTTCAAAAAAAACATTTGCTTAACGTTATCGGTCACAGAGTTGATTTCAAATTGTTTTCAAGTAGCTTGTCTTTTTACAGATTTCATTTCACTGACATCCCATTTGATTCCACAAGAAGGAAACAAGAGTAGCAAGCTATGCATCAAATAACAGCTCCTCCAAACCTGTCCATTTCCAGTGAGTACAAGAGCTATTGTCAGTTCAACTTAGTGTAGTTTATTGCTTAACCCAGCGTTTGCCAACCTGCTGCCCTCCAGATGATTTGGACTACAATTCCCATCAGCCCCAACAAGCCCAGCCAAGCTGGCTGGGGCTGATGGGAACTGAAGTCCAAAACATTTGGAGAACAGCAGGTTGGTAAAGGCTGGATCAGCCGTAAAGGTGATAGAATGACAACACAGTGGCATGTTAACAAAGAAATCTTCCAAGCTCAACAGAAAGTTTGTCAGGGCTCACACTACTATCAAGTACACGAAACATACTACCTGAAGGGCATAGTTCTTAGAGATTCTTTCAACCATGTACGGAACTGTCGTCTGGAAGATTTCTTTAAAAGTCAGAGCATTCATCATTGTGAAGACGCCGGCAAAATGCTCCAGGACCTCCTTCTCCTCTTTCATCCTGACGGTCTGGCAATTTGCAACTCGGATGTACGTCTGCCCATTTCCAGCTATTTGAACCTTTTGCAATGGAGACACAAGACAGGATTCAAGTCAACATGCATCCCCACTACCATTTGTACTGGCTTTCCATCTCAAAATATCCAAAGCAATTGAAAAGCTGCAAATTTAAAAACGATTTGGAATAAGCCGCGGAGATTAAAATTACAGAGCAATTAAACAACAGCTAGGATACGTGCCTGATAAATATCCAAAGCTTGCATTGCATATTTGACCAGCTTGATGTATATTTGTGTCTCTTTAGGTTGCAGCTGCTTATTGGGAATGAACTGAGCTTCTGAAAAAAGAAGAAAAGGAATTGAAAGAGAAATTACTTCTTACTACCAAAAAGTGTGCACTTGTGCAACAAAATGGGAAAAACTATAACTGCTCACAACAATTAATCGATCCCACAATTTAATCTGCTCCAAAACTTTAAATCTAAAAAGTGCCCCCCCAATTAATCAGGCATCACATTTAAATATGCATATGACTATTTTTTAAATGGGTGCTTGCATTTCTGTATTAATACACTGTTCACAGCTTTGGGGGCCTTTCACCAGTACACAAACAAAGCCTAATGCAATAAAATCTGCAGACAACAAGCAGAATCTTAGCCAATTCTCCCTTTTCCCATATCACCATAGAGGAGGAATTTCACCTAGAGCACATGCATGCATCACCTAAGCGCAAAGTGTGTTTCTTGTTTCAGAAATAATAACCCAGAACGTGAGAAGAGTCCTGCTAGATTAGGTCAATGTCCCATCTAGTCCAGCATCTTGGTCTCACAGTGGCCAACCTGATGCCTACAGGAAAACCCTCAACCACCACCCAAGCACAGGAACACTCTCCTCTCTTGAGGTTTCCAGCAACTGATATACTCATATGCATATTTTAAATAAATGGGTATCTAAAACCCATATGATAAACTGCTTTAAAAAAAAAAAGTTTGCACCACCCTAGGAAAAAAGCCCAGGTAAAATTCGAACCATGCCACCTTACCACCAGGAGCTTTGCAAGAAGTGATACCCCAGGTAATCGTCTTGACACCGCAGACCAAGGTTTTCACCAAGCTTCGGCAATCTGTGACTTGGAATGTTTGCTTGTCTTCCTTCTCCTTCTCCCCTTGCTTCTCAAAGACAGGCCCCGGGGCAGGGGCCACAGGAGTGGTGGGAGCAGGGGACGGAACAGGAACCGGAGCGGCATTTCCTCCAGCCGGCACGCTGGGCAAAGCGGCTTCTCCTGCCCCAAGTTCAGACTGCGGCTTGCACTTTTTAAAAATCACGGAGAGCTGATAGCGGGCAATGGTGTGGAATTTAAGGACGAAAACCTGGAGGAGGAGAAGCACCGTCACAACAAAGTAAGATTCATCATCTGAGTCTAGGTGTAACACCAAATCCGACCACCAGTGAAAGAGGCCAGAATGATACTGGTGTTCACACACACACACACCTCCCTCTGCTAGAAGGCAAACCATCACTTGCCATTAGAGCCGGACAAACTATGGTTTTGAACTTGCCCTCCAAACTGGGATTACAAAGCAGCTTCAAACTATGGTTTGCAATTCCCTGTATGAAGGGCAAGTGCAAGCCATAGTTTTGCCCATTCAAGTGTAATGACAACTGGTGGTTTGCCTCCTAAACAGGAGGAGAAAACTGCAGCACAAAATAGAATAGAAAGCGAATGGATGAGCCCAAGGGTGGTTTTCAACTCAGGTTTTAACTCAAAGTAGATCCATTAAAATTAATGGAGCTAACGTAAACATTCATTCATTTCAATGGGTCTGCTCCAAGTAAAACTTTGTTGAATAGCGCCTCCAGTCCCAAGTAGGTCAATCTACCTTTTCCATTTAGTTATATATTTAATCCCACCTCCTCAGCACAGAGGCCTCGTTTCTGAGCAGCTATGTGATTTTAATGAATACTTTCATTCCAGCACCCCTACTTTAAATGCCACAGTACCTCCAACATCCTCATGAGGATGTCTCTGCCATTTCCATTTTCCTGTTCGCTCTTGGATCGAATGCAGTCCACGAGATTTAGCAGAAGTTTGCATGACATGGTCTGGATACTGCTGGGCAATGATTCGTCATCAATATTCTTAGCAAATAACTGGACAGCAAGGGAGAGGTCGTTGAGCGGCAAATGCTGCCGGACATGATGAACCAGATCCGCTAAAGTGCTGTATGCAAGGGGCCTGGGAACACACAAAGAACAAATAAACTAGTTACTTTAGCGTAATATCTCCAGTTTACGTGTTGAGCTGATATGTGTGAAGCCAACGTAGACGTCCAACACACAGTGATGAGGAGTGAAATGGTGGTAACCAATGCTAGTCCTACTCACAGAAGACCCATTGCAATTAATAAACAGGCCAAGGGGCCACGCAGTCTAGGATCCTGTTCTCAAGGTGGCCAGCCTAGGAGAAGCATGCACACAGGACCTGAGTGCAAGAGCGACTCTCTCCACTCATGTGATTCTCAGCAACTAGTATTCAGAGGGATTCTGCCTCCAATGGTGGAGGTTGTTGGCACCTGTCTGTCTCGAGAGACAATGGAGTACACCTCCGGAGATAGAGTCAAACCGCTGTTAGCAGCACCCCTGTGACCTCTCTAGGGAGCAAGCCTGGGCAGTCTGCATGGAGGTCCTGGGCTGCCCAGATGGAAAGGTCCCAGTCCTGGCCTCATTGATGTAGTCCAGGCTGGTCCAAAGTCTGTTTCGGGGGCCTAATAAATTGTGGTACAGTGGTACCTCGGGTTACATATGCTTCAGGTTACAGACACTTCAGGTTACAGACTCCGCTAACCTAGAAATATTACCTCGGGTTAAGAACTTTGCTTCAGGATGAGAAGAGAAATCGTGCAGTGGCGGCGCAGCGGCAGCAGGAGGCCCCATTAGCTAAAGTGGTGCTTCAGGTTAAGAACAGTTTCAGGTTAAGAACAGACCTCCAGAACGAATTAAGTTCTTAACCCGAGGTACCACTGTAGTTTATTTCCTGGGGTAAAATCCTTAAAAAACCTCAACAACTGCAACCCTTTAAAAAAGATCAAAAACTTCAATCCTAAAAAAAGTCAACAACTTTCGTTGGCCCTTTGGTCGGCCCCCACAGCCCTTCACTTCATCAAATCTGGCCCTCTTTGAAAAAAGTTTGGACACCACTGATGTCGTCCAAAGGAAAGCAGAGCAATATGTTTGGCACCATCTTGGCTGCAGGAGTTGCCGAAGAAGGCATAAAAGGTGCCATCCAACCGTCTTGGGGACTAAACTTAGTAGAACAGAAAACAGCCATCATGGCACATGCAGGAAAAGATGCCTTGTACAACCATTAACTTATTAGCCTACCACCTGTAGAGAAGACACAATGGAGAGAAGAGAAGGACTGCACCTGCAAGCAATGCCAAACCATCTGCACATTCAGGGACCATTGAGAAGTAGAGCATGAGCACAGACATGATTGGGGATCTCAAATGCACAGAGCTGTAGACTCTCCTTTCTAACAGTTCCCTTAATGTATGGACACCAAGGGACTGGGAGGCCAGAAGCCTGTCATGGGTAGGGTCTATAGGTGTGGTCCTCCTACAGTCTCCTTGGGTATAATGTATACATGGAGGGATAATGAGTGAGCAGCCCTTTTGCCTTCTTCAGTGAATAAATGGGAGCACAGATAGGACAAAGACCTGGTTATGATCTTGTGCACCCACTAAAACATTCCACGCGCTGGCAGCATTAAGAGATAGAGAACAAGCTTCATTACGCACCTCAGGGTTTCGCGGGCCGTGTACCCAGAGCCTATTAGTATGGATTCATCGAACAATTTGTCCATGCACGGAATAAATTCTGTAGTGAGAAGTGACAAGAGAACGCTGTCATGATGGAGGCAACAAAACAAGAATTATTAAGCAGCTTTAATTAATGCAGAAGGCAGTCCAACCTCTGGGCCACCAATCAAACATTTCCTGCAAAATTTAGCCTACCAAGCATGACTTTTAATCCTCGGGAAGTGGCAGTTCTGCCAAAAGTGAATTTAACATGCTGCTCTCCTCAATGAAAAAATGCCGCAGGTATTTACTTAGTTTGCAAATATTTGTTTCCTTAAACTGATTCTGAGCACCCTTCCCAAGTTTACTGGAGTGATACAAACATTTAGAGCCTTCTCATCCCTCTGCAGATCAGCAGAAATACTCCCCTACGAAATTATGTTAAATGTATTAAGGAACACTAGTATAGAAAGATCTGACCAAGATGTGCTTCTGAAACTGTGTATTTCTACACCGTTAATTTCTCTCATTGGTTTAAAGAGCTGAGGGTGGTGAACATGCCATTTTACTTTATGTCATTTTGCTTCACAACAGCCTTGTGAGGTCGGCTAGGTTTGACTGAGAACATGAAAGCAAGAAACATAAGGAGATTAACATGCCCCTTTCAAGAGTCAAACATAGAGGTTACTTTTCATATCATTATGCTTTTGTTAATGAGATAAACGCACTTAATTAGCAATTAAGTTACAATCAAGACTGCAATCCTTAAAGGGAAGTGCAATATTAGGGGGTCTGTAGAGCTGGATCCCATGTGCAGAATTAAGCTAAGCTATACCTTCGGCAAATCACGATTTTATAGATCTATTTAGACAATCCAAAAACAGGTTTTATCCAGCACACACCATAAGAAAACTGGTGGAGAACAAAGAATGACTTCATTGTATACAATCCCATATTTCTGCTGTACAAAGTAGCTGTGGAAGAGTAGTGTAAACTCAAACTTTTTGTTTTTCCACTCTATAGGCTCACCAGCACTTTATGGGGGGCGAGGACTTTGCATTTAACTTGGCAGATTCCAGTTGATGTTACATTTACCAATGCAAGATATTAAATTCCCAGGTACCAGCAGTCTGATTTGACCTGTATGACCGGTTCCAGTTCATAGGCATGGCTGATTTTCTATCCACTTCACGCCAAGTGAAGCGAACTCAAACTAGCTCTGAAATTGCTGTGCTAATTGCACCCACTTGACTCTGGCAGCAATCATAAAGCAACCTTAACAAGAGAGGACTCGTAACACTGAGAACACAGAACCATACCTTGTGACCCACCTCTCACCATTTTCCCACCAACATATTCCAACTATTTAAAATATGCAAAAAGGACATACGGCTCCTCAGGTCCGTGGTCAGAATATGCTTGGCTGCGATGAGAAGCTCCTTTCTCAGGTGAGCTGTTTCTGCAGGACAGTTTGACAGCAACTGCAACATGCCTTTTACCATTTGCTGAGAATACTTGGCTACCAATTCCTGATAAAAGTAAAAATATAGATGCATATATTCCAGCTATATTTATGGCATATATAGGTTAAAATCTCAACTGAATCACACCCTGGTAGAGGCATCAATAAGGCTTACTTCCCACTCTGTATACAGAGGCCCCATCTACAGAAGTGGTGGAGTGCTTGTATTAAGCTGAGAAGGCGATAGGAATCCAACCAAAAACACAAACAAAAACCAAAATTGGGGAATGGGTGAGAAGGAAAGCAAGGAGAGGGAATTCCTGCTTTCTTCTACCTCCTATGAATCCTCAGAAATCCCCAGTTATATGGCTTTGTGGAGAATCATTTGTCCTCCAGGTGCTGCTGAACAAAAACTCCCATAATCCCTGGTCATTGGCCATGCTTACTAGGGCTGATGGGAGTTGTAGTTCAGTAACATTTTCCCCACCCCCTGTGTTATACAAAACATTGTTTTACACATACTTTTTGGGTGGGGTTTCAAAAGTATTTCACTTTTACATGGAGTTTAAAGGTTTCTTATTTTGTTCTCTTTAGATACAGCCTATGCACCCATCGAAAAAAGTTCTGTTAACTAGTGGAACGCATGACTCTCTGCCTCCACCTGTCTAAGAATGCTCAAACCTCTTGAATGTAACTTACCTGATAAATTCTTATTATGTAGGCCAAGAACGACAACGTTTTTATCTGTGCAGCAATGAAGTCAGCATACAGTTCCTTGTTGTAAAGTTTATGCTGCCTGAAAATTGAACGTCAAACAGTGATTTAGTCTTGCCTTTCCTTTTTAAAAAAAGTTACCTCATGAATCGTGTTTCTTCTTTTTTTAAAGCTTAAACGTTACCATTTACATGGCTAATGTAAAAAGGCTTTGCCAGGAGATTTTGTTATGTAACCTTACCTTGCTTGTGTGGACACCTGAATAATAATTGTATTCATGATCAAGGGTACAAATTCAGCCACCACATTATGGATGTTCAGTTTGTACAGCTAAAGAAAGAAAAGAAAACAATGTGTGATGAAAGATGTATGATTGTTGCTTACAAGGCGGTTTTCGAACAAACCTGCAACCCAAATAAGTTCGCAGGTTGATGCCCCAAAAGTTGCAGCCGCCCCCCATTCATACGCCAGATAAGGGGAGGGGGAAGCACTAAAGTTCGGCTAGAAGACAGGGTAGAAATTTAGACACAAGCAGGTTATTTATATGAAGCGTTCCAGTACTAACCTGATACATAAGGACAACAATAATGGGCAGCTCAGCTAGCACCTTCAAGGAGAGAGAGCCTCGAGGAATTATTGAATGCTGGGGGGAAAAACAGAAGCAAAGGGCAAACATTTCCACAAAATGTCTCTTTTAAAATGGGATTTAAAAAAATTAAAAGCTGTTAGCATGAAACACAGTTTGACATCTGCTTTCTTGGATCAGTTTGTTTCAATATAGCTTGCAAGTTTTAACCAACGTTTTTTTTCTTTCTCAAGCTCCAACTTGGTCCACGTGACCCTGCTGAAGACCCGACAAACAGCTTAATGATGCTGGGCAAGTGGAGGATGCAGAGAACATCCTTCAGATGAAAGAGCAGCATCAGACTGTTGGCTTGGTAAGTTAGAGCATGGTGCTGATAATGCCAAGGTCGGAGGTTCAATCCCCATAAGGGACAGCTGAATATTCCTGCATTGCAGGGGGCTGGTCCCTTCCAACTCTATGATTCTAGGAGGACTCACAACCCCTGTGGGAAGTCAGTGAGAGAGAAAGGAGAGGCAGAAAGAACAGAAACCGATGCTGTGTAGGGGAGTGAGAGACTGAATGGGTCAGAAATGCTAAATAAATAAAAACAAAAAGAGTGGTGTCCAGTGATGAAAGTAGATAACCAAACTCTTGGAATGAAGCCTCCACCAGGTGGCAGACAGGAGGTGACATATATTTATTGCTTATAGATGTATTGCTCAGGTGGGGCTCTCTGCAGTCTCCCATCGTGGCACTGCCAAAGTTCATATTCACTTCATGCCAACGCAGATGCACCGTAAACCACAGGGTTCTATTACGAGCTGGAGTCATGTATTATACATACCGTTCTCGTTTCGCTGTCGTCCCGTTCTGGATTTACTTTCACTACGATCGTCGTGATCATACCCACCATTTCTGGAGTAGGAACAGTGTTGTCGGGGATAACCTGAGGATTCTCAAAGTAACGATTCTACAGCAAGAAGCAAAGAGATTTTGAAGCATTAACCATAGCTGCAGATCTCGCCGACTTCACAAGCGCTGATAAGCTTATGGAGGTATGAAGCGCGAATAAAGCAGGGGAAAGCCACTTCTACCAGACTTCGTGGCTGCTGAGGGATGGGATGGGAGGAAAGGAAGAAGAAGAGCTCATTTGGCAATGAGCTCTGACAAAAGGCAACTTTGGCAAAACTCATCGTTGATAATTAATACAGAACTGTGAATATCGTACTAAGAATAGTTCAATAAGCTATTAGCTAACTCTGGATACAATTATCACATGATTATACTGCTGCAATAATGGGCACTGCTGATCGTCTATGATTAAATGTTTGCTCCCAACATCTTTTCTTATAATATGGCATTTTCAATGCCCACACCAAGCATTTCAACATCCCTCTCAATATAAATTCAGGGCTATTACAGTCCCATCTTTCTAATACAGCCCCTTGCAAGAACCATAAGGTACTTTGAACACTTGAAAGCACTATACAAAAAGGTGGTGGAAAGTTGGTGGTGGTGGTTGTTGTTGTTGTTGTTGTCCCGGCCTTTGAATCTCCAAGTGAATCCTGACAAGATTGAGATCTTATGGAGCTGGTGGGTGGGCGATTACCAGACCCGCAAGCTCCTGCCAATTTTGCAAGGCAAAATAATAATAATCAAAAGTCTTCCAGAAGGCATAAAGGAAAAGACACCAAGTTGGGGTAATTTATCCATGATGGGTCAAGAATGTGGATTTCAGAAGTTGAAAAAAATTAAGACCTACCACTACTTTTGGAAGCTCCTTGTAAATCTGTTTCACAAAATCCAAAAAATGATGTATCTGTGGAAAGGGAGAGAAAAAAAGTATGAGTCTATGTTCTAAAAAAACTTTTTTAAGCCATTCTATTTCTAGGTATTCACACTGAACAACTTTAAAAGCATAGGAAGTGAACTGGGCAGGTTCTAAGTACCGTATTTTTCGCCCTATAGGACGCACTTTTTCCCCTCCAAAAATGAAGAGGAAATGTGTGTGTGTGTCCTATGGGGTGAATGCAGGCTTTCACTGAAGCCTGGAGAGCGAGAGGCGTCGGTGCGCACCGACCCCTCTCACTCTCCAGGCTTCAGGAAGCTATCCGCAAGCCTTGCGAGCCCGGCAGGAGTTGCCGCCGGGCTCGCAAGGCTTGTGGGCAGCAGCCTGTAGCCCGAAGCACGGGTCACCCTCCGGAGGGCGCCCCGTGCTTCGCGCAGGTGTCTGCAAGCCTTGCGCGCCCGGCGGGAGTTCCCGCAGGCTCGCAAGGCTTGCGGATAGCAGCCTGTTCTGGGGGCTGGGGGGGGGATAAATTTTTTTTATTCATTTCCCCCCAAAAAACCGAGGTGCGTCCTATGGGCCGATGCGCCCTATAGGGCGAAAGATACGGTAACTAGTTTTAGGGCATCCAATGATTTAGCATGCCCAGTAGGATAACCACTCTCTTGCCAACTTACACGGATACAACAGTATTCATGGATATGTAGGATGGAGCTGCTTAAGAAACTCACACCCAAGTCCCTTGGGGATGCAGAACCCATTGCTCAATTATTTTATGCATTTGCCATGCCTAAGTTTAATTTGGGAACTTAGAATTCCAACTAGTGATCTGAATTGCCTCCATACTAATGCACAGTATGGGAAACAAGCAAGATGAATTTGAGCCCTTAATGCAGGGGGGCAAATATGACCTAATAGGCATTACTGAAACCTGGTGGGAGGAGACTCATAAATGGAAAGAAGAATTAGAGGGGTATAACCTGCTCAAAAGCAACAGACCACTAGTAAGGGTGGATAAGAGGAGATATGATATCCATCTTCACATATCTAAAGGGCTGTCACATGGAAGATGGAGCAACCTTGCTTTCTCCTGCTCTGGAGGATAGGACTCAATCCAATAGGTTCAAATTACAAGAAAGGAAGAACTTTCTGAGAGTAAGAGCTGTTCAACAGTGGAACAGACGTCCTTGGAAGGTGGTGGATTCTCCTTCATTGGAGGTTTTTAAGCAGAGCTGAGATGGCCATCTGTCATGGATGCTTTAGTTGAGACTCCTGCATAGCAGGCTGTTGGACTTGAAGGCTCTCAGGATCCCTTCCAACTTAACAATTCTGTGATTCTATATGTTCTCCCACTTGCAGCCTCAAGTGGTAGTTAAGATTCAGAGTTATCACCTTCATAACAGCCTTAATTGTAAATGGTTGGAGGAAGCCATTTTTTGAATATTTATTTCCTCCCCAAGTAGCACCTCCCTATGCCCCATTCCGCATTGTTCAGGAGCACCCACCACCACCCACCCACCCCACTGAGATAGGAGAGAGCCTGGACACCATGTAGAGCATCACCTAAGGGACCTGGTCCATTACACATCCAATAACACAGGCACGTCCAACAGGTAGATCATGATCTACCGGTAGATCACTGGATGTCTGCTGTAGATCATCAGTAGATCACTGGCTCCCCCCAAAGCAGCTCAACTTAAAGCTCCTCTTAAGCTCCTTTTTAAAAAGCTCAACATTTTTGCCCTGCACCCCCCAAAAAAGCTCAGCAACTTTGACCTGAATCCCCAAAAAGGGGGTAGATCACTGCCAGTTAACTCTGCATGTAGATCGCAGTCTCTTGGGAGTTGGCCACCCCTGCTGAATAACACACACCCAACACTCCAGAGAGGCAGAGGGGAGCATAGGCAAAAGGAGGGGACAAGACCCTTCCTTATGTGAACTTAACAGCACAATTCTATATACATCTACTGAGAAGGAAGTCCCAATGAGTTCAATAGGGCTTCTTACTGAGTACACGATTGCAGCCTAAGTTTACTCATCCAATAAGATAGTGTGTACTGTAATAGTAAAACAGAAAGCAAATGATTCCTTTACAACTATTCTAATAATTTATGAAATCTATCCATAAAATCCACAACTTTTTCTCATAACTTGAAGCTTAAGTACTTAATTACAATATCCTAAGGTTTCTGAAACCTCCCAGAGATTTCATAAGGAGACAGCAGCACTGGTACAATTCTTTTCCATTGTATTTTCAAATATTATTAGATTATGTTTCTAATATAACAAAGCACAGAATCATAGAACTGTAGACATGGAAAGGACACCAAGGTTCATCTAGTCCAACCCTCTGCAATGCAAGAGTCACAAATCAAATATATCCAAGCAGTAATACAAAAATAAAACTTTAATAGTACAGGAGACAGTAATTTACCTCTTGTGTGATTGGTGGCCGGAACTGTTTGTGCAATTCAATGATTATCCTCAAACAAATAAGTACATTTTCTTCATTTTCAGTCTAAGTGTAGAGGGAAAGAACAGATTTATTATTTCACGACTGAATTCCTGAACATTTTAAATAATGTTACAGTTGTCAATAATTTCTGAATTATTCAGAAAGGTGTATTTGCTTCTGTGAAACAGTAATTCCTTAAAAGAAAAATCTTTGTTGTCATTTTGTTATGAGAGAAGAAGCCCAAGATACATAGAGACTTTTGTACAGTGGTGCCTCGCAAGACGAAATTAATTCGTTCCGCAAGTCTCTTCGTCTTGCGGTTTTTTCGTCTTGCGATGCACGGTTTCCCATAGGAATGCATTGAAAATCAATTAATGCGTTCCTAGGGAAACCGCCTTCAGACCAGGTCCGGGGACAGTCTGTCCCCGGACCTCTTCTGAAGGCTGGGGGGCGCGGGCTTCGCAGCAGCGCTACGAAGCCCGGCGGCTGGGGCAGGTGTTCCCGCCCCCCCCTGCTTCGGAGCAGCGTTCCGAAGCGGGGTGGCTGGGGCAGGTGTTCCCGCCCCCCCGCCCGGCTTCGCAGCAGCGCTACGAAGCCCGGCGGCTGGGGCAGGTGTTCCCGCCCCCCCACCCCGCTTCGGAGCAGCGTTCTGAAGCGGGGTGGCTGGGGCAGGTGTTCCCGCCCCCCCGCCCGGCTTCGCAGCAGCGCTACGAAGCCCGGCGGCTGGGGCAGGTGTTCCCGCCCCCCCACCCGCTTCGGAGCAGCGTTCCGAAGCGGGGTGGCTGGGGCAGGTGTTCCCGCCCCCCCGCCCGGCTTCGCAGCAGCGCTACGAAGCCCGGCGGCTGGGGCAGGTGTTCCCGCCCCCCACCCCGCTTCGGAGCAGCGTTCCGAAGCGGGGTGGCTGGGGCAGGTGTTCCCGCCCCCCCCCCCGCCCGGCTTCGCAGCAGCGCTACGAAGCCCAGCGGCTGGGGCAGGTGTCCGGGATCTCTTTTGAAGCAAGCGGCTGCGGAGAGAAGCGATCTCCCCGCAGCCGCTTGCTTCAAAAGAGGTCCGGGATCTCTTTTGAAGCAAGCGGCTGCGAAGAGACGCGATCTCCCCGCAGCCGCTTGCTTCAAAAGAGGTCCGGGATCTCTTTTGAAGCAAGCGGCTGCGAAGAGACGCGATCTCCCCGCAGCCGCTTGCTTCAAAAGAGGTCCGGGATCTCTTTTGAAGCAAGCGGCTGCGGAGAGACGCGATCTCCCCGCAGCCGCTTGCTTCAAAAGAGGTCCGGGATCTCTTTTGAAGCAAGCGGCTGCGGAGAGAAGCGATCTCCCCGCAGCCGCTTGCTTCAAAAGAGGTCCGGGATCTCTTTTGAAGCAAGCGGCTGCGAAGAGACGCGATCTCCCCGCAGCCGCTTGCTTCAAAAGAGGTCCGGGATCTCTTTTGAAGCAAGCGGCTGCGAAGAGACGCGATCTCCCCGCAGCCGCTTGCTTCAAAAGAGGTCCGGGATCTCTTTTGAAGCAAGCGGCTGCGGAGAGAAGCGATCTCCCCGCAGCCGCTTGCTTCAAAAGAGGTCCGGGGCAGCGGGAAGAGCTGCCCCCGGACCTCTTTTGAAGCAAGGGGCGGTGGGGAGAAGCGATCTCCCCGCCGCCCCTTGCTTCAAAAGAGAAGACCCGCTGTCCCCGGGGCAAGCTTCGTTTTGCGAAGCAAGCCCATAGGGAAATTCGTCTTGCGAGGCAACTCGAAAACGAAAAAACCTTTCGTTTTGCGAGTTTTTCGTCTCGCGAGGCGTTCGTCTTGCGGGGTACCACTGTACATGAAAATGTTATATAGATGGTATCTAACACCTAGTAGATTGCCAAATACGCATAAATCAAAATCGAATAAATGTTGGAAATGCAAAGAAAAAGAAGGTACTTTTTATCATATGTGGTGGTCTTGTAGTAAAGTTAAAGCTTACTGGGAAATGATATATAATGAACTGAAAAAGATGTTTAAGATAACATTTGTAAAAAAAACAAAAACAAAACAGAAGTTTTCTTCTTGGGAATTATAGGTGTATAGAAACAGTATAGAAATTTATTTATGTATAAAAGAAGGGAAATCGTTTATTGAATATTTACAAACAAATTGTAAACTGATAAAGACACTGGCAGGATTACTGTAATAACCTGCAGTTTCAAAAGAACATATAATCAAAATAGATGAATAAAAGATTAAGTTGTTAATTTAGAATATGCAGGAAATGATAAAATAAATTTAAGGAACTGCAGAAAGAGGAGGAAGGAAGTCGAGGTTTGAAATGTTAGAACTATTGTTAAACTATTGAAATGTATATAAACATAAAACTATAAATAAAATTATAAAAAAATACAGACTTTTTACAACAATGGGGACAACAATAAAACATAATAAATTAGGAAAGGAGGAAGGGGAAATCAGGATGTAGCAAAAACATGCAATGCAGCTTTACACAGCGATCATAGAGCGGAATAAGAAAGTAGGTTAATCTTCTACAAAACCTCTCCACACAAGTAACCTGGAAAATTGGAGGTTTGGTGCATTTTGCATCTCAGTTGACAAATGATTTTTTTTAATGCCACATAAAATGAAAACGGTATATTTTTAACTTGCCCCTAAGGGCTCTCATTCACTGCATTGTTTCTCATATACAAGTACATTGGAGTAACAGAACAACACATGACATTTAAATAGTATTCCATCACTTCTAGTTATCTTTCCAGTTATGAAGTTTCAAAGGTAGGTAAATCCACAACAGGAGTAATTCTTTAAAAAAAAATATGTTGCTAAGATTGTATTTTTAAAGTACAGTACCTCTAGAAATCTGAACATCACAGATAAGATATTTTTGGTGTGCGGTCGAAGATGTTCATTTGTTGGTATTCTATGGATTATTTCCAGAACTAATTTTCTCAGTTGCTGTCGAGGGATCAAAGAAGAAAGAGGGTCATCAACTCAAAATGTATAACTCAGTGAAAAGTCATATGGTAAAGCCCTAACAGCTTGAGGAACATGTCAAAGAAAAACACACAAATAAAATCCCAATATGCATTAATAGCAAAGCTTCCTTCTGGTTTGCCAAAAGGGCTCATTGAAAGACAAAGCCTGAGAGAAAGAGAAGAGTTCGTTTCAAAATATACCTGTGCTGGCTTTTCCTGCAAAAATTGAACCTCTCCATCCTGGAGAAAAGTAAGGAAGCGAGGAATGATGTGTTCCAGGAACGTGGAATACTGCTGGGATGACGTCACATTCTAGTAGGAGAAAACAACGTTTTAAGGATCCTTATTTCAAACATGTATGCGATGTGGAATTAAGTATTTTAGTGAAAACATGGCAGTCAAAGGTTTCATAGCCAATCACTTCAAGCTGCTGCAGCTACTAAAACTAAACAAGCCAAAAATTCTTCAAATTATTTTGCTCATTTTGAGGACAATTCATACATATTGCCAAGCTAGAATAGAGGGCTGTGCAAACGGCCAACTAACTTGCAATCCCATTGCCTCCTTCCCAATACTTGAACTTCAGTGTGTTTCAGCAAGCCCACAAAAGTTAGTAGCCTGCTCCCCTTACAAAAAGAACATTTACTAGCATACTTGTGATTTGCCTTGCAATGCTGGCTGCAAAAAAAACAGAAGCCCCCACCACTGTGGCCAGCTTGCAAATGCAGATTACTGGCCTCTTAGCAGAATTGTTTTTTAAAACAAAAACAAAACCTACAAAGCAGTATAGCAGTGGAATGATGGAGGGATCCAACAGTGCTCCACCAGTTCACTGTGGTTCTGGGTTGGTTAAGGAGGAAGAAATTTTCCTTCCTCTGTGGCCAGAACAGGAAACCAAGCAGACTGATGAAGGAGAGATGGAACAATCTGTCCCTCCTCCACCAGATCAAAACTCACCTGTATGGTATATGGGCTATGGCTCACAGCAAACGTGTTATACTCAAGGATGGCTTGATTTGTGTCTCTGCACCAAGCCTAAGTAGATTTGGGGGCATGGGACAATTTTAACTGTCCTGATCAGATTTCAGTTGGGTGGGTCTCTAGTAGAGAAGCCACCATACATAATTATTGTTGGAAATCTCTCCACAAAGGTCTACAATGTTTAGATCAGTAAGACAGTGATCTGATTTTTGTTACCTCAAAGTTTTCGCTGACTTCTTGCATCATCTTCAGCTTTGTTTCATCAGCTACAAATCAAGAATGGAATAATAAAAAGAAAGAAAGTTAAACGACATGTTTGACAGATATTGAAGAAATGCTCTTTGACCGCACTCCAAGAAGCAGTCAGATCTTATCAGTTTGGCTCTCATGACCCAAATTGTGAATTCCACAAATCACAACTCTCACTCAAACACACCCGCACTCGTCCATCTCCACGCAGTCACACACAAGGTTACTTTTTCAGGGTTCAAGAAAATATTTTTCATCATTTTGCTTCTTCATTAAAGCAAAGCTTAAGGTGACGGCGGAGTTTACTGAACCATGGCCTGGTGCAGACACAACTCTGGCTCACTCCAAATCCTGATTTCTTGGTCAGGAACCAACCTCAGGCACATATTCCCTTCACTCTCCAAAACAATTTCCTTTTCTCCCTGAGGACCTTAATCACAGTCTAGCATTCACTCTACAGCAATGCTACTACCTAAAAGTGAATACTAACCAGGTTTGCTATTCACCCCAGGTTTGCAAACCCACTTCAAAATTAAGATTTCACACTGTAGTAAAGATAGGGACTCCTGCTAGCATCAAGCATGCTCAGGATTGGTACAGTTAAAATTCAAAATTGTGCTTAAGGCCAATAAGAATTCACATATGACAGGAATTATGAAGGTTGAGCACCTTCCCAAATTTAGGTTCTGATTTGCAGGCTGCAATTTGCAAGAGCCAGTGATATGTCTGCACTAGGCCAGTGTGAATAACTCGTCTAGCAGAGGAAGCAAAAATAGAAGAAGAAAAAACCTGAAAATAAACTTACGTGTATTGACATCCGTTAGAGCTGCCACAAACTGGAGGTATTTTTTCATTAAAGTGGTTTGGTCAACCACAGTGGGTCCTTGCGTTGAAACAAATGCCATTTTTCCCTTGTTTGAATGTAAGTTATCACTTACAAAGAAGAGTTAAAGACCTCAAGGATCAGTCAGCCTGTTAAAAACAAAATGCAAGGCTACTTTATCAAACAATAATAATAATTTATACCCCACCCATCTGGCTGGGTATCCCCAGCTACTCTGGACAGCTTCCAGCAAAATATAAAAAATAATAAAATGTCACAAACATTAAAAACTTCCTGATACATGGCTGCCTTCAGATGTCTTCTAAAAGTTTTGTAATTCTTTATCTCCTTGGCATATGATGGGAGGGTGTTCCACCGGGAGGGCACTACTGCTGAGAAGGTCCTCAAGGGGTGGACCTCAGTGTCCAGGCTGAAAGATGGGGATAGAGATGCTTCACCAGGTATACAGAAGCTCCTTCTGCTATACTGAAGCCTGGTGTCAACACACGCATAGTGGGCTACCAGGATCACCCCAACCATCCACATAGGATGCTTCAATTGCCCTTCATGCATTGAATTTCACCTTTGCATAAGGAACGGCTCACCTAGGTCCACACATGAGCAGGCCTCTGGCACACTATCTATATAACTCATTTTTTGCCGTATAAGGACCCAAAGCTCCCATTACTACATTTTGCAACCAGCCGAAATGTCCAAACACTTTTCAAAGACAACCAACCCCACACACTGCAGTAATCTAACCTGGATGTGACCATGGCATGTTGAACCGTATTCAGATTTCCTAAGAAGGTACTCCAAGCCTATGAACACTGACTCAGGTGTAAGAACCACTGTAGAAAGTGGACTGACTTCTAAGCTAACATGCTTGGGATCCAGATGTAAAAGTGCCTTTTCTGTACTTTTCTGAGAGTAAGCAGAAGCCAAAATGTGACTGCAGAACAGACTGACGTAATGGCTGTATACTGCCTGCGCTTCAACTTATGGAGGGGGAAACAGAATTACCTTAGAATGAGCTAATGTTTTCCTTCCTTGCATGTGTGACATTGAAATAATTATTTGGGGACTGAAATGAATTCTGCCCACTCTGTTGTCAAATACGACTGACAAAAGTTTTGAGGGTGGGGCATATGTGAATCCAAATAAGATGTTTTAATTTTCCTCTCAAAATATTTGTTATATAAATTATTATTTATATCAAAAACTCCTATCCCAGTTCTCTCTTCCAAAAAGAAGTTGCTTGAAGCAGTTTTGGAGAGATAAAAAGAAGCACAAAAATAGCAATGATCAATTATTTAAAAACACCATCACCGGCCTAAAAGCAGCAGCAAAGGAATAAAGACACAAAAAGCCAAAACTAATAATAAACGTATCAAATTAAGCAACAACAAAAGCAAAGGCTTGTTTGCAAGAAAATGACTTCAGTTTGCCATATATTTATTTTGTAGGCATTCCACTGCAGTAGTTGGAAGTCCTTCATTAATCATTCTTAGGGATACAGTGTTTGGCCAGACAAGAAGGTCAGCCAACATGATGCCCTCCAGGTGCTGTGAACTACAACTCCCATAATCCTTGACCAAGTAATGGCTAGTGGTCAAGGATTACGGTAGTTGTAATGTCTGGAGGGCACTAGGTTGGGAAAGGCTGCTTTAAAAACACACGGGCTCAGACCCAGGAACACACAAGTGCCTCAAAGGATGCCCACTTCTGTTCTAAAGTGCTTGCTATGGTGCATTTGTGTATCATCTCTAGAACTAAAGCCAGTGGGATTCTTTACTTGAAAACTAATTACACTTAGGAACATTTCCATGCAATTGCTCAATCAATGTTTACTTAATTAGGTGACAGGGTCATCGTTCTATTTAAAATATATTAAGGCTGTAGCCAATGTTAGTCCTACTCAGAATCAATCCACTGAAATTGATGGACATGATGACTAACTTGAGTCCATTAATTTCAGTTGTGTCTACACTGAGTAGAACTTCGTTGGGTACAACCCATCATGCAAAATATTAATGGAGCAAAACCAGTTGTTGTTGTTGTTGTTAAAAACCTTGAAGACCTTAAAAAACTTCAAAGACTACTGGAGAACTTGAAATGGTTCAATTCCCCAATATCAGTCATTGGCCACAACACAACCTGGGCAAACGTGATGTTTTCAATTGGTAACCATTCACATGCATTAAAATAGCTGGGTTTTAAACAATATGCAGTAGCATGGGAGCATGACTGCAATCGCTGTTGTTAATGCAGGAGAAATCCTGCCATTTAAACAAATACGTTTCAGCACTGGGCCAACTTTTTGCCACTGAAATTTACACGCTGAAATTCAAAAAGTAACATGTCTGGTCTAAGGCAAACCTTACTGCTGTAAGGAGGATAAATGGAGAAAGACACATCCCCTGTTCATCAGAATACAAATTTTGACAAGTAAAGATATACCGTAAATGCTTCCTCTCTCCTGCTCCGTTCCAATTCAACATGAGATCTTATGTTGAAGGGTGGTATATAAACAAACAAACCCTTTCTACATGAAAGCTTGCCTCTGTTTTAGACTGTTTGCCATGCCTCTCATCCAAACAGACCCCCTGCCCATATACAATCTACAAAACCTCCACTGTCAGAGGCACTATGCCTCTAAGTATCAGTTGCTGGTAATTGGCAGGATGGTAAAAGTGCTGTCAAGCTCAGGTTCGGCTTACAGGCTTCCCACCAGCCCCACTATACGAATAGGATGCTGGACTAGATGAGCCACTGGCCTGATCCAGCAGAGCACCTCTTATGTTCTTAGTCCCCCTAAACTGCTCTCACTTCACTTCTCTAAAGGAGCAACCCATCTGGGACCCCAAGGGTCATCCAGTCTAACCCCCTGCAATGCAGGAATCTCAACTAGATCACACCTACGGAATCTTGCAACCACAATGTGCCAGGTCTTAAAAGGAAACACAGCTGGTTGGACTTCCTTGGACTCCCAAGTGAGCATGCATGGTTCTACCACACACCCCACAATTTATCCTCACAACAACCCTGTAAGGAAGTTAGGCAGAGCAGCAGCTGCTTGCCTAAAAGTCAACCAGTGCAGACCTGAACCCAGATCTTCACAATTTTAGTTGAACTGGCTCCCACAGGAGGCAGTGAGGGCCACCAAGTCTGCTACGCCGGATCCTTCCATCCTTACCCCCACCCCGTTCTCCTTTCACATAAGACCCACGTACTACGTCATCTACACAACAACCCCCCCTGTGAGGTAGGTTAGGCCGAGTGGCAGCGGGGCAAGTGGGGATTCGAACTCGGAGCTCCTCGGCGCTCAGTCCCTCAACTTCCTGCCCCCCTCCAGATGCCCTGAGGACTCCATCTCCCATCAGCCTCAGCCAGCGTGAGCAGCGGCGAGGCATGACGGGAGCTGTAGTCCAGTAGCCACCCAGCAGGCGGGAGCGCAGGTGAGGGAAAAGCCGCTCTAACCACGACGAGGCGTCAGGGGCCCCTCAGCGCCTTCGGCTGACTCCTCCCCCTCGCAGGCCACGCGCGCAGCGGCGGACCAATCCCCGGCGCCCGTGCGCTCGGCCCCGCCCCTTTCTTCCCTCCACAGCAGGAGCCCCGCCTCCTCCGGCCTCCCTCAGAAGCTCCGCAGCCACGCCCACTTTCCTCTCAGAACGGGAGGGGGACTCGCCTCGCCCTCCTTTCTTGTCCCCCCTCCCCTTTCCCCTCGCCCCGTTTCCTCTCCGTTTCCCCCCCACTTTCCCCTCACCAGTCCAGGCCGCGCCGGCTCCTTCATGCCTTCCTTTGTTGCCCCCGCGCAGCAGCTGTGGCCGGAGCAGTGACGGCGGCAGCAGCGGCGCATGGGCGCCTCTCCTCGCCTGCCCGCCTGCCTGCCTCCCCCTGCTGCTTGCCCACCCCAAAGCGGAAGCACACCAAGCGCCACTTCCGGTGCGCTCTCCTCGATATAGAGATACGAAAGGTCAGAGCGAAGCGCTCCTACCACTTCCGGCCTCCCGTCGAAAACTGGCTTTCCGCTCTCTCAGGGCAAAAGGGATGTCAGAAAAAGGGGCGGGGTTCATCAATGAGCGGCTGAGAGCCCGAGCGGCGCCGCTCGGAGCCTCCAATTGTTCACCGGAAGTTTAGGTTGCAAGGTCACTCTACAACTTTTCCTATATTTATGTCCGTCCCTCTTCTTCCACCAATCAGCGCGCTGCTGTCTTCCCCCCCCCCCCGCTTCCCTCGGCGCGCAGGGCAATCCTATGCAAACAGTGGGGCGCGCAGCGCAATCCTATACTGTAGAGATCTTTACTGGGAAGTGCTTCTATGTTCGGTAGGGCGTGCTCTGTAATAAGGGTGTGCAAAGTGGTTGTGTACACCTTATCTTCCTTTTTTCCCTTAATGTTAAGCATCAAAATCATACCTATACATCAATAAACTTAACAACAACAACAAAACTCCCCCCCACCTCTCACCCGTGAATTTAACGAAGTACATTAAACAACTATGGTCCATGCGTAGATGAAAGATGCCAGTTTTATAGATTGTCAGACAGGAAAGTAATGCAAGGAAACCATAATTCCATACAATTGTTGGGAGTCTTGAGTTCCATTTGGAGCTTACATATATTTTCTAAATTTCTCCATTAATGCCGCCACTGTCCATACATTTTGTCTCCGTATGGAAAGTTGTAAGTACCCTCAATTTTTCCAGCTTTGTGCAATCAGTTGTCCAGCTGCCACAAGCAATAATGTTATTAGTTCCTTAATTTTCAAGAAAAGTAAGGCTGCGATCCTAACATCTCGTCCTGAGCAGTAAGCCCCATTGAATTCAATATGCCATACTTCTAAGTAGATGTGTATATGACACTAGCGATACATGGAGAAAGGAAGAGTAGAGATTATAATTCTACAGTACAATAAATTTTAATTTCACTGCTTTTCTTGAATCAGATCGTTTTAGGCACGCCATGCTCACTCACCCTCAATCTAACACCTGTGATGTGGAGATATTAATATTGACAAGCCTTACAGGGTTGTTGTGTGGATGACTGTAAAGCTATTGTATGTGATACTTTCAGCAACCCAGAGCAGGACTGCAAATCTGACTGGCTGGGGCTGATGGGTAATCCAAAACATCTGTCCTAAAGCATTAGAATATTATTTAACTTTCATATTTAGTCATCATTCATAATTGTATCAAATAAGGTCCTTCTGTGGCAGAATAAATGAAAAAAAAATACAGAAGGATGCTACAACTTAAAAACCAAAATCAATTAGAAAAGGAATATGTATAGGAATGTGAATTTTTTATTTTTGAATGTTTGGTATTTAGTTCATTTCCTAAGGATGGAGTGCTAGCAACCTGCATTCTGCATCATACTGAAAATAAAGATGTGACCTGCAACAAAATGTTGCAGTGTAGCGGAGCAGTTCAATGTTCTACTCAGTCAGCCCTGCCCTCTTCCATTCCATCGCCTTTGCCATCCAGTTTTTCATTCCTCCTCCTTCCTACCCCTAATTTTAGGGACAGGTGAATCTGTTGATTTCAGATTTTGCCTATATTCTGTGCTTCCTGTATGTTCTCTAAAACTCAATAAAGTAAAGGTAAAGGTCCTTTACTTTAGGTCCAGTCGTGACCTACTATAGGGTTGCGGCGCTCATCCCGCTTTATTGGCTGAGGGAGCCAGCGTACAGCTTCCGGGTCATGTGGCCAGCATGACTAAGCCGCTTCTGGCGAACCAGAGCAGCACACGGAAATGCCGTTTACCTTCCCGCCGGAGCGCTACCTATTTATCTACTTGCACTTTGACATGCTTTTGAACTGCTAGGTTGGCAGGAGCAGGGACAGAGCAATGGGACCTCACCCTGTTGCAGGGATTCGAACCGCCGACCTTCTGATTGGCAAGTCCCAGGCTCTGTGGTTTAACCCACAGCACCACCCGCGTCCCTCTAAAACTCAATAAACATAATTTATTTAAAAGAAAGAAAGAAAGAAAGAACAGCAGTTTTCCCCAGCCACAATATTCTTGGGGTTGCCATTTCTGTATAATATATTTGTTTTGCTTCTAATCTAAAACAAAAACAAACAAACCTAGGAATAACATTTCTGCAGGGATAGGATGTGACCTGCATCTGCAGCGCAGGAACAATGTGCAAGGTGCAGTACAACCAGCTTGCCCTTAGGGGGCAGCACTTGCCCTTGATACTTGGCCGTCTCCTCCTTAAGGCGAGCTAGCACAATTGAAGATGAAGCCTGAGTGCCGGAGCTAAGCAATTGCCGGAGCCAAGCCGATGACATTTCCTTTGGAAGCTGTTTTCTAAATGGCTCAGACACTTGCCTCTCTGAGCCTGCCCAAGGTAGTTTGCAGTGTGCTGCTCCTTTGCCATGTCAGATCAGCATCAGGTAAGACTGGTCAGCTCTTTATGTCTAAGGGAAGCAATGTGATTTGTATACTCTGAGATGCATACATGCACCGGAGATTTTATTCTGCCAGCATCCCAGCAAAAGAGCATGGCTATAAATATCAAGGTGTTTTGGCTGGCATACAAGGGGCTGCATTAAAATCTAGCCTTCCACATTGCACCATTCATTTCCATTATATTTCAGACCTCTGGAAGAAGGGCAGGCAAGAATTGCCTTACATCTCACAGTCTGGTGGGGTTAAAAGATAATAAATGGCACCTGAGTTGGTGGACAGTGACTGTCTGAAGAGCTGGCTTTTTGCAGCTCGGAGGTTGATGGCTCTATGTTCTGCTTCTGTGCAAGATGGAAGAAGGCGTGGCAGGAGTTTCTCTCACCCAGGACATTTCCCCATTGGGGGAAAAGAGCGAAAAACAACAGTTCTACATCAGAAACTTTAATCCTAGGGACAGGGCCTCTGAGAGGAATTTTGAACGTTTGATTTGAACATCTTTGTTTACGCTGCAATACAGATGAGGAGAAAGAATTCACATTGAAACATTATTTTATATTGCAATGCAGTTCAGGCCATCAGAATACATTAGTATTAGTTTTAGAAAGGTAGATAAACTTACTATTCACTTTTTTAAAAATGCTTTTCCGGCCTTTTTGTGGGAAAAAATTCCAATCACCACGTGAAAATTGATTGTCCTGGCAATGTTTGTTTGGTTCAGTAGCCTGTAACTCTTTATTAGCTTGCTTTTTGTTAAATGACCTCTTTCCAGAAGCTGCTGCTGCTGCTGCTGGAATTGTTAATAGTATTCTTAAGCTAACGCAAACATTTGGAAACAGCCCAGTCACGGAGTCCGTACTCTGCTAACACACTGAATAGATCTGATGGCTTTAACTCTACAGTTACAAAATTTGCTTTACGTACAGAGGGCAGATGTCGCCTTTCTTTTCCAAAGTCATCACTATTAAGGTCAGCAGGATATTGCTCTGATAAAGCTCTTGGCTCAAATGCGGCCCTTGAAGCCTCTCTCCGTGGCCCTTGGAATTCTTCATTGGCTACACCCACTCCGACAGGCCCCACACCCTTGAATGTTTTCACCTGCCTGGACTGTGTCCGTGAATTGTGGTGGCTCTCTCTTGCTGGAAGCCAAAGAGAGGTTGTGTGTTTGTTTGTGTGTGTGTGTGTGTGGTTGTGTGTGTGTGTGTGTGTGAGAGAGAGAGAGAGAGAGAGAGAGAGAGAACACCTCTGACTTTTGCATAGCTGGTATGTAATCTATTGTATGAAGGTGACTATCACATCAATTTGCTCTGCCCATGTTGGCATCTGGCCCCGTCCACCATTGACGTGTGGCCCCCACATGGTTATGTATGGGGGAATGTGGCCCTCAGGCTGGAAAATGTGTGCCCCGCCCCCGATGCACAGAGGACAGGGGAAATAGTGGTCCAATATTCATTTTATTTATTCATGTGTTTATTGAAATTGAAATACTTTATTGTCACTTGTACAACTTGTATACAGCGAGATTACACAAGCACGCCCCACTCAGCTCTCTTAGTCTTAATTCCCCTCGTTTACTGACGCACACGCACCAAACCCGAAAGTCAGTTGCCCTGTTGTTATCTTTTCATTCAGCAGCCTAACAGCCCATGGATAGAAGCTGTTCTTTACCCTGTTGGTGCGACTAATCATGCTTTTATATCTTCTGCCCGAGGGCAGGAGATCCAGAAAGTGCCGGCCAGGGTGTGAATCATCCCTGAGAATTTTCCTCACTCTCCTGAGGCAACGTTCTTCCGCTATTTCATCCAGCGAATTCACGGGACAGCCCATAATATATTGTGCTGTATTCACCACCCTCTGTAGGCACTTCCTATCAGTTGATGTCACACTAGTGTACCACACTGTGATGCAGTATGAAAGGACACTTTCTATTGTGGACCGGTAGAAGGAGATCATCAGATGTTGATTGACATCGTTCTTCCACAATACTCTGAGGAGATGGAGTCTCTGTTGGGCTTTCTTAACCACCTGGGTTGTATTGATTTTCCAAGTAAGGTCTTCACTGAGATAAACCCCTAGGAATTTAAAGGAAGAGACTCTCTCCACACAGCCCTCCCTGATGTACAGTGGGGCTAGTTCTCCTCTCTTCCTCCGAAAGTCCAAAACCATCTCCTTTGTCTTGCTGATATAAAGGTGCAAGTTGTTCCCTAGGCACCATGTAGATATTATAATTCCCATCTTCAAACTATGTCAAGGCAGTATAAAAAATATACCGTACTTTCCCGTGTATAAGACTAGGATTATTATTTTTTAAAAGTTATATTAAAAATTGGGTGCGTCTTATACATGGATAGTTTATCCCCCCCATTTTCTTAATTTGGAGTCCCCCCCCCAAAAAAGTGGGTGTCTTATATACAGGGGTGTGTTATACACAGAAAAATACGGTAATAATAAAATCAACAAAAATCATCCACGTACCATATACCAATATGTTACATTCCCTGCCCATTTTTTACCCTCCAAGGTTTGGAATCAAGTGGCAGGAGAAAGTACAGTTTCTCGAAGAGCTGGCTTTAAATAGCTTGCGATTTATCACACTCCTGGATTTGTTCATCACACTGGTGTGTTAACATTTGTCATCAGTTATGGCAGGGTAAAGGAACATTAGGAATCCAGGCAATGTGGTGCAGTGTATTTCTCCTCAGGTGAGAGAGAAAACTCTGCTGAGTCAAAGAACTGGCCTGCTGGTCTCCAGAAGAACATTTTGTGGAAGGTCTTGTAAGCTCAAGGATCACATTTATCATTTTTTATTATTAACATTTAACAAAGAAAAGGAAGGCAGAAGGGGGGGGAGAATTAAAGGCAATAAAAAACAGAAATAATATATAAATAATATCCATAGCAACCAACCGCCCCCCCACCATTCATTCATATTACAGATAAAATAATCATCAGCACGTATGTCTTAAGGTTAACATCTAAGTTAATAAAAGCCCTCCAGATGTCCAGATCAGTATCAACACAAAATTAACACCAGGCTCAAAGTATAAGTCGCATTTATCATTTGCAGTTTTAAAGCAAGATGAATCCATCCAACTAATGTCTAACCAGTGTTGTTCATTCTCAAGTTGTCGCCTGCCCTGGGGTTCAGGCAGGGGTCTCTCCCAGAAAATATTTGGGTTCAGAAGGAAAATCTACCCTTCATTTATTTAAATACAGTGGAACCTTGGTTCTCAAACTTAATCCATTCCTGGAGTCCGTTCGACTCCCGAAACCATTCGAAAACCAAGGCGCAGCTTCTGATTAGCTGCAGAAGCTTCCAGCACTTCAGCGGAAGCCGTGTTGGATGTTCAACTTCCGAAAAACGTTTGAAAACCAGAACACTTACTTCCTGGTTTTTGGCATTCGGGAGCCAAAACGTCCAAGTACCAAGGCATTTGAGAACCAAGGTATGACTGTAGTACATGCACAGCTTAATGCCATATTGCATAAGCAGCATTCAGTAGGGATAGAGCATGCATCATAAAAGTCACTTAAAAGTAAGAGCAAAACTAGGAGAAAGAAAAACCTGAAATGCCTGCTGAAATAATAATAATAATGAAGTCTTCCCCAAGTCCTGGGTGTTCAACAGGGAGGGGTCCTATATGTTCGCTGCAGGGCGGAAGTTTTGCAAAACTGGGCCCGCAATACTGAGTACACAGCTCCTAGTAGATATGAGCTGTGCATCTGAGCCACAGGGGACCACAAATAGCAACTATGAGTTCCTCTATGGTGTGCCTAGGAAATGAAAACAGATAGTGGTCCTGGCTTTGTTATTGCCATAGCTAAGGCTGCAGTCTTACCTGGGATCCCACTGAATTCAACAGGGCTTCAATTTACTTCTAAGTCAGTATGGTTAGGATTGCACTGTGAATTTCTGAAATCGTATTTTATTTCTTCAGTCCTGTATGACTTGGACGTTACCAACGACGGCCCCATCACGACAGAAGCACAGGCTACGATTCATTCCACGTTGCGTATGAAGGATGGAGGCAACTCACCCGTTAGTGACCGGAAGTACCATTTCAGCTGGGTTTATGGCCCTTTAACTTTGGTAGAGAGCTCCGAGCATGGCGCGGACTCCACAATTATAGTGACCAGCCCATTTCCAGGAGTCTTTCCTGTTTCCGTTCAGGTGACGCACACAGACTGCTGGCTCTGTCAGACCATTGCAAGAAACCTAACGGTGTTAGAGGTGTCAGGTAAAATATGCATATTTTATTATGTTTTCCTGTAAGAGAAGGGGGTCTCGTACAGTGCTTCTGAAGATGCCCTACAGGGCCAGCTCTAGGTTGAAGGGAGGCAATATCTGTGGTGGACTCTCCACCCTTGCCTGTGACCTTGTCTACCTGTCCATGACTCACCTGACTAGGGTTTCCTTGATGGCAGTGGCTGGATCTGGGAAGCCACTGGCCATGTTGAACTCCCACTACGTCCAAGAATGTTACAATGCTGGTTCTCCTAGGCTCATCACTTCTCAGACGCCTCCCAGTCCTTCCTGACTCTGGGACAGCCTTCCCCTGTGACCGTTGCCTTTAAAAAAAAATAATAACATATTTTTTGCCCTATAAGGGGAATGTGTGTGTGCATCCTATGGGGTGAATGCAGGCTTTCGCTGAAGCCTAGAGAGCGAGAGGGGTCGGTGCGCACTCCAGGCTTCAGGAAGCTATCCGCAAACCTTGGGAGCCCATGGGAGTTCCCGCCGGGCTCCCAAGGCTTGTGGACAGCAGCCTGCAGCCCGAAACCCGGGGAGCGCACCCCAGGCTTCGGGCAGCTCTCCACAAGCCTGGGGAGCCCACGGGAGTTTCCGCCGGGCTCCCTAGGCTTGCGGTTTGCAGCCTGCTCTGGGGGCTGGGGTCAGGGGAAGCTCGGGCTTCCCCCGCCCCAGCCCCACACCTGGGGGGAAATATTTTTTTTCTTTATTTCCCCCCCCCCAAAAAAATACACGTAGGTGCACCCTATGGGCTGGTGCACCCTATAGGGCGAAAAATACGGTACTTTCTCAATACAACTCCAAAGCTCATCTTTGTTGCTCACCCACAAATTGACAAGGGTCCTCTGCCATTGCCAGGCCTTGGCTGTCCTCTGGGGTGAGCCAGGGATCATGGGGCCAACCAGTGGTAAGGACCACACAAGAACCACAGGGTGAACAAAGAAGCAGCAAGCCATAAGTCAGGACTAAAGTACTGCATAGCCAAGTTTGGAAGACACAGCCGAGCTAAGGATGACGCTGTTGCATAAGCAACGCTCAACTGGAACAGGAAGTCCTCTTATATTCCTTCCTGTCTAAGAGGATGGCTGGACAGAGAGATAAAATTGGTCTGTGCAGCTACTTATTTCGGTTGGCTTCCATTCTGCCACTTTTTAGTCTCAGCCAATACTCAGATTTTTTTTGCTCCATTCAAATGTACTTCCCCCTGATGAGCAACTTAAAGTTTTAGTTGATACCATGTACCAATTAAACTTGATCAAAGCTGGGGAAATCCCAGTATTTGCCTATCCTCAAAAAGAGTAAACGAGAGATTTTCTCATTAGATGGAAAAGTCTTTGAGAGAGCTTCGACTAAATATATTTTTTGTATTTTTCCCCCGACAGAGTTTATAGTAGGGAATCTGTCCATTACCCAAACAGAGGACGATGAGTTATTTGACAAACTTGACTCCCGATCTCCAACAGGCGCCCAGACCTGGGTATCATTCTTACTTCATGACCCAAGTAATTATTTCGAGTCAGCTTCATTCACTTACAAATGGGATTTTGGAGATGGGTATGTCCCTATTTTTTCTTTCCCTCCCTTTATTTATACAGATTTTATCAGAGACCATTATTTATATGCCTGTACTAGTATATCCTTACCAACAGACCCCACCACCATCACCACAAACATCATTTCTCAACAGGTGGACCTCTGAGATCACGCTGAATGATAACCACACATAGAGCATTGCATTGCAGTTACTGAGAATTGAGGTTACCAGGCATGAATCACTGTGACTAGACCAGTGTTTCCCAACCTTGTGCCTCCAGCTGTTTTTGAACTACAACTCCCATAATCCCTGACTAGCAAGACCAGTGGCAAGGGATGATGGGAATTGTAGTCCAAAAACAGCTGGAGGCACAAGGTTGGGAAACACTGGACTAGACTATCCCTAGCCAAGAACAGTCGTGATTGATATCTGGTTTTCAACATTGCAATATATCACCAGCTAGACATTATGCTATACTGATATATCACGATATCTGAAATAAGGATATAGCTATGAAGAGGCTTTGGCTGGCTTCACGGTTTTTCCCATATCGTGATTTTTGCATAGCACACACACACACACACACACACACATCATGATTTGCGATATATTGCCAGGTCAAAAATTATGAAACAGATAGCACAATATGGACTTCAAAACAGTTTTGGGTGATATTTCTCCCAGCCCTAGCCCTAGATCTTCATTTCAGAGGGATTGGAACATGTCTAGAGTAGACGGCTGGCCAATTTCTTTGACATAAGAGCCACTCAACCACAGTGCCTCTGACCACTAGCCATGCTGGCTATGCTCAGCCTACACAGCTAGGGACCCTAATGCTTCTGAATACCAGCTGCTGGAGGCCAGAGGATGGGGGGGTCCTTGTATGCTCAGACCCTGCTTGAGGGTTTCTCACAGGTTGGCCACTGGGAGAAAAGGATGCTGGATAAGTCATTGGCCTGATCCAGGAGGCTCATCTCTTATCCTTAGGGTTCAAACACAGTTTATTGGCCCTGATCCAGTCCACCACTGAATCCAGGCCACAGTCCTGATGGCGTATAGTCTCTTCTTACTCAGATGTTAAAGGTGCATAGGAAGCAATTCGTGAATGAAACCATCAAATAATATGCCCACACAAACACTGTGTGACAAAAAATTGATTTCCACTCTTTCCCCATCACCTGCAGAACTGAGATGACAACAGAACACCCCACCGTCTACCACAATTACCCTACTGTTGGGGTTTGCACTGTGCACCTGGAGGTGACAGCAGAATGGAGACAAGATGGGACCAGGATGGAGCATCGAAGGAAGATGGTCCAGAAAACAGGGCATTTTTCTGCTGCGTTGGAACTGATGGGTAATGGCAGGGAAAAGCTAGGCACAGCCTAGTGCTATGCTCAGCATCCCTTTTGGTCTGTGAGGAACACAAGTTCAGGAAATCTGATCCACACACAAACACCACCCAAGTCAGTTTGGTCTCCTTTCCTACAGATCAGTGATCACTGACGCCTATTGGGACTGGCAGCACAAAAGGCAGGGAAACCAACAGTGAGCAGAGCCAGAGCCAACAAATTATATTTTTGTCCCCACCGCCCTCCTCCCTGCAGAGTTCTACAAGGGCGACACTGAGGCAGAGGAGGAGGTCGGCAGGTAGGACCACTGTTGTAAGAGGTCAGACAAGAGGAGCTGGCCGAGGGCAGCCTAAAATTGGCAGGGCAGCTACAGACTCTTGAGTAGGCTATGGTACAGGAACAGTCCACAGCATTCAGTGTAATGCCGGGTTGGTTCAGAAAGCATCATCATATTTTTTATTTATACCCCGCCCATCTGGCTGGGTTTCGCCAGCCTCTCTGAGCAGCTCCCAACAGAACAATAAAAACACGATAGAAGATCAAACATTAAAAACTTCCCTAAACAGGGCTGCCTTCAGATGTCGTCAAAAAGTCGGATAGTTGTTTATTTCCTTGACATCTGATGGGAGGGTGTTCCACAGGGTGGGCGCCACTACCGAGCAGGCCCTCTGCCTGGTTCCCTGTAACTTCACTTCTCGCAGTGAGGGAACCGCCAGAAGGCCCTCGGCGCTGGACCTCAGTGTCTGGGCTGAACAATGGGGGTGGAGACACTCCTTCAGGTATACTGGGCTGAGGCCGTTTAGGGCTTTAAAGGTCAGCACCAACACTTTGAATTGTGCTTGGAAACGTACCGGGAGCCAATGTAGGGCTTTCAGGACCGGTGTTATATGGTCTCGGCAGCTGCTCCCAGTCACCAGTCTAGCTTGGCAGAGATCGAAAGACACAATGTTTGTGTGTTGTCCTTCCCAAACTGGCCTCAGATGTTCTTGCTTGTTGGATTCCAGTTATCTCTGCCCATCGCTAAAATAAAGCGTGTCTAAGCTCAGGCCCACCGGGAAGGAAAAAAAACATTCTTTAGCCTGGGCATTCTTCCCCTCATCTCAGCTGTGAGGATCTGGTTGAGATGTGAGAAAAGCACTTTGCACATGCTTAACTGTGCTCACTTTGCTGAGCCGGGAGGTTGGGTTCCCTTTGTAAGGAGGTCTGTGGCACATTTTGGAGTATTTGCATTTGTTTGCATATATATGGGTTGTGCATAGGTGGCTGTGCACAGCTTGAACCAAATTCTGTTGGCAACAGGATTAACCCTTAAGTTGCCAGCCGAATGATCCCCGCTGTTGTGCTTCCAATGTTATCCCTCTCAGATTTGCCCAAAATACTAATTAAAGCAACGAATGCTCTTCCTTCAAAGCACAAACTTACAGTTCTTAACCTCTCTACCTCAGATGCTGTCAGGGGTATTAACATTGTCGGATCCACAGAGGCTCGTGTGATGGAAAACTTAAATTTATCGCTGCATATCCAAGGCAGGTAAGCAGCCAGCAAAAAACAAAACAAAAACACCTATATCAATCATTCTACTTTCCCTTCTGATCTGCTATTTGCATTCTCCTCTGGGGTTTCCTAGAACAACAGGCACCTCCTGAAGGCATAGGAAACAAGAGCTGAAATGTGTATCAGTTGTCTCTTAAGGAATTCTCTGGCGAGTGTGTGGTTTGAGGAGCATCCCAAGCACCAGACAGAAAGTCTTTGGGAGGCTGGATTTGGTGCCTGGACCCAAGGATTCAAGTTACAAGAAAGGAGTTTCCGACTATAATAATAATTGGTTATTTATACCCCGCCCATCTGGCTGGGCTTCCCCAGCCACTCTGGGCAGCTTCCAACAAAATATAAAATTGCAGTAATGCATCAAACATTAAAAGCTTCCCTAAACAGGGCTGCCTTCAGATGTCTTCTAAAACTCTGGTAGTTGTTGTTCTCTTGGACATCTGCTGGGAGGGTGTTCCACAGGGCGGGTGCCACTACTGAGAAGGCCCTCTGCCTGGTTCCCTGTAACTTGGCTTCTCACAGTGAGGGAACCGCCAGAAGGCCCTCAGTGTCCGGGTAGAACAATGGGGGTTCTGACTAAACACCAGGATGAACTTTCTGAGAGTTAGAGCTGTCCGAGAGTGGTGGTGGGGTCTCCTTCCTTGGAGGTTATTAAGCAGCTGTCTCCCTCGAGAGGTGGTGGGGTCTCCTTCCTTGGAGGTTATTAAGCAGAGGTTTCATGGCCATTTGTCATGGATTCTTTAGCTGAGATTCTTGCATCGTGAGGGGTTGGAATGGATGGCCCTTGGGGTTCCCTTTCAGCTCTAAGAAATCAAGGGATTATTAGATCAGAAGTAAACACGGCCAAGTGCATTGATTTCACTGGGTAGACTAAGCCCCGGGCAGCAGGGAGAAGCAAGCAGCTAACCTCTGAAGGATGAAGTAGCTGGTGTTTGCTGTCTGTACAGAGGTCCAAAGAGCAGGAATCTGTCCCGAAACGCAGCAGGACAAAGGTCTGTTGTTGACTCTTCTTCAAGACACAACAGTCACATTGCCGGCCAATATCTGCCACATCATCTCTAAAAACAGTCGCTGAGCTAATGAATCGGGAGCGGCGGCTGTTTTTGGCTCTCTTATCCATTTGCACTGCCAGCCGGGTTGTCATGCTTCTGCTTTGGCAGAGGCAAGAAAATTCGTAGTAGAATGTGTGCGTAGGGGAACATAACAAGAGCTCTGCTGGATCAAGCCAATGGCCCATCTAATCCAGGATCCTGTTCTCACTGTGGCCAACAGGTGGGATCATCTTCTGACGCCCTCCTTCGTGTGCTCCCTCCTTGAGAGGTCCGGAGGGTGGCAACACGAGAACGGGGCCTTCTCTGTAGTGGCTCCCCATTTGTGGAATGCTCTCCCCAGGGAAGTTCACCTGGCGTCTTCATTGTACACCTTTAGGTACCAGGCAAAAATGTTCCTTTTTAACCAGGCCTTTGGTTGACCTGATTGACATCCTATACCCTTTTAAAATGTGGCTATTTGGGAGCGGGGTGTTATTTAGGTTATTGTTTTTATTTTGATTTTATATATTGTGATCTTTTCTGTGAACCACCCTGAGACCTCCAGGTATAGGGCAGTATATAAATTCAATTAATAATAAGTAATAATAATATGCACATTTTCCACTAATGTACACATTTAAATGCATACTCCACCCTGGTGTGTGCATTTTTGTACACATTTTACTTGGCTGGAGAGCTTCATTGGAAAATTGAGTCAGCACATGTCAAAAGATCCCAGTATTTCAGTTCACGCATTGTTTTGGAAACTCTCTGTTTGGTAGGCTTGTCTTGAAATGGGAGAGGAATCAAATTTATCCTTTATCCCTAACTGGGAGTAAGTCCCATTTCAGCTTGATTCTGAGTTGCAGCGCCAGCCACCTAAAGCAGAATAGAGCTTTTGTCCTTCTATCTTCCCAGCCTGCCTCTCCACTTGTGCTGGTTAATCAAGACCGAATGCGTTCCGCTTGACAGGGACCACTGCCACCTGGTGGCGATGAACGCTACGCACTACAATCTGAGCCACGTCTTCAGGGACGCTGGGCAGTACTGCCTTAGTGTGCGAGTGGAGAATGGGGTCAACATGTTGCAGTCGTACCAGGAGATTCAAGTGAGGCCGTCAGGTGAGAGTTAGGAGAAAAGCTACTCCACAGTTGGAAAGCGCACACACACACATATGTGTGTGTGTGTGTGTGTGTGTGTGTGTGTGTATACACACACACACACACACATTAGGAGAATTTCATTTATAAAAAGTCTCTTGGCCACCATTAGGGTGCCTAGAACCTATTTTCGCTGTCAATTGTTGTCAATTTCCATACAATGGGTATATAGTTCAAGAGCCTATTCACTTCTGAAAATCTTAAATTTTCCTGTAGTGTCTTGCTTCTGTTGAGCAGCACTTTCTCCCCAAACTTAGTGTAAAAGCATGTGTTTCAAGGAAGCATTGTCCATATTACACATCTCCAACAAAGAGCTACATTAGATAGGGAGTCCAATAGATTATAAATAGTATTTTCTGCTGTGTTTTGGTGTGTGCACCAGTGCTCCTTGCTCTATTTTGACTGGGCCTTTTACATTCCTTCACCTTTTCTCCTCCTGCACAAGATTGATCAGCGTATTTAGGTGACCCCATTGGGTTCCAATATTATGAGAAAAGGGGCTTAAGTTTATCCACTTCTTCTACCCCTTGCATAATCCTACACACACCTCTCTATCTCTCCCTCCCTCCCTCTCCCTCCCTCCCTCCCCCCCCTCTCTCTCACACACACTTTCCCCTTTTTTCCCCCTCAAGTGCAAAGCCACCACAGTCATACCTCATGTTACGGCCGCTTCAGGTTACATGTTTGTGGGTTGCGGACCACGGGAAACCCAGAAGTACCGGAAAAGGCTACTTCTGGGTCTCTTTTTCCCCCCAAAAATGTTTTTTATTGAGATTTAAGAATACCAACACCAACCAACAAAAACTTCAAATCTTATTACATATTACGGGTACATATATCCTACTTTATGATCCATAGAGCCATTGACTTCCGTCCTTCCCTTCTGCAAGTTTTCTTATAGGCTACTTCCAGGTTTCGCCACTCGCGCATGCGCAGAAGCACTAAATCATGCCTGTGCAGGCATGGAGCTTCAGGGTGTGAATGCTGCGGGTTGCGGAAGTGCCTCCATCATGGATTATGTCCACAACCCGAGGTTCCACTGTAATTCCATAAGCTTTCCTAGGGAGGGAGTTGCTCTAACCGCCCAACCATTTTGGTTCCCCTTTCCTACACCTTTCCCAGATCTACAACAGGAGTGCAAGGAGCCATCAGGCCCAGGGGCCAATGTGGCCTCCATGCCTCTCTACCTGACCCCTCAGAACTCTTCCCACAAGCCCTGCTTCATACCCTGAGCATTTTTGTCTACCTGGAATTCCTCACCAAATTCTGATTATGCTTCTCTGGACGGCAGCTTGAGAAGGGCGTGTGAATGTGTGTAGAAACTCGCCCTGCTGTGCCAAAGTCAAATGTGCATAGGTAGCTCCACCCACTCTGGCATCAGGCGCCGCCCCCCACCTCTGACACGTGGCCCTCAGAAGGTTCCCAGAAGGCAATGCGGCCCTCGGGCTGGGAAAAAAAATCACGCTGCTCCTTTTTGAGTTGTGGCAACAGGAGCTGGACATAGAAGCCCAAGTGTGGTCACACACCTTAGATTCGTACAAAAGCGTTGAGATGTTTCCTGTTAGATTTCCAATCTAAGCACCTTCCTTCTCCTCTTCTCCAGGCATCCACCCAGCTTTCTTAGCGCTGCCTTGCATCACCCTCTTATCAGCCATGCTGGGATTAGCTGCCTACGTGACGTTCCGCAGCAGCGCACAGCAAAAGGATCTTGTGGAGGTACTTCCCTAAAGGCTGCTATGCTCACATTGGGAGCTGAGGAACCCAAGCCAAATTTAATCTTACTTGGATCACAAGCGGGGCCTGCAATGAAATGTTGCCTTGTTGAGCACAGCTGCCACTCTGTTCCATTCCTCGAATCATGTTCAGGTCCGAGGCCAGATCCCACAGAGCAGGCAGCCAGGTCACACTGTCTATGACCCCAGGCTAGCTCCAAAGGCTGAGAGGAGACTGAGGCTTTTAAAGCATCTGCATCCCAGACCACCTTCTCTAGGCTCCACCATCTTGTGCATGACATTAGAGTCTCTGGCCTGAAGACAAGTCATTCCTCCTCCACTCCATAGCCTTCTATGGCTATGCACCACCCAACTGATGTGCGCTGGGAGGCATTTGGCTTCTCAAGCTTGGGGAAACACCCCCTGGCTCAGGCATGAGAGGGTGCTCCTATGGGCTCCTGTTTATCAGTCCCAGGCTCTTGGCTCTTGGCTATGACTCCATAGCTGGAGACTCTGCAGCTCCTGACTCTGACCCTTGATCGCTGCTAGATCCTGTGGTCCTGACACCCCATGTTCCTGGATGTTCCCCATGTTAGGATCGTCCTACTCTCATATAGGACCCTGGCAGAGACACATGCCTGATTGGCATGTTCTCTCCCTCCTGGTCGGTCGTTTGGGAGCTTCAAAAGCTTTCTTCAGCCCAACTATCCCAGCGACCAATGCCAACAGACATCGGCACACTTATGATCCTGCAAAGTACAGTGGTGCCCCGCAAGACGAACGCCTCGCAAGACGAAAAACCCGCTAGACGAAAGGGTTTTTCCGTTTTGGAGGCGCTTCGCAAAACGAATTTCCCTATGGGCTTGCTTCGCAAGAAGAAAGCCCATAGGGAAATCTCCGGGGACCTCTTTTAAATGCTGGCGGTGGGGAGCAAAGCCTTTCCCCCCCCCTCCGGTCCAGGACCTCTTCTGAAGGCGGGCGGGGGCAAAAGTCTTTGTCCCCCCTGCCTGCCTTCCCGGGGGCTTTTAAATCGCCCCGGGACAGTGGAGAATGTCCCGGGGTTTTTTAAAATGGTGGCGGGCGGCAGCGAAGGCTTCGCTGCCGCCCGCCAGCATTCTAAAAAACCCGGGGACAGCGGAGGCTGTCCGGGGCGATCTTAAAATGCTGACGGGCGGCAGCACTGCCGCCCGCCAGCATTCTAAAAAACCCGGGGACAGCGGAGGCTGTCCGGGGCGATCTTAAAATGCTGGCGGGCGGCAGCACTGCCGCCCGCCAGCATTTTAAAAAACCTCGGGACAGCGGAGAAGTCCTCTGCTGTCCCGGTTTTTTTAAAAAATGCTGGGGGTGGGAAGAAAAGCCCTTGTCCGCCCCCCCCCCCAGCCTTCAGAAGAGGTCGGGGGACAGACTGTCCCCGGACCTGGTCTGAAGGCGGTTTCCATAGGAACGCATTGATTGATTTTCAATGCATTCCTATGGGAAACCGTGCTTCGCAAGACGAAAAACTCGCAAGACGAAAGAACTCGCAAGACGAAAGAACTTGCGGAACGAATTAATTTCGTCTTGCGAGGCACCACTCTATTGGCAGTTTGTGTAACAGAACTCAGTAGCACAGCATTTTGGCTAATCTACTTTTACTTACATATAATACACTCGGAGCATTCTGACTTAGCTCCTTCCTCTTTCTCATCAGACAGCAAAGAGAGAAAGAACAAAGGACAATAGTCCTACATTCCGGAGCACAGTAGTACAAAACATCCTGTCTCCGTCACTTCCCACTCTGTGGAATGAAAACATACACCGCCATGTGATAGACAACAATCTCATGACTGCAAACACGGAGCAAGAATCCTAACGCTCCCCACCAACAGTGAGTCAGGCCAGGCTGAGAGGCAGTGATTGGACCAAGGTCACCTGTGAGCTTCATGGCCGAGTGGGGATTTGAACCCTGGTCTCCCAGGTTTCGAATCCAGCACAGTAGCCGCCACCCTACATAATTCTTCACAGAATTAGATGCATTGCTGAATGCATCTGGCTGTTTTCAAAAAATGCAAACTTACATGCATACTTAAACTTCTCTAAGCCTTCCCGGGGAGGGTTGGTTTGTCACCCGAGACATTCTTGGAACCGGCTTTGTCTTCCCCGTTGTCGAAACGCAGGTTGCCGATTTTGACTTCTCCCCGACGTCCGACACTTCACCTTCTGGCTCCAAGTGGAGCTGCCGTCAAATGTGTTGCGAAACCTGCTGCCTCTGGCCATCTCAGGAGTCTTGTGAGACGATCCGAGAGCATCACCGCCTCCTGGGCCCTTTGCGTGAGCCAGTGAAAATGTACACCATGTGAAGAACAGGAGCTTCGTTTGTCATACACTGCTGCTGGCTTGGCCTTCTCCTGCCCGCCGCCTCTCGTCTCCATGCAGGGGTGCTGCATGGACAATCCGTATCTTTTGCTGGTGCATGAAAAGTTGACATCTGTGCTAGGCCCTGGGTTGCAGGTTATTTCACCAGGTCACCTGAAAAGAGCAGACTTGGATCTGCACTGAGAATGCATTCCTATGCAGCAGGGATGGGGGAGCCTCAGCCCTTTGGGCCAAATGTGGCCCTGCAGGTATCTCCTCTGTCTGGCCCTTGGGACTGCTCCGCACCTTCCTTAAGTGCTTTTGCCTTGCTGGATTTTGCCCTAGAACTTCCACAATGCCCCTTGCTTGCCTAGATGAAGAGATGTGCTTGCGTGTGTGAAGCATGCCTGAAATGTATCCTGTTGCCAGATGGTAAGAGCCATTGTGCTGCTCCACCTCTGGTCATGCCCACTTTTGCCGCTGGCCACGGCTACCCCAGACATGCAGACTCTGGAAGGGCTGTCCACAAGGGACTGTGTCCCTGCAGCTGAAATAGTTTCCCCACTGCTAGGGCTGGGCGATATATCGATATACAGTGGTATCTTGGTTCTCAAACTTAATCCGTTCCAGAAGTCCATTCCAAAACCAAAGCGTTCCAAAACCAAGGCACACTTTCCCATAGAAAGCAATGCAAAATGGATTAATCTGTTCCAGACTTTTAAAAACAACCCCTAAAACAGCAATTTAACATGAATTTTGCTATCTATCATAGGGTTACCAGATGGAATCTGGGGGCACCTTTTTTTTTTTTTTTGAAGCTGAGTAGCAACAGAGAGTCAGTTGTGGGGATGGTGAGGCAAAAGACCCTGGGCCCAGCCACAAATGCATATTGTATAAAGGTGCAAAGCCCTTATTTTGCACCCTGCGAAACATAAATGCACAGAGTTTTTAAAAAACTGGGCAATGCCTGCCCGCCCAAGCCTCACCCGATCTGTCAAAACAAAGGGGGAAGGGGGCAGGAGATCTGTACCACCGGACATCCCCAGTTCATGCAGTGGCTGGCAGCAGCGGGCAGCTCCTGAAGCCAGCCAGAGCCAACTGCGCTATCAGGCTGGCTCCGGGCTGCTGAGGATGCCGCTGCCACATTTCCCTGGGGCAGATTTGCAAATCTGGGGACATCTGGTAACCCTAAAATTCTAATGAAACCATTGATCCATAAAATGAAAGCAATAAACAATGTACTGCAGTCACACAATCAACCAGTCAATCAATCAATCAATCAGTAGCTGAACTGGGTTCCACACTGTCACAAAAGCAAAACAAAAAAGAGCTGCAAAAACAAAAACGGAAAAGAAATAGCAGATACAGGCAGACCTCAGTGTAACACTCAAAATGGAAGCATAACACTCAAAACAGTAGTGTGGCACTCAGATCGGAAGTGTAACACTGAAAACGGAGTACATTCGGCTTCTGAAAGAGGTTCGCAAACCGAAACACTTACTCCCGGGTTTGCAGTCTTTGGGTTCCAAGTTGTTTGAGTATCAAGGCGTTTGAGAACCAACGTACCTCTGTAGTGTCCAAAACCGGTTTCATAACTTTTGGGTTGGCAATCTATCGCAAAACATGGTGTGTGTGTGTGTGTGTGTGTGTGTGTGTGTGTGTGTGTGTGTTATGCAAAAATCACAATGTGGGGAAAACTGTGAAGCCAACCAATGCCTCTACGTAGCTCCATCCTTATTTCAGACATAATGATATATCGGTATATATTGTGATTTTTGGCTAGGAATATATCACGATGTTGAAAACCAGATATCGCCCAGTCCTACCCACTGCTAACATGCAGGCTTACTGAGAAGCAAGTTCAGCTGAGATCAATAAGACATACTCCATAGGAGGTGCATTCAGGATTGTAGTCTAAAATGGCAGGTTTTGTTTTTGTTTGTTTTTAAAGAAAATAAATGTATGCTCCATCTCTCTCACACATATATATGGCACTCATATTGTGTAAGTGTCACACTTTAGTCAGAACTTTGAATGCTTTTATTTGTAGGATTGGGAGGGGTGAGGAATGTGATTTTGCTGGCATTTTAATTTGCACTTTTTTGAATGGAGAAGCCAGCGAAAACGCAGCTACCTTTTGGAATTTGAGTGTCTCCAAATCTTGCAGCTCTGTTCTGCAACAAAGAAGTGTGTACAGCAGTGAAAACGGCATACAGAAATGCATTCTGTCAGGGAGTTGTTTGCCAAAAAAAAAAGACGTGCAGCTTAATCAAAGTTGCGTACAAGGATGTGTTTATTAGGGTAAAATCGCACGTAAAATGCTGCTGAATTTTCATGAGGTTTTTTTTTTTTAGCAAATGGCTGCAGATATGAACTGAATGTATGGCTGGAATACTGAGAAACAGAAGGAAACGAAAACTGACAGATCCATCCATCCCTATTGTATGTGTTCCTCTGCAACCCATGAGATATACTTGACCATCATGTTTTGTTTTGGTTTTATCATTTTCAGCCAAAATCCTAAAGGGGGACCTTGCCCACCCCCTCTGCTTTCTACATGTGTGCCTTTGGATTGCCAATCAATATGCTACGTATCTGAAGGAAGCTTCTATTTCCCTCCTTCCTTCTGTCATGGAACCCAAGGTGGCATGGTTCCCGGATGGTCAGCTGTCCAGGGACTGACCAGACCCAGACCTGCGTAGCTTTAGCAAAGTGGTGACCTCATTTTCCTCTTCCCGACAAACCAGACATTCTGCTTCTTACCTTGCCTTTTGCCTCAGCTCTATTAATTATGTTCATAAAAGGCATCTAGCAACCACATTTTCGCTGGTAGATCTCACTTTAGAAGAAGGACACTTCCAGACACTGCTTTGATAATGGCACAAAATGAGAAGGCACTTCAGTGAAGAGGTAACTTCTACCACCACTTCTGCCGGTCTACTGTGCCTCTCCTCAGGCATATTGGCAGGCGTCCATTTGTACTGCTGCAATCAGAATAGGGATAGGAGGTCCACTGCGAAAGAAAGAAAGAAAGAAAGAAAGAAAGAAAGAAAGAAAGAAAGAAAGAAAGAAAGAAAGAAAGAAAGAAAGAAAGCCGCCATCTGGTAACTTACTTTCTTGTAGCAGGAAGCAAGGGCTGTGTTGAGGATGTTATACGGCTGTCAAGCCCGCAAGCTGTCGAAATGTTGTTTATACTTAACATAAAGATGTCACATTTCAAAAGAAGACCTTGAAGTGCATTCTGGGATGTGCATTTCCAGCAAGGAAGGCACCCACCAGAGATTCCCTCTGACGCCCGTCACAAACGAAAACAGAATAGGCTCTGCCACCTCTGTTTTACCACTCACTGCCTCAATAAAGCAAGTTCTGGTGCCCTTAAAAAATTGTGTGCAAGTTACTTTTTGGCAGAAAGAGGTTACCAGAAGGGGGAATACCACTTTTAACTTCTTGGTTTAGGGCTTGACGTCCTTGAGGTCTACCCTGATGCCTCTGAAGCCTTTGGACCTCCTTCATCATGTGGTAGATGGGGCTGTTACCTTCTCCTCCCTTGAGCTGAAACCATAGAGCCTAAAGAGGAAGATAGGAGGATGTTCTTTTCCCACTTCCGTTTTGGCTTCTTTGCTTCTTTTCAAAGCCCAGGTCCGGCTTACCGAATCCGACTTGTACCCGGATTCCTTGGATAAGCAAAGTGTGTTTATGTGTGTCTTCTTTCTCTCTTTTGGGGTGGGCGGGCAGATTTGGAGAAGTCGGTGAGAAGTGGCGATAAGCAATGGGACTTCCTTCAAAATCCAGATGTGCCCATGGCCTTAAAAGGTTGGGGATTCTGGCTCTGAATGTAGGGTTCGTTTCCCAGACAAGCCCATGCAATCAAGGGAAGAGGGCCATATTTTTGGATAACTATCTAGAGATGGACCATCACTCCATGGCAGACCATGTGATTTAGACTAAATGCAGAAGTACTATCTTTTTATCTATCTTGATTCTTCCCAGTGGCGTAGCGTGGGTTGTCAGCACCCGGGGTAAGGCAAGTAATTTGCACCCCCTAGCCCGTGGATTTGCGCCCCCTAACCCTGTCCCCCAGATGTTGCACCCAGTGTGGCTGCCCCCCCCTGCACCCCCCATGCTACGCCACTGACTCTTCCACCATTAAGCTTCATTGCATGACCGTGAGTTTGGTTTTCTCTCTGCGCTCAACACTGCATAGGGCAGTTTTCTATTTCAGATCTGTATATATCTGTTCATTTCACAAGGCCTGAGAACCTCATTTTGCTGCCAATTTGATAGGCACTCAACTGCCCTAGTTAGCTATTATATAGAGGGAACGATCGCCTCGAAAATCCACCTTATGGACGTCAAAGAAAATGTAAGAGTGTCATTCTGAATGCGGCCCAAGAAGCTATTTCCTGCTCTGACATTAAAAAAAAACAAAACCCTCCATGAATTAATCTGTGGATTCATTAATTTGCAGTTGAAGACTCTTGACTTTCTTCCTTTTGAAAGCAAAGGACAATCTAGCAACAGAGGAGGCAAGGCAAAACGAGCAGTGGTTGTGCCCAGAAAAGATAAAGGAGGAAAAAAGTCATCCAGAGAACTGATTTTTTTTTTTTTAACCTTACAGATCAATGACCTGGAAAAAAGGAACATTCACTGCTAAAAAAGAAAGAAAGAAAAGATGAAACTTGCTGATTTGGAACCAAGGGTTGCAGGAGTATAGGCAAGAGAGCAATTCAGTCAAAATAATAAGCACCAAGTATAAAGATAAGTGCTTTATTATGCAACTCTCTGAGCAAAGTTATGAGGAAACGAGTCTTAGGACGGAAGCCTATATTCCGAGGACATGGCATAAAAACAGCAGAGCAGTGCACAATGATTGTTAAGAAAAATAGCTGAAATACTTCATCACAATTAGCAGGTATTTACCATTAAGATTAGGGACACGGGTGGCGCTGTGGTCTAAACCACTGAGCCTAGGACTTGCCGATTGGAAGGTCGGCGGTTCGAATCCCCGCGACGGGGTGAGCTCCCGTTGCTCGGTCCCAGCTCCTGCCAACCTAGCAGTTTGAAAGCACATCAAAGTAGATAAATAGGTACCACTCTGGCGGGAAGGTAAACGGCGTTTCTGTGCGCTGCTTTGGTTCGCCAGAAGCGGCTTAGTCATGCTGGCCACATGACCCGGAAGTTGTCTGTGGACAAACGCTGGCTCCCTTGGCCTATAGAGCAAGATGAGCACGCAACCCCAGAGTCATCCACGACTGGACCTAATGGTCAGGGGTCCCTTTACCTTTACCATTAAGATTAAATCACTGAGCTGAAATTTTACAAAACTTTGCAGTGAATCCCTTCCAGGGAATATCTCTGCATATTAAAGGGTCAGGAATCTCCCCTGCCTGCAACTTCTTCTAAGATGCTTTCTGAAGGTCATTAGGGACTTGGACAGTTCAATCCCCTCCACACAGCTCTGGTTTCTTTTTAATCCCCCTCAACATTCTGTAAATCCTGGAAGATCACAGGTCTTTGTAAGTATGCTGTAATGGTTCTAGGGGTTGCTCGTGCGTAAGTTGCCGCCACTCCTGGCTAGGTTACCTGGTTGAACCCTATCTGTCTGGACAGCCCTTCACTTTGTGGCTGTCTCAGTTGCTGGCAGCATCCGTCAGTGGGCGTTTCTTGAACTTCTTCCAGCAAAGAAGTTCTTTGACACCAAGTCTCCTCCTAGTCTCCCTGCGCGGAAGTCTTCTGCGCAGGGAGGGTGTGGGCAGCGGAGGACCCGTGCTCTCCCCACTGGTCTCCGGTGAAGAATCCTGGAGCCTTCTCTCCGATTCCCCCATCTGCCCCCCTTCACCCCTGGTGTTACGCTGATTTCCTTCCCCAGCAGATGAGCTGCCTCTCTCCCTGCTGGGACCCTCTCCGGCATCGCTCTGGAGCCCTCCCTCCGCCTCTGGCTCCGATGGCAGTTCCCTGACATATATGTTTTGAGGATTTTATGTCTCTGTCTCTCTCTTTCCATTTACATAGTTGACTGCATAGCTACGGAGTCCCACGAATGTGTCAGAACCATATTTTAGGGGTCGCCCCATTTGATCTCTAAATTAATTGGCACATTGTGCAACCTGGGTCCACCATCATGCGAACGATGGGGTGTTTGCAGGAGTTTGCAAACTTAGCTCTGTCGATCCAGCGTCTGTGAAGGTCTCTTTACAATGCATAAAAAGAAACTGTCAGAACAGCTCCTGTTCTTTCAAGGTCAAGAACATCAGGCCTCCCGAAGCTGGAAACTGGCCACAATATCTTTGTTATCAGTCTCACAAATCAACAAGGAGCTATTTGGATCTTGTTTGTGCAGTTGACAAAATGTCAGATGACAGCTACCCATTTAATTTCCGCCTTTCCCTGAAACAAACCCACAAACAAACACTCTTGCCAGGAGGAATGTTTAATGAAATAAGAGGAAAGCCGTATCTTTGCAATCCTTGGCTAGGAAGTCGCTCAATGTGGATAGTCTTCTTTTCAGGCCTACACAAAGGGAACCAGATAGACAAAAGACTGCCATGGTCCTCATCCTTCCACAAAACATCTTGCATGCAGAGCAAATATATAAATTCCCAGATGTGCCATCACTGGCTGAGTAAATTGCAGCTGTTCAGCCCCTCTCTCTTGCCTCAGAGGGTCACCAGTGGGTTTTGCTGTCCTGGAAAAAAATATTTTGGCCGTTGTGGGCCAGTTGGAAACCTCAGCCCACACTTGAGTAGGACCCTGGTAGAAACACATGCCTGACTGGCATGTTCTCTCCCTCCTGGTCAATTGTTTGGGAGCCTCAAAAGCTTTCTTCAGCCCAAACATCACAGCAACCGATGCCAACCAACATGGCATACTTAGGGATCCACAGAGCCTGTGCAGATGCGTAACAGACCTCAGCAACTCAGCATTTTGGCTAATCTACTTTATTTACATATAAACACACATGGAGCACTGCAACATGGCTCCCTCTCTCTCTAGCATCAGACAGCAACGAGAAAAAGAACAAAGGACAATAGTCCTACTTCACGGAACACAGTAACATAAATATCCTGTCTCCATCACTTTGTGGAGTCAAAACATATGCTATCATGTGATAGACAAAAATTCCATGACTGCAATCATGGAGCAGAAATTCTAACAGGCTGGACTACTGCAACGTGCTATATGTAGTGCTTCCCTTGGGCTTAACTGGGAAGCTGCAGCTTGTCACAGAATGCAACAGTTGTTGACTGGGACATCACATCAACACCATGTGACACCTTTGTTGAGAGAGCTGGATTGGCTGCCAGTATGCTAGCGGGCACAGTTTGTGCAATTAACATTCTCTATATGATTGGGTCACATTTCTGGGAAAGCCTTCTTAACAAAAACTTCAGTAGGCTGGTCATTTCAGCTGGCAACCTATTCCAGAGGGCCAGAGCCGCAACACCAAAAGCCCAGTTTCCAATGCAAGCTAAGCACGCACCTCTGGGCATGCATTAATCTCAGCGGCTGGCTGCCAGGCACTTGGGCATTGCTGTGCAATGGGATTTGACAAGTGGGTGGGACTACCTACCCACCGGACACTGGGTGTTTGACAGGCAGTGGGTCGCCCCAGCCATCAGTCAAAGTTGCCCTGTGGGGTGGAGCCAGATAACAATGTAACCTGCCAGGCCAGAGCCTATGGGAAAGATGAACAAGCATAAGGCAGACTAAGAGAACAGAATGGTAGATATTTGCACATTCACAAAAGAACATGAATGACAGGAGAAATTGTTCACAAGTTTTCCCTGCCACGCCATGCATCTTTGGGCTCCATTCTTCCAACGTTTGTTTGTGCGCTCCACCCTTTGAGCACTAGATGTCTCCCTTGCTTAAGAATGCTCCGCAGAATGAGTCAGCGATAGACACGGCCCACTTTTCAATGAATGGGAGCTCCATTTATCTCCATTCATTGCATTGCTTTGGCTTGGCACTTGTGCTAAGGAACACGATGTCTGTGTTTCATTTTCCCTTCCTTTTGATGGGGTTCCATCTCCACGGATGCTTCTAGCGGTCAGCGTTTTGGACCGCCTTCTGGGGGGAACATTATCCAGTCAGTCAGTCCATTTATAAGGCTATTTTCTATCCAACAGATCTCAAAGCAGCTTTTAACAGGAGCGTATCCAAATAAATAAAATCAACATTCATAGGTGCGATTTATTTAAGAAATATCGAAACAGATGAATACACAATGGACCATATCCAGCTTCAACCTTACTCAGAGTGTCTCCATTGAAATGAATCAAGACATTATATAGGTTTCATTCACTTCATGGTTTCCATCTTATTATGTAGGGTTTTTTTCCGGCTGCTATGCAAGTCTATTGGGCATATGTTGTAACATGTTAATTACAGGTGTGATTTGATGCACTGCTGCTGCAATGTCCTGTTATGTCTGTCAGTTGCAGGGTACTTGGGGGATGCTCCTAGATTCAACAACCACTGGAGAGATATGACTTGCCCACTGTACTTCCAGACTGGATAATTGCAATGTCCTTGGAAACAACTTGGAAACTTCAGCTGGTGCAGAATGCAGCAGTCAGATTGCTTGCGGGGCTTGCCTTCAGAAATCATGTAACACCCTGTTCTAAAATGGCTGCATTGGCTACCGGTTAGTTTCTAGGCCCAATTCGAAGCAGTGGCGTAGCGTGGGGGGTGCAGGGGGGGCCAGCCGCACCGGGCGCAACATCTGGGGATTAGGGTTAGGGGGCGCAAATCCACGGGTTAGGGGGTGCAAATTACTTGCCTTGCCCCGGGTGCTGACAACCCACGCTACGCCACTGATTCGAAGTGTTCATGTTAGTTTAAAGTCTCAAATAACTCAAATACCTGGAAGACCATCTCCTTCCCTGCAAACTGCCCATGGTATTAAGAGCAGCAAAGGGAGCCTTTTTGGTAGGATTGGGGAGGGGGGATGACAATGAGTGGTCAGAGGGAGAAGACTGGGAGGAGGAGGTGATTCGTAGAGACACTACTGATCCTTTGCTGAAGAGGCTCGCCAATCTTTCAGACAAGTCTAAACTTAATTCTCTCCTCTTAGGCAAAGATCACAAGACAACCTGGCTGGTAGCCAGATTCTGCACCCAGATTTGTAGGCACAGATCATCCTCTAGAATAAAATAGCTTATTAGGGAAATGCTGAAGTCACCCTTTGGGGTGCCTCAGGGTCAATTTTTATGGTAGCCCAAATTTCAGTTGTACGGGTGTATGTATATAGCTCAATTTCAACTCATGAGCTATTGCTGCAATCTGCTCTGATTGTATATTTTATCTTTATGAATGCTGTTTTTATTGTGTTATGCGAGCTGGTCTTTGACCGTAATAAATTATCTAAATCTATGTAGCTAGTGAAGAGGTGCAACAAATCCTGCTGCAACAAATTTCCCCAGTCACCCAGAACCAGGAGAGGCATGAAGTGGGCACAGGAAAAATGAGCACCACACAGGTGCAGTTTCAGATTGCTTGGAGAAAACCCTGGAGAGGAGGGGACTTAGGCAACTGTGCGACGGCAGGGGCTTTCACTCTCTGCAACTGCGTCATAGGGGGCAAGACCTACTGAAGATGGATTGCGGGGCTCATTGGGCCTGACACCTGTGCAGATCCCGCCCCCCCAATAAAGAGTTGATTCCACTTGCTTCGTGTTACTGATTTATGGCTCACTCCTGTTTTTAATTTATTGCATTTATATCCCATCTTCCGCCGCCGCCCCCCAAAGAACTCAAGGTAGCGTTAGTTCTCCCCCCTCCTCATTTAATCCCTACTACAGCCCTGTGGAAAAAAGCAATGACAAACCTAGACATCATCTTAAAAAGCAGAGACATCACCTTGCCAACAAAGGTCCATATAGTTAAAGCTATGGTTTTCCCAGAAGTGATGGGATCTCTGCTGAAGAATTGATGCTTTTGAATTATGGTGCTGGAGGAGACTCTTGAGAGTCCCATGAACTGCAAGAAGATCAATTCTCTCCATTCTTAGGGAAATCAGCCCTGAGTGCTCACTGGAAGGACAGATGGTGAAGCTGAGACTCCAATGCTTTGGCCACCTCATGAGAAGGGAAGACTCTCTGGAAAAGACCCTGATGCTGGGAAAGATTGAGGGCACAAGGAGAAGGGGACGACAGAGGATGAGCTGGTTGGACAGTGTTCTCGAAGCTACCAACATGAGTTTGACAAAACTGTGGGAGGCAGTGGAAGACAGGAGTGCCTGGCGTGTTCTGGTCCATGGGGTCACGAAGAGTTGGACACAACTAAACAACAACAGCCCTGTGACATAGGTTAGATAGACTGAATGTCACCCAGTCAGTTTCATAGCCAAGTGGGGATTTGAACTCTGGTCTCCTGGGTCCTGGACTGACACACTAACCACTACACCAGCTCTATCAAACATGCATCACCTTTACTGTCCTTTCGGCACCTGTTGAAGATGTCCCTCTTTCAACATGCCTTCTAAATGCAGATTTCCACCCCAGTGTGTGTGTCTGTATTTATCTACTTATAATTTAAAACACACACACACACACGTGCCGTTGTTGCGCACACGGTACTTATTTTATTGTGAAATTGCTTTGAGATGTTTCACATCTCTCCACCCCGCACCCCAGCCAAAATCTTCCCAGGAAGAACTATCGGAAAGAGAAGCTGCTCAGAAACAAAGCTTTAAATAATCAAAGAGGATGGCTATAATGAGAAGCAGAGGCTGCCAAAAGCAGAATCGTGATGGATCTCTTTGGGGAAATGGAGCAGAGAGCCTTGAAGGATTACAAGGCTTTGGAACCCTCTCCAAACAACATCTGCCACTTCCTTTAGAAGCATCCCAGTTAGCAGGCAGGGAAGGGCACAACGGGAATCCAAGCGCTGAAGCAGCATCACACAGCACTGTCAGTGGGGAAGAAGGTCACAACTCCACTTGGCAGGGACAAGCAAACTAAACTATTACACAGAACCAAAGTGTGTGTGTTTGTGTCCACCTGTGAGGGACCGTGCGGAGGGAGGGCAGCACTGAGGAGGAATGGTGGGAGCCTCCCCCTCCCCCTGCTCCTAATCAGGATCCTGAATCTTCCCAGGAGCAGTGGGGCAGCATAGATTTGGAACCATGGTTGCAGAGGGACATAGTTCAGAAGACAGAAGCTGGGAAGAACTGGGGGGTGAACAGTTAGGAGGAGAAGAACTGGGAGAGAGAGAGCTAACAGACTCAATGTCGCCGGATTAGCCCAAGGTCAAGGAGGGCTTCTTGTCCCACATAGAGATTTCTCAGGAGACAGATGAGGTGATCTGGCACTCCCATTTCTTTAAGAACTTGCCATAGTTTGCCGTGGTCGACACAGTCAAAGCCTTTTGCATAGTCAATGAAGCAGAAGTAGATGTCTTTCTGGAACTCTCTAGCTTTCTCCATAATCCAGCGCATGTTTGCAATTTGGTCTCTGGTTCCTCTGCCTCTTCTAAATCCAGCTTGCACTTCTGGGAGTTCTCGGTCCACATACTGCTTGAGCCTTCCTTGTAGAATTTTAAGCATAACCTTGCTAGCGTGTGAAATGAGTGCAATTGTGCGGTAGTTGGAGCATTCTTTGGCACTGCCCTTCTTTGGGATTGGGATGTAGACTGATCTTCTCCAATCTTCTGGCCACTGCTGAGTTTTCCAAACTTGCTGGCATATTGAGTGTAGCACCTTAACAGCATCATCTTTTAAAATTTTAAATAGTTCAGCTGGAATACCATCACTTCCACTGGCCTTGTTATTTGCAGTGCTTTCTAAGGCCCATTTGACTTCACTTTCCAGGATGTCTGGCTCAAGGTCAGCAACCACACAACCTGGGGTATACGAGACATCCATTTCTTTCTGGTATAATTCCTCTGTGTATTCTTGCCACCTCTTCTTGATGTCTTCTGCTTCTGTTAGGTCCTTTCCACTTTTGTCCTTTATTATGGAAATCTTTGTACAAAATGTTCCTTTCATATCTCCAATTTTCTTGAACAGATCTCTGGTTCTTCCCATTCTATTGCTTTCCTCTATTTCTTTGCATTGCTCGTTTAAGAAGGTCTTCTTATCTCTCCTTGCTATTCTTTGGAAATCTGCATTCAATTTCCTGTATCTTTCACCATCTCCCTCGCATTTTGCTTGCCTTCTCTCCCCCGCTATTTGTAAGGCCTCATTGGACAGCCACTTTGCTTTCTTGCATTTCCTTTTCATTGGGATGGTTTTCGTTGCTGCCTCCTGTATAATGTTACGAGCCTCCATCCATAGTTCTTCAGGCATTCTGTCCACCAAATCTAAATCCTTAAACCTGTTCCTCACTTCCACTGTGTATTCATAAGGGATTTGACTTAGATTGTATCTTACCGGCCCAGTGGTTTTTCCTACTTTCTTCAGTTTAAGCTTGAATTTTGCTATAAGAAGCTGATGATCTGAGCCACAGTCAGCTCCAGGTCTTGTTTTTGCCGACTGTATAGAGCTTCTCCATCTTTGGCTGCAGAGAATATAATCAATCTGATTTCGATGCTGCCCATCTGGTGATGTCCATGTGTAGAGTCGTCTCTTGTGTTGTTGGAAAAGCGTGTTTGTGATGACCAGCTTGTTCTCTTGACAGAACTCTATTAGCCTTTGCCCTGCTTCGTTTTGATCTCCAAGGCCAAACTTGCCAGTTGTTCCTTTTATCTCTTGACTCCCTACTTTAGCATTCCAATCCCCTATAATGAGAAGAACATCCTTCTTTGGTGTCACTTCTATAAGGTCTTGTAAGTCTTCATAGAATTGGTCAATTTCAGTTTCTTCAGCACAAGTAGTTGGTGCATAAACTTGGATTACTGTGATGTTAAAAGGTCTGCCTTGGATTCGTATCGAGATCATTCTATCATTCTTGAGATTGCATCCCAGTACAGCTTTCGCCACTCTTTTGTTGACTATCTGTCTCCTGAGAAATCTCTATGTGGGACAAGAAGCTACAGTTAGAACTGGATATGGAACAACTGATTGGTTCAAAATTGGGAAAGGAGTACGACAAGGCTGTATTTTGTCTCCCTGCTTATTTAACTTATATGCAGAATTCATCATGCGAAAGGCTGGGCTGGATGAATCCCTAGCTGGAATTAAGATTGCTGGAAGAAATATCAACAACCTCAGATATGCAGATGACACAACCTTGATGGCAGAAAGTGAGGAGGAATTAAAGAACCTTTTAATGAGGGTGAAAGAGGAGAGCGCAAAATATGGTCTGAAGCTCAACATCAAAAAAACGAAGATCATGGCCACTGGTCCCATCACCTCCTGGCAAATAGAAGGGGAAGAAATGGAGGTAGTGAGAGATTTTACTTTCTTGGGCTCAATGATCACTGCAGATGGTGACAGCAGCCACGAAATTAAAAGACGCCTGCTTCTTGGGAGAAGGGCAATGACAGGCCTAGACAGCATCTTGAGAAGTAGAGACATCAGCTTGCCAACAAAGGTTCGTATAGTTAAAGCTATGGTTTTCCCAGTAGTGATGTATGGAAGTGAGAGTTGGACCATAAAGAAGGCTGATCGCCGAAGAATTGATGCTTTTGAATTATGGTGCTGGAGGAGACTCTTGAGAGTCCCATGGACTGCAAGAAGATCAAACCTCTCCATACTGAAGGAAATCAACCCTGAGTGCTCACTGGAAGGACAGATTGTGAAGCTGAGGCTCCAGTACTTTGGCCACCTCATGAGAAGAGAAGACTCCCTGGAGAAGACCCTGATGTTGGGAAAGATGGAGGGCACAAGGAGAAGGGGACGGCAGAGGACGAGATGGTTGGATAGTGTTTTCGAGGTTACCAGCATGAGTTTGACCAAACTGCGGGAGGCAGTGGAGGACAGAGGTGCCTGGCGTTCTCTGGTCCATGGGGTCACGAAGAGTCGGACACGACTAAACGACTAAACAACAACAAGGAGGGCAGATAAGGTGGGGGCAAAGAAAGCACAGTGATTGCGAGATCAGGCTCCAAGAATGGGCCTCCACTTCTGATTGTAGTGCCTAGGCTGGTGGATACTGGAGGAGTTGCTCCTTTAGATACTTGGGTCCCAAGCTATTTATGGATTTGTACACTAGAGTTGTAACCAGTAACACACACACACACACACCATCTGGCTGGGTTTCCTCAGCCACTCTGTGCGGTTCCCAACAGAAGATTAAAAACACAATAAAATGTCAAACATTAGAAACTTCTCTACTGTATACTTCTCTGCCTTCAGATGTCTTCTAAAAGTCAGATAGTTGTTTATTTCCTTGACATCGGACGGGAGGGCGTTCCACAGGAGGGTGCCACTACTGAGAAGGCCTTCTGCCTGGTTCCCTGTAACCTCATTTCTCACAGTGAGAGAACTGCCAGAAGGCCCTCGGCGCTGAACCTCAGTGTCCAAGCAAACGATGGGGGTGGAGACGCTCCTTCAGGTACACTGGGCTAAGGCCGTTTAGGGCTTTAAAGGTCAGCACCAACACTTTGAATTGTGCTCGGAAATGTTCTGTTAGTTTTACTCAGAGTATCAGTATTGAAATAAAATAGATATAACTAAATCTGGTCTGTTTATTTATGGGTCTACTCTGAGTCAAACTTACCTGGACACAGCCCTTGGTTAGTCTTTAGCCCTGGCTTCTGGCTTTGTTCCCAGGTCACCTCCAACTGCTGCCCGCTGCCCAGCACTGAGAAAAGGATTCAGTCTTCGCATTAGGCCATTTGGGCATGTCAAAGAGACTAAAGAGCATCCTAAAATACTACAGCAGAGAAAAGTTTGCCACTCGGTCTGAATTCCCCTGCTGAATAAAATCTATAAACTTCCTCTCCTCCCCCTTCAGGGGCTAGTTACGAAAGATCAAACCCTGATGGGTAATACTCAAAGGATTCAGAATTTCTGCGTAAAAAGCAAGGCTCAAAGTTCAGATGCTGCCTCGGTGCTTGTGGGATCTATCAGAACATTGTCATGAGCCTGCAAAACCGTCGGAGAATTTTAAGAGTCATTTCAGCACTTCCTGTCTCCTTTGGGGACCCAGAAGAGAATAGGTATGCAATACTTTTTCAGAACTTCAGGGAGGAAAGTGTATTTTAGGCAGAAGCAGCTAACTGGGTGGGGCAGATACCTCCCACCAGCTTCCCAGCAGATGCATTGGGGCTGCTTATTGGGAGGGAGAAGAGAGGGGGCAGCATGATGGTTGGTGTGGTGCAAACACAGCAGCAGAGCCAATCTGGTGCTCCTGCCGTGACATCTGTTGCTAAGTCACTTTGAATCGTTTTCATGAGTACCGTGACTAATACATATAAATCATCATCTGCACCACAGTAGGCAGAGGAAACAGAACCAAAAAGTAGGCAGGCTTCAGTGCTTCCAGTAATTCACAGCTTATTAGGCTCAATGCGTTTTGGAGAAATCTCCTTCAGGAGCTATTGACAAAACATAATTAAAGCAATGATAATGCTTCCAGCACAAAATAGCTATTGGTGCTTAAAAAAAACACCATGTGAAATAACACTTGAAATTACCAGAAATATGTCTTTTAAAAAGATTGTTGTATATTTTATCTCAATAAAAAAAAATACATATCTGTCAGCAAGCCTCCATGGATAATACCATAATACCCCTATTCTTGTAAAACCCCTATTCTTGTAAAATTCTTACAGAGCCAACATTTTTAGTGCATCTTCCTATATACATAAAAATGTAAGGTTGTCGGCATGCTGCAGTTTGTGTGGCTGCCAATAGGTGGCTTTGCAGCAGGTAGAGGGGCAAGCAGCGTGAGTGGCAGGCAACCCTGGTGAGCTGTTTTATAGAGGGGAGAGGTGCTTCAGAGAGTGTTTTACCAAGCTGCCCTTTGAAGCTCCTCCCAGGCTCCCTTAAAAGGGGGTGGCGCTTGGGGATAGCTGTAAGTGGATAGGCAGGGATGGCGAGCCCCTAGTATAGATATACAGTGGTACCTCGGGTTAAGAACTTAATTCGTTCTGGAGGTTTGTTCTTAACCTGAAACTGTTCTTAACCTGAAGCACCACTTTAGCTAATGGGGCCTCCCGCTGCCGCCGCGCTGTTGGAGCATGACTTCTATTCTCATCCTGAAGCAAAGTTCTTAACCTGAGGTACTATTTCTGGGTTAGCGGAGTCTGTAACCTGAAGCGTATGTAACCTGAAGCGTATGTAACCCGAGGTACCACTGTATATCTGAATCTTCACAGAGACAGCCAACTGCTCATAAACAAAACAGTTACAGTGGTACCTTGGTTCTCGAACGTAAGGGCTGTCTGCAAAATCAGTTGAGAAAATTGAAAAAAATGCAGCGGGAGCTGTTTGACACCCAAGGCATGTTCAAAAACGGAAGCATTTACTTCCGGGTTTTTGGCATTCGGGGTCCGAAACGTTCGTCAATGGAGATGTTTGAGAACCGAGGTACCGCTGTATTGACTATTCACCTCTGCAGTCATTAAAAACAACAACCCTGCACTTTGATGTGCTTTCGAACTGCTAGGTTGGCAGGAGCTGGAACCAAACAACGGGAGCTCACCCCATCGCAGACTCATTTAAAGGACTCATTTGTTTTGGGACTCAGCTACGCAGCTGCAAACAAAACATTTCAAATGTGCTGTAAAGTGCAATAAACAAATGTGACACTGGATGGCGATAGTGAGCTATGCAAAATTCAATGCTTTTTTTCAAAATGTTTTAATATAAAGCATTTTCACAACATGAAAGTTTAAATTCAGGAGGTTCATCTTCAAATGCAATCCATGCTGAATCTGTCCCCCATCTCTACTCCTAAGTAAGGGGACATAGGATTGCAGACTTCAGGTTGCAATCCTATACCCACTTTGGAGAAAGCTCCACTAAATGCACTATGACCTATGTCTGAGTAAACATACACAGGATCACTAGATAGATAGATGATAAATAGATTATTTTTCTGCAAATCTTAGACTGGCATCCATTGCCAGTAAAGGGGGAAAGGGAGAATTCCACTATGAAATGAAAAGCTTTTGCATTTTTTGCAAGAGTTTGCCCTCCGTTAATTGCTGCCTTCTATTTCCCTTCTGTGCTAAGTCAGCTGAAGTCAGCGTGCCAAGGTTTTATTGCATTGTTTATTCTTTTGCAAGCCTACCTGATATGCGCTTGTCATGTATGACCCACTTTTTTCCCTGCGATAAAATCACGTGATGTAATGTGAGAGACACAAACACACACACGGGCTTACACATACGGCAGCCACTTCTGAGTAGATTTCTGCATTTGTTACCATAGTAATGATTCCGTGCACCGAGCGAATGAACGGCTTTTCAAGGAATTTTACAAATGCTGTCTAGAAAATAGCAACCATCAACAACTTCTGCAAGGCTGAAAGCAGATGTAACAGCATCAGCCTGATTTGTTGAAGCCTGAATCTTACCCAATTATGTATAAAGAGCTCCATGCCTTAAAGCAAAAGGGGACAGGTGGATATGAAATAGAAAGACCTGCCTTAAACCTAAACAGATCGCTTATCTATTTAGCCCAGTTGGCAGCAGCAATCCAGGGGCTCATGCAGAGAGTTATCTTGATCAACTACTATCAGGAGACGCCAACATGGTGCTGACCAGTCAATCCTTTGGCACCCACAAAAGCTCTCAATAAATACCCATAAGGCACAAGAGACTGCTCTTCAGTCGGTGGAGCCTGAGACTCTTAATCTGAGGGCTGTGGGTTTGAGCCCACACTGGGCAAGAGATTTCTGCATTGCAGGGGGTTGGACTAGATGATCCTAGTGGTCCCTTCCAGCTCTAGGTAAAGGTAAAGGGACTCCTGACCATCAGGTCCAGTCGTGACCGACTCTGGGGTTGCGCGCTCATCTCGCTCAAGAGGCCGGGAGCCGGCGCTTGTCCGCAGACAGCTTCTGGGTCATGTGGCCAGCATGACTAAGCCGCTTCTGGCGAACAAGCGCAGCACACGGAAATGCCATTTACCTTCCCGCCGGAGAGTGGTACCTATTTATCTACTTGCACTTTTGAGATGCTTTCGAATTGCTAGGTTGACAGGAGCTGGGACCGAGCAACGGGAGCTCATCCCATCGCAGGGATTAGAACCGCCGACATTCCGATCAGCAAGTCCTAGGCTCTGTGGTTTAACCCACAGTGCCACCCATGTCCCTTCCAGCTCTACGATTCTACAATTCTTGCTGCTCCATTCCTGTTTGCACTGGTTCAGCCTCTCCTACACTAAACAGATCCCCTTTAACATGCCCACATTTCATGGGGTGCCAGGACTGGACACCCCTATGACTTTTATTCTGAGGGGCACAATAATCTTCCCTCTGTGAGAAAGCACAGTGGGTGTCTCCCCTCACATAAATGGGAGGATAATTTGGAGCATGTCTGTACCTTTTTGTGGTTCTGTCTCTTTTACATTGGTAACGGCCATTTTGGGTTAGGCCACACACCCATGGCGGCCATTTTGTGGCCGGTGCCCACAGTACGCTCAAAATTCTGAATGTTCCCACTGGCTCAAAAGGGTTGGTGCCCCACTGTGATCCTCATCCTTTGGCCTAGGGCAGCCAGACCTCCAGGGCTGACCTTAAGGCTCCAAGTTGGCTTGAATGTGGGCAAGAGTCCCTTTAATTTTTATTTTTAACATGCCCTCTACGTGGGGCTACCTTTGAAGGTGATCTGAAACTACAATTAATCTTGAATGTGGCAGCTAGACTGGTGACTGGGACCATATAACACCGGTCCTGAAAGACCTACATTGGCTCCCAGTACATTTCCAAGAACAATTCAAAGTGTTGATGCTGACCTCTAAAGCCCTAAATCGCCTCTGTCCAGTATACCTGAAGGAGCATCTCCACCCCCATCGTTCTGCCCGGACACTGAGGTCTTCTGGCGGTTCCCTCCCTGCGAGAAGTAGGGTTACAGGGAACCAGGCAGAAGGCCTTCTTGGTGGTGGCGCCCGCCCTGTGGAACGCCCTCCTATCAGATGTCAAGGAAATAAGCAACTATCCTTTCTGGTCATTGACCGTATTAAAGATATTTGATTTGAAGCAACTATATGACTTTTAGAAGACATTTGAAGGCAGCTCTGTTTAGGGAAGTTTCTAATGTTTGGTGTTTTATCATGTTTTTAATCTTCTCTTGGGAGCCGCCCAGAGTGGCTGGGGAAACCCAGCCAGATGGGCAGGGTATGTACAAACAAACAAACAAACAAACAAACAAGTTGTTGTTGTTAACAAGACTTGGTGTGCGGCTTGCAAGCTTCAGCCCAGCAGTATTGCAGTGGCAGACATTGGGCTCTCATACAGTACTTCACTGCGCCCTGTGCAACACTAAAATTTGGCACACCCCCTACCTGTGGGTGGTAAGGCACTTTAACCCTTTCTCCCCTCTCCCCAGGGGCCTGATCTGATCCTTTATAGCTGGAGATTTCCATCTGGGACCTTGTGCGTGTGTATCGCACGCTTCCCCTAGTCAGCTCTGAGATATTTGGCTAAAATACACTTTCGGCAGGTCCTTTTCCTGTGCTCATTTCACATGCAGATGTACTTGACAAATGTATCCCTGCCTGGCTGGCATTTCAAATGCAGCCAGCCACGGCCAACCAGAGACTCTCGTTTGCTGGCAAATGTCACCCTAGACAGGGAATGGCTCTGTTTGCAGACTTTGAGGCAGTCTATGGCAGCCTGCTGCTGCCGAAGGAGAATCCCCCTCGCCTGTCACTCCGGATAGCAGCAGCTTTGAGGGCAGCAATAGCGGCAAGAAGACGCAAGGAAGTTTCAAAAACGTTCATTAATTAGTGCTTAGCCTTATTTTGGGGGAAGAAAATGCATCTTTCATGATGTATCGTGTTAATGTGCCAAAGCCTGGTGAGCATCGTTGTTTTTATGCTTATCAGGCAGGCCCCGGCTCGAAGGGAAGCATTTTCGATTTGATTCAATCTTATGCATGTTTAATGTGGTGTTTGCACACTTGAAGATGCTACTCTATTAAAAGAGCAGGGAGCAAACAGTGGGGCGAGGCAGGGGGGATGGTAATCGCATTGAAGGGTGTACGAAGAGAACGGATCAGGATTGCAATCAATAATAGATCACTGTGTGTGTGTGTGTATTGCATACACATATGACTAGCTCAGGGTGTTTGGTTTTCCAGTAGAGAACATTAAATACACTTTTAAAGACCTAATACCATAGATGAGGCATAGGCGCCAACTCCTGGGGCAGAGGTGTCTCTCTTTTTCTTTGTATAAGTTTATTACATTTTCGGTTTTACAATTTAAAGTACTCATTTTTACATCCTTAAGATATCAATGACTTCCCTTCTTATCTTTCCATGGTTCATTTTGTGTATCATAAATCCCTGCATATTTTTTTAAAAAAACTATATCATTCAATATTCCCTTATTGCATCCATCAAAACTCATTTACACTGTTGAATTTATCTTAATGCTGCCAGCGTTTTCAGCTGGACATGATTATTTCCCATATATTCAATAAACGTTTTCCAATCTTCTGTAAACGTCCGCTCTTCTTTTTCTCTCATTCTATATGTTAAGTCTGCAAGCTGCGCATATTATGTCCACTTAAGTTGCTATTCTTCTTTGGTTGGGACCTCGCTCGTTTTCCATTTTCTGGCTAACAAAACACGGGCCACAGTAGTGGCATACATAAATAACCTTTTTGACACCTGGGAATTTCAGTCTGAATTATCCTCAACCGAAAGGACTGGGTTTTTTGGGAAAGTACTTTTAAACATTTTTTTTTCCAATTCATTGTGGATCATTTCCCAATACTTTTACCCTTTTAAAAGTCCACCAGGGCAGATGTGTCTTTAGCTCCCTCAATACTTTTTGGCTTTTGGGGGCTCAGTTCACCCAATATTGAGGGGGGGAAGGAGGGGGCCAAGCAAAGAGCTGATTGTGTGCAGCATCAGCAACAGGCTCCTCCAGAGTGCAAGAGCTATGGCCATTGAAGCAGTGTGGCGCTGGGCTCCGTGCCTGGACTCCTCCCGAAGAAGCACACGCATTGCACATGTGACATCACAGGTACGCAACATTGCCTCCTCCCTGCAATCTTGGCCGGCGCCTGTGATATGACGGAGGGCAGAACTTGTGGCCCTTCAGATGTTTTTGGCTCCATCTCCCATGAGCTCCAGTGGTGAGAGAGGAGTATCAATCAAAGGGCATCTGAATGGCAGATACTCTACCACTGAACCATAGTCCTCTGCCTAACTCTTTACCTCTTTCTCTGTTTGTCCCTGCTCCACAGCCCATATACAGTGGTACTTTGGTTGTCGAACAGCTTGGCTCCCAAACAAGGCTCCCGAAGGCCGCAAAACCAGAAGTGAGTGTTCCTGTTTGTGAACTTTTTTGGGAAACTAAAGTCCGACGCAGATTCTGATTGAGTGCAGGAAGCTCCTGCAGCCAATCGGAAGCTGCGTCTTGGTTTTTGAACCATTCCGGCAGTCGAATGGATTAAGTTTGATTAAGTTTGACAACCAAGGCACCACTGTACTGGAGGTGGAGAGTGGCAGAGTATCTGCTTTTGGTAGCATCCCCATGAAAGCTGGAGATGTTGAGCTGCTTCGGTGCTTTCCAAAATGAAGACTGGCTTATTGTTTAGTATTCATATATTTAACTTCTTAGTTGCTTGTACCATCTAAGGTCCCCAAGCGACTTACAGCAAAGGAAAATATGCAAGTCATAAAACCCTTGCAGTGGGGAGGAAAGGAACATACTAACCATATACAGTCATACAGTGGTACCTTGGGTTACAGATGCTTCAGGTTACAGACTCCGCTAACCCAGAAATAGTACCTCGGGTTAAGAACTTTGCTTCAGGATGAGAACAGAAATAGCGCAGCGGCTGCGCAGCAGCAGCGGGAGGCCCCATTAGCTAAAGTTCAGGTTAAGAACAGTTTCAGGTTAAGGTTAAGAACAGTTTGAGGTTAAGAACGGACCTCCAGAACGAATTAAGTTCTTAACCCGAGGTACTGTACCTTGGCTGTTTGAAAACCAAGGTACAGTATTACAAAACCTGTACCTTGGTTTTCAAACAGCCTAGTTCTCAAACGTTTTGGCTCCCGAAAGCCGCAAACTGTTCCGGCCTGCGAACTATTGTTGGAACCTGAACGTCTGACAGCACTTCCGCAGCTACCGAGTGGCTGCAGGAGCTTCCTGTAGCCAATCAGAAGCCACACTTTGGTTTCCAAACATTTTGGAAGTCGAATGGACTTCCAGAACGGATTCCGTTTGACTTCCAAGGTACGACTGTAATCAAATATACTCATATAATACATTAATATTTCATATAATGTAACATCATGAACAATACTCAAGTAATATACGAAGTAATGCTCTGAAACACTAATTGAGCAAAATAAACAAAACCTCAACCTCCCCCTAGTCCAAAAGTCATACACATTGAACCAACAATTTTTCCCATTTAACCTCCCCACCCAAGCCAGAAGTCTGGTGTCAAGGCCAGCTGTTGCAGATCAATGGTGGGTGGGTCCAGTGCCCCCCAGGGATGGATTTGCAGACCAATTTATTGATGGGCTGGGGGCAGCTCCTAAGTTCCCAGGCATTAGAAAGCAAGTCAGACTCACTGGGGGGAGGGAGGGAATACTTCAAAGAGCACCAAGAAAAAACCCAGAGAAGACATCTAACATTTTGCTTATTAGCTAGAAAAACTCACATTAGTTACAAGAGTCTGAGTCTGACCCTCGATGACACTCAAGCACAAAGAAGATGTGTGTATGTGATCAAAAGAAAACGTAATCACTGCCAGCACCAAGACTTGACTGTCAAGTGAATTCGACATCTGAAGAGCTGGCAGTTCCATTTTTTCTGTAAGCACAATCCTTGCTAGAATACGTCCGGATACCCTGAGACACACCAGCATTGACAGGAAAAGAGGGCCTAGCATAAATAGTTGTTAGGATAGGGTGCAGGGCTAATAATAATACAGTTGTACCTAGGGATGCGGGTGGCGCTGTGGGTTAAACCACAGAGCCTAGGGTTTGCTGATCAGAAGGTTGGCAGTTCGAATCCCCACAACGGGGTGAGCTCCCGTTGCTCTGTCCCAGCTCCTGCCCACGTAGCAGTTCAAAAGCACACCAGTGCAAATAGATAACTAGGTACCACTCTGGCGGGAAGGTAAACAGCATTTCCGTGCGCTGCTCTGGTTCGCCAGAAGCGGCTTAGTCATGCTGGCCACATGAACCAGAAGCTGTATGCCAGCTCCCTCAGCCAATAAAGCGAGATGAGCGCTGCAACCCCAGAGTCGTCCACGACTGGACCTAATGGTCAGGGGCCCCTTTACCTTTACCTTGGAAGTCAAATGGAATCCCATCAGATGTTCAGGTTCCAAAGAATGTTCACAAACACTCACTTCCAGGTTTGCGGTGTTCAGGAGCCAAAATGTCCAAGTACCAAAGCGTTTGGGACCCAAGGTACGACTGTAATAATAATAATAATAATAATAATAATAATAATAATAATAATAATAACTTTTTTTAATTTATTTATACGCTGTCCATCTGGCTGGGTTGCCCCAGCCACTCTGGGCAGCTTCCAACACATATAAAAACATAATAAAACATTTAACAATAATAGCAACAATCCGATCCAATACTAAAAAGTCACTATAACTCTATCTAGCTCAAGTCCAGCTCTGAGCTCCCTCTGGGCAGGGGACATGTTGCCCAGCATAGCAGGAACTCAAGGAGTGGTGAAGGATCTTATGAGACCAGGGCACTAGTTCCTGGGGCTAAAGGCCTTTGGGGGGCCATGAATATTTTGGGGTAGGTGTGCCCCCCCCATGTCCACAAAGGTGGCTCCAGAGGCTGGTTCCTTCTCCTCCCACTGCTGCTGTGGAGGGGAACGAGGTTCGAATCAGCCCCTCACCAGTGGCGAAAGGCCAGCACCATCAGGCTTCTCCTCTCGTCATTCATGCTGGTCATTGTAAGAACTATCCTTTAACTTTGAGGAGGGACACCTGGGGCTGCTTCTCTCCTCTCCCCTCCTCGTCCCTTTTTCCTTTTGTGCCATAGAATCATGTCTGAAGCTGATTTGAATGGAAACCAGCCACTCTGGGAGACTTGGGGGGAGGGGGCACAAAAGGATAAAATTCTCCAAATAAGTAAAATCACACCTCTTCACTAAACAGTGCACAAAAGAAGCTAAGAATACAAATGCGCTGAAATATAATAAATGACAATTAAACTGTAATAAAATAGAAAGCAAAGGAAACCCCAGACCTCCAGGTTGGGTAAGGCAGCTGTAAGAAATGTCGATAATGCTTAAGAAGGGAACACATGTCTGTCTGTCTGTCTGTCTGTCTCTCTCTCTCTGTGTGTGTGTGTGTGTACACACAACCAAGCACATTACTTGCATTTCCGGCAACAGACAAATCCTGCATGCAGACAGCTTCTGCCTAATCCATTTATTCCAGGGATTAGAGATGTAATTGCCTTGAAACGCTCTGCCTTGTAATGACATTAAGGGTTATTAGAAAATGTGACCAACCTCCACCTCTTCAACTGCTCTTCAATATCATAACACTCCCCGAGGGGCGTTTGAATGGCATTTTATCAGAAACCACCTCTCAGACCCAAATTGGGTTCTTTGGCTTCACAAGGCTCATTTGCTGCCGATTAGACCCCCCTACACACACATATACATATACAAAGCTGCAGGTTTTTGTTTGTTTGTTTGTTTGTTTCAAGGGTCTGCTGCTGCATGGATATTGTCGCTAGCTGCACACAGGTGACACTTCCTCACCCCGGCGGCTGACACCACCGTTAGCTACAGCAGCAGCCGCACCACATTAATGAGTCCCAGGGAGACCTCCCTGCGCCTGGAGTTGCCATTTCAGCCTTGGCTGAAACGGGGGGCAGAGAGAGAGCTGCTGGCAACTTTCGACGCTGCTCAGAAAACCAGGCATTTTGGAGAGCTTTTTATGCCTGATTCTGCCCCTCTTGCCAGTTTTGCTCAATGTCATCTCCTCCTCCTTTTAATTTCCTGTTGTTGTTTGTACAGCAGCAACTGTCAAGATGCCAGCGATAGTGGGCCGAACTGTAGTGTAGCAGCTATTTAAAGCCCTGTATTTTGGGGGGCGAAGGAGTGGGGTTGGAAGCTGCATTTAAGGCAGGGATGAGGAATCTCAAGCCTGGAGGATGAATGCATGAAGACACAGGACATAGGAAGCTACCTTAGCCAGACCATTGGGCCATTTCGCTCCGTATTTACACTGGCAGAAGTTCCCTGGATATGCTGTTGATTGAAGCTGGAGCCTCCTGCATGCAAAGCAGATTTTGTGCCACTGAACTACAGTGGTACCTCGGGTTAAGTACTTAATTCGTTCCAGAGGTCTGTTCTTAACCTGAAACTGTTCTTAACCTGAAGCACCACTTTAGCTAATGGGGCCTCCTGCTGCCACTGTGCCGCCGGAGCACGATTTCTGTTCTCATCCTGAAGCAAAGTTTTTAACCCGAGGTACTATTTCTAGGTTAGCGGAGTCTGTAACCTGAAGCGTATGTAAACCGAGGTACCACTGTATAGCCCTTACTCTGCTGCAGCGTGGAGGAAAGACCGTCTGCCCAACCCAATATTGTAGCTCTCATCCACATTGGGGTCTCTGCCGCTAACCTTTACCAGTTTCCCCTGTTCCCTAATTACACTGGGAGCTCCAAACAGCAAGGTAGCATTAAAACTGGCCTTTCGTCTCATCCAGAAAGGCTGCTTTGACGTGGGATGTAATGTAGAGGACCAAAAGGAGGAGAACCAAAGAGCAACTCAAGGTCACGCAGAGGTCAGTGACCGAATGCTTTAGCAGAGGAGGACATTGCAGCTTCTAGTTCCTGATTGTATTGGAGCCTCAGCTTCATGATCTGTCCTTCCAGTGAGCACTCAGGGCTGATTTCCTTAAGAATGGATATGCAATGATATAAAGGTTAATTTTGAAAGCCATGAGGCGGGTGGCGGGGGACAGGGAGAAAGTCAATATAGGGTCTAAGGAGCCAAAGTGATAAAGTGGATAATGATGTTGTGAATGTATAAGATTAAATGGAATATATATATATATATACACACACACACACAGACACACACAGTGCAGTGAAAACCACCCAGCCACTATATTTAATATGCATAGAGGTAAATGTAATGGTGTGAGGAAGGACGTGTTTGTGTGTAGGATAAAGAGAGGGAGGGAGAGGCCATTCCAGATGTTGGGCAAGACTTGTGCTAGTTTTAAAATGTGCATAAGCTGCAGCTCCTGCCAGCAGCTGGCAGGTGGGGCAGAGGGCCCAATCCACTCACAGGGTTGTCGTCAACTGTGTTTTACTCCGAGCAGACCCAACTGAAATTAATGAACCAAAGTAAGTCATGCCCATTAATTTCAATGGGTCTACTCCTGAATGTAACTAACATTGGATGCAACCCAAAGTGTAAAATCCTGCTGGCGCACATAGCACAGAGTGCGCCCCGAAAACAAAAAAAGTCACCATGATTTGATCATATTTTTTTTAAAAAAAACTGTTTTGGGGTTTTTTAACAGTCAAGCACTATATGCATTTTAGGAATGAATGAATTAATCAATACATTCATATCAATTACCGTATGCAAATTTGCGTTACAGGCTTTTAAATATCTAGCAGCAGCCCCCTTGCAACATGGCATGTGCTTCTTCACGCATTACACCGAATACAGATACAAGCTGTCTCTGCACACACACAAGTGTGTTTGTGTGAAAGAGTTAACATTCGTCAATTTGTACAGCTCAGGAATTGTGCACTCATTGAACACCGCATGTGAAGAACTGTATGAGTGTACAGCCCAGGTATATTCGCATACACAGGTTGTACATTCACTGAATGCAACATTTGAATGGCCCTGATGTGATTTTGGTGAAACCCAGCCAAATAATTTTGGCCTCCAGTATTTCAGTGTGGCCATCTGTTGACCATATTTATGAATCACAGCAAGGATGTTACAGCATTTAATTAGTGTTTTTACAGCAAGTAGTTTGGACTTTTTCAGATGAAAGAGACCAGGGGCAATGCAGCACATTTCATTGCTGAAATAAAGATGTATTTTGATCCTCCCAAACTTTTATTGCTTCCGGCTGGAACAGCCATTGCATAGACAGGTGTTTGCATACTGGGCCAAATATTCAGAGCAGAATATCTATTTATAGCTCCTTTTTATTATTCTTATTATTTATGACCTGTTCTAGCCTGCCAGGCTCAGGGAAAAGGAACAAGTCTGCACCACACAACAAGGGGAAAGAAAATAATTTAAAACATATAAATGCATTTACAGTTGTAATCTTGGGCAAGTTTATTCAGCAGTAACTCCTACTGTCTTCGATGTGGCTACCAACCTAGTAAATGTGTTTAGGGCTGCAGTCTTACCTGCAAAATGTAACCTAACTCAATCTGCCCCCATCCCACCGACCCATGAGACAGGATCAGGGCGGTCTTTGAAATTTCAGCAGTACTTTGTGTAAGGCCAAAAATTGGCACCCTAGCCTACCTTACCAGGGATTAAATGAGGAGGGTATGACTCATATATGCCGCCTTGAAGTTCTTGGAGAAAAAGGTGGGATCTAAATGAAATATATAAATAGAATTAACCCCCCCCCCAACAAGTGCGTCACTTCTTCGGCAATCTTCGCGGGGTTTGATTTGAATTAATTTTATAATGAATGATTTTAGAGCGTTGTGTTGTGTTGTACTTTTGTACTGTTTTATTGTTGTTAGCCGCCCTGAGCCAGCTTCAGCTGGGGAAGGTGGGAAATAAATAAAATTTATTATTATTATTATTATTATTATTATTATTATTATTATTATTATTATTATTATTATTCTGCAACAGAGATCCAACAAGTTGTTTTCCACACAGAAAAACACATCCCTGTTTGCAGAAATTTTGAATCAGGGGGTCTTTCTCAGCTGGCAGTGAGAGCAGTCCATTTAATTCCAGGACACAGGGAAAAGTGGCGAAGGAACCAATTCACATTCATCTCCCTGCAGCAGAGATCAACAAATTGGGTTTTCTCTTTCCTGGCAACGCTTTTGCCTCCCCTTGGGGAAAAAGGAGGGCAGCATACTCCAATCTATACAAAGTCTAGCATCTTGAGTTCAAACAGAAACAATGTTTTTCAAAACAAACACACACAGAGAGAGAAATTCAGGGTCAAGTAAATCATCCAGTTGCTGGAGTTTTGTAACATCTCTGCTTCTACTTTAGTTTCTCTGTAGAAAAGGGCGTGTGTGTCAGGGGGCACCTCAAAGGTGGAGAAAAGGAAAAGGAGAAGTGGTCTTCTGTATGCCAGCGTCCAACAATTCTGAAACACATTCTTCTATCGTCATGATTTGGTTGGCCACTTGTTACTCAAGAGGATCGCTAGCTGACTTACAGCATGTTGAAGAACATAAGCATGGATAAAATGTGTTGTGAGCTGCCCTGAGATATGCAGATGATGTGCAAATTTAATAAATGATAATAATATTTATAAAATACATGGGGATGTGTCCAATGCACTCGTTCCATTGCTGCAAGAATTTGAGTTTGCACAACAAAACTCTCGCCTTTCCTTTCCGCATGCACACCACATGCCCTCCCCAAATCTGCTATGAAGAATTAGGGGAACTCACACAGAGGTTATAGGACCTTGCAGGGGAAGAAGAGGGATGGGAAGAAGTCCTGTTGTGTAGTCCAAAGTCCTTGTGATAATGCAACGCGTGCGTTGGATACCACCCATTATAATAAAAACCACATCAACGTTGATGCAATGCAATAAATCTGGAAGTTCTTTTCAAGCGGTTCAATGCCCTGAAAATATGCACGTAGGAAAATATCCTTCAGCAAATTCCAGAAGCCAAGCAAAGCCAAATACTCTCTGTTGTGGCCCATGGGACTTGCCTAGATGGAGGAGAGAGAGAGCGAGAGAGAGAGAGAGAGAGCATTTGTAAAGCTAGCCTACTGTGTAAAGGTAACATTCACAGTATATGCATTGCTCCATCCACATTCCAGAACCCTCAAGGATCAGAGTTCTAGAAGGTGTGGGAGCCTCCTGTTACTTGCCAAGGTTGTGCCCACATTCTAGAACCCTGGAAATACCAGAGTTCTAGAATGTGTGGATATAGGTAAAGGACCTCTAGACAGTTAAGTCCAGTCGAATTCGACTATTGGGTGAGGTGTTCATCTCTACTTTCAGGTCAAGGGAACCGGCATTTGTCCGCAGACAGCTTCCTGGGTCATGTGGCCAGCATGCCTAAACCACTACTGGCCCACAGAGGACCATGGCGACTGCCAGAATGCACGGAAACGCCGTTTACCTTCCCGCCACAGTGGTACCTATTTATCTACTTGCACTAGTATGCTTTGCAGATGCTAGGTTGGCAGGAGCTGGGACAAAGCAACAGCAGCTCACCCTGTTGTGGGGATTCAAACTGCCGACCTTGTGACTGGCAAGCCCAAGAGGCTCAATGGTTTAGACCACAGTGCCACCTATGCCCCAAGAATGTATGGGGAGCATCCTCAAGGCTCCACCCACATCCTAGAACCTTGATTTTCCAGCGTTCTAAAATAGGAGGATCCCCAGAAGGAGACACAGTCACTTTCCAAGTCAGGTGACAAAAACATCAGCAAGGGGACAGACCTACTGTACACTATTTCCTGCGTCCTACCCTTTGTGTGCTCAGCAGTGCTATTTATTTAGTTATCCCATTTCTACCCCACCTTTTTAGGAGCTCAAGGTAGTATACATAGTTCTCCCCTTCATCAATTAATCCCTACAATAACCCTGTGAGGTAGATTAGGCTAAGACGCAGTGTCCCACCCAATATCACCCGGTGAGCTTCATGGCTGAGCGGGGATTTGAACCCTGGTCTCCCAGGTCCTAGTCCAACACTCTAACCCCTACACCAAACTGGCTCAGAACCTCAGAAGCCAGCTTTTTGTGAACTTGCTTTCCCGCCTCTATGCAATATTAACTATCTGAGATGGCAGTGTGAGATTGCCTATGCCTTGCCAAGGCGACTGAGCTTATGGGCGGGTGAGTAGGGAATAAAAGCACCTTCCAGGATCATTCTTTCAAAAAGGGTTACTTGCCTCTGGAGATATGAGCTAATTTAACTTTAATCAGCCGGCCCAGCTAATACAATTACGGTGAAAATGAGCAGCTTTCCTTTTTTTCTTCTTCTCTTTTTTAAAGTTGTTAAATGCCTCCTTGGAAAGCTGGTTAACACTACAATGAATGCTCTAATTAAAATGTTGGCAGGCTCCACATATTGCGCCGAGTGATAAAGACGCTTTCATCTTGAATGTAAAATCCTCCTGGATAAAAATGGAAGGGAGACACCTGCCGTGAGGCAATGGAAAGAGGAATGCGAGATTCTCCTGTGAATAGTAATGAGAGGAAACCACACACACACAGCGGTGCGGCTGTATTGCTCTTGATAAAGTTTCTATCCAAGCCATGTGACCTCAAACAAGGGTTTCTTCCCAGAGCAGGAACTCTAGCCTCCCACCCCAGGAACCTGTTCAAAGTTTTTCAGGGGAAGTGTGTGGCACAGTCCTCCAGACAGGACTACCTACAGGACCACCTACGGTATGCCCCGTGGAGGACCTTAAGGTCCACAAATGACAACACTTTGGAGGTCCCAAGTCTCAAGGTGGTAAGATTGGTCTCAACTAGGGCCAGGGCCTTTTAAGTACTGGCCCCGACTTGGTGGAACGCTCTGTCACAAGAGACCAGGGCCCTGCGGGACTTGACATCTTTCCGCAGGGCCTGCAAGACAGAGCTGTTCTACCTGGCCTTTGGTTTGGACACAGTCTGATCTTTATGTTTCCCTCCCCTTATGGTTTTGATCTATGGGCTACCATTAAAACGAGGCCGCATTTTAAATCGTATTTTAACCCATATTTTAAATTGGGGTGTTCCCCCCCCCATTATGTTTTTATTGTAATTTTACTGGTGTTAGCCACCCTGAACCTGGCTCTGGCTGGGGAGAGTGGGGTATAAATAAAAATTTATTATTAGTAGTAGTAGTACAGTGGTACCTCGGGTTACAGACACTTCAGGTTACACACTCTGCAAACCCAGAAATAGTGCTTCAGCTTAAGAACTTTGCTTCAGGATAAGAACGGAAATTGGGCTCTGGCGGCGCGGCGGCAGCAGGAGGCCCCATTAGCTAAAGTGGTGCTTCAGGTTAAGAACAGTTTCAGGTTAAGAACAGACCTCCGGAACGAATTAAGTACTTAACCTGAGGTACCACTGTATACCACTTCCGAATGCAGAAGCAGGCTGCATTTTCAAATCTTGGGGTTCCTGCTAAGTTCCCTCCTATGTTCAGGTGGCACCACTTCAGCTATATGTCATAGACTGGTTGGAAACAGAGGAATGGTAAGAGGAATCAGCTGGAGAACCACCAGGGAAGAAGGCTCAGAGCCTGGGGAGTGGTGTTGGAATGGCAATGAGTGGTCAGCAGGAGAAGAATGGGAAGAGGAGATGTTGGAAACTGAAGAGATAACCGGGTATAGTGAGCAGGGAGAGCCTGTGGCAGAGAGAAGCCCACAATCAGAAACTAAAGCAGGAGAGGAGGGAGGCCAAGAAGCAGAGATGAGTCAGGTTAATGAAGAAGCGTGGGTGTCTCACCCCCCTGCTATGATAAGCTTTTCCTCCCACCTGGTCTCCCAGGACCAGGAGAGGCATGAAGTGAGAGGAGCAAAGGCAGGCATGGCAGCATAGACTCAGTTTGCTTAGGGAAACCCCCAGAGAGGAGGAGACAGGCAGCTGTGGGAAGGTGGGGACCTTCAGTCTCCACAACTTGCACCTAGGGGCAAGACCTACCAAAGAATAGCTGCTGTGCTCATTAGACCTGACACTCCTGAGCAGATTCTATTTCTTCTAATAAAGAGTTTACTTCACTTACTGCACGTGATGTATTGCTAGCTCACTCCTGACACTATATAACTCAAATAATCCATTAGGGACGCGGGTGGTGCTGTGGGTTAAACCACAGAGCCTAGGACTTGCCGATCGGAAGGTTGGCGGTTCGAATCCTCATGATGGGGTGAGCTCCCGTTGCTCGGTCCCTGCTCCTGCCCACCTAGCAGTTCGAAAGCACGTCAAAGTGCAAATAGATAAATAGGTACCGCTCCAGCGGGAACGTAAACGGCGTTACCGTGCGCTGCTCTGGTTCGCCAGAAGCGGCTTAGTCATGCTGGCCACATGACCCGGAAGCTGTATGCCGGCTCCCTCGGCCAGTAAAGCGAGATGAGTGCCGCAACCCCAGAGTCGGACATGACTGGACCTAATGGTCAGGGCTCCCTTTACCTTTTTAATCCATTAATAGATATGTTTGTTAACAACTCCTGTACCCACTTGGCACATCTCTGCCAGATGGGCACTATTTTCACTATAAATGCTTTTGAGGTCATCTAATTTGCTTCACTGTCTGCAGTTTTCCCCAAATCAGGACCATCTGGCTCAGTGTTATCCACACTGCCTGGCAGGGACACTCCAGGAGTTCAGACTGAGGGCATTTCAAATCCTACTTGAAGGTGCTGGCATTTGAATGTGGGACCTCCTGCATTTAAGAGTTGCAGTCCTTCCCCTTGTTTTAAAATGAAATATTTAAAGCCAGCCAATCCTATCCTGTTTCAGCTTGTTTAAACTGAGTCTCTTCCAAATCCCACATGAGCAAGCTCACCCATCATTACTTAGAAGAGTAAACCTGAAATCCAACTCTGGCACCTCCGATTGTGTTAACCAAGTGTTCACTGCCCAGACAAGTTGCTCAGGACGACATCAGTCACTGGGAGAAGCAATTACGCAGAAACTGCACAGAAATATGGTTACAGATGGGATTATTGAGGCAAATTAAATCTTCCGTGAGTAATAGACTTATTAACTCCCTAATGCAGCTGTAAAAAAAAAATCCCACTCTCCAACTATTTCACAGCAAGGGCATTCGAAACCCCAAATAAATGATCGGCCATCAGTCTTGAGTGGGAGGAATTCAATTAATTTTTAGATCTTTGCTCAACATTCAGTAGGACTGCTAAAACGGAGAGCATGCGCTCTTCCACTGAGCAGACTGGGAGCATTAAGAACATAAGAAAAGGCTGCCAACAGCGATCTCCCCATTTGTGATTCTCAGAAGCTTTCATTCACAGATATACCGCATCTGAAAGTGGAGGCTGGTAGCCATTGAGACTTGCCTAGTCCATGCGCCATGCATGGATCTCCTGCTGTGCTATGGGCACTCCCCAGAAGTATGCCGGATCTTAGCCTGCTTTCACAAAGGATGCTAGCATCATTTAAAATATATATATATTATTTATACCAAAAAATATACATGTCACACTTCTGCCTCTATGCGCTCTTACAACAGCTCAACGCCTTAAGTTTACAAGAATTAAAATGTGACTGCAAGCTACTACAATTCCAACAACTAGCTTTCAGTAATGAGGGCAAGGAACTTTCTGGCATCTATGCTACATGAACAACATCCACAAATGGCTTTGTTTAATCAGCTATTGCAACACAACATTTCTCCATGTCACCAGGGTGGCACAAAGAAACCCCTGATCACAGTGAAGGCATTTCCCCTACACAGGAATATTATTACCCTGCTTTCCAGAAGGATGAAAGAGTACACTCACAAATTTACGTGCATTTAACTTGTGCACGTTCAGCTTTAAGTGCTTGGCAAAAAATAAAATAAATTAAAAAGGGAGCAGAAAGGGGATGGGTGTCTGAGGGGGGAACGACACTGGCTTTAGCCACTGTCCATGGGTTGTAATCCCTATGTAAGTTGCATGCTTACTGTACTGATTTAGACTCATAGAACTTTAGCACTGGAAGAGAACCTTGGGCGTCATCCTGACCAACCGCGATTCAGTGCATGAACCTTGCATCTACAGCAAATGGCTGACAAATGGCTGCTGAATCTCTGTTTAAGCACCTCCAGTGCCCATTACAGCTATGTGTGACCACTACTGCTGTGTTCAGGTTGGATGTCAGAACTCATGTGGGAAACAGCAAGGCTAGTACAGTGGTACCTCGGGTTACATATGCTTCTGGTTACATACGCTTCAGGTTACAGACTTTGCTAACCCAGAAATAGTGCTTCAGGTTAAGAACTTTGCTTCAGGATGAGAACAGAAATCGAGCTCCAGCAGCGCGGCGGCAGCAGGAGGCCCCATCAGCTAAAGTGGTGCTTCAGGTTAAGAACAGTTTCAGGTTAAGTACGGACCTCCAGAACGAATTAAGTACTTAACCCAAGGTACCACTGTATCTTAAGGGACGCAGGTGGCGCTGTGGGTTAAAGCCTCAGCGCCTAGGACTTGCCGATCGAAAGGTCGAATCCCTGCGGCGGGGTGCGCTCCTGCTGCTCGGTCCCAGCGCCTGCCAACCTAGCAGTTCGAAAGCACCTCTGGGTGCAAGTAGATAAATAGGGACCGCTTACCAGCGGGAAGGTAAACGGCGTTTCCGTGTGCGGCTCTGGCTCGCCAGAGCAGCGATGTCACGCTGGCCACGTGACCCGGAAGTGTCTCCGGACAGCGCTGGCCCCTGGCCTCTTAAGTGAGATGGGCGCACAACCCCAGAGTCTGTCAAGACTGGCTCGTAAGGGCAGGGGTACCTTTACCTTTACCTTTACCACTGTATCTTGGGTTAAGAACTTTGCTTCAGGATGAGAACAGAAATTGTGCTCCAGCAGCGCGGCAGCAGCAGGAGGCCCCATTAGCTAAAGAGGTGCTTCAGGTTAAGAACAGTTTCAGGTTAAGTACGGACCTCCGGAACGAATTAAGTACCGCAGGTTGAGGTACCACTGTAAAAGGTTGCTGGACCATGGACAGCTCCAAGTGAGAAACATGCTTCAACAAAGGCTGGAAGCAGATTGAAGCCGTTTATGCCTCCAGATTGCCTCCTCTCTGCAGAACTCCCCCTTGACAGAACTTCAGACCCTGAAAAGGCTAACCCTCTGGCCTGAGAATGAATGCTCCTCCTTCGTTCCATAGCCAGCCTCTTGGTGCATACCCAGCACTACTGGGCTGGTGATATTTGGTGAGAGGCATCTGGTTCTTCAGGCTCAGGTGCCCATGAGGGTCCAGGATCTGACCCTATAGGCTCTGGTGGTTCCTCCAGGACTTCTTGTCCAACTGCCTGAGGTGCAATTGTCTGCCTATCTTCTGTTGTAAGATCTGAGGCCTAACCCAGACCCAGCTCTCCATCTGGTACCCCAGCAACTTCTGACTTTGTGTCCAGCTCACTGCTGGATACAGGGCTCGTGGAGACCACCTCCTTTGATTGCTAAACAGCTCTTTCCATTAAGACATCCCTCCTCGTGCTGAGTCAAAATCTGCTTCTTTGCAGCATCCACCCACTGGTTCCAGTCATGCCCTCTGGAGCAACAGAGAACTAGTCTTCTCCGTCGCCTGCAGGACAGCACTTCAGATATTTGATGAGCACTAGCATACCTCCCCCTAATCTTCTCTACTCCAGGCTTAAACATATGCAGCTCCCTCAGGCATTCCTCCTAGGACTTGGTTTCCAGATCCCCCATCCTATCTTAGTCACCCTTCTCTGCAGGGAAGAGCTCCTCACATGCGCCCAGGGACTTCTTGTGCTAGTGTGGCAATGCAGAGACATTAGAAGGGCTCTGTATATGTAGACAGTCCCAGTTCCAGTCCCTGGTATCTCCAGGTGGGGCTGGAAGAGACCCTTGCCACTGCCAGTCAGGGTAGATGATACTGGTCTGGCTTGTTATCATCATTAAAATTTCCTACCCTCCCTTTACCGGCAGATCTCAGGATGGATTACAACAGTAGAAAACCCAGAAATTAAAACCAGTTAAAACAAATTACATTCATGGGAATAGAGGGTCTCTTGAAGGGTAAAGAGACATGGCTTCAGCATACAATGAAAGCTGTACAATGAACGGGAAGTCAGATGTTGGTGAAGAAAATTTATTGAATTTCAAGACTTAGGGGTTGCTACAGACAATGTCCTCTCCTGGATCACCAGCACTCTGAACTTCTGAAGTTGGAGCAACTACTCAGAGGGCCCCCTCTCCTTATATTAACAGGAGTGTCTATAGGGAAGGAGGAAGTCTCTCGGGTATTTGGGGTTTTAGTTATTTAGGGCTTTAAATGTTGGCATGAGCAACCTTGAATTGGACCCAGAAACAAACTGACAGCTTCCTGTGATTCTATGCAGGTAGAAACTCTGATGCTACCAGCACAGTGCAAGGGTTAATTGTGCTTGTTAATACAGTGGTACCTCGGGTTACATACGCTTCAGGTTACAGACTGCTAACCCAGAAATAGTGCTTCAGGTTAAGAACTTTGCTTCAGGATGAGAACAGAAATGGTGCTTCGGCGGCGCAGCAACAGTGGGAGGCCCCATTAGCTAAAGTGGTGCTTCAGGTTAAGAACAGTTTCAAGTTAAGTATGGACCTCCGGAACGAATTAAGTACTTAACCCGAGGTACCACTGTATACCTTTTCACCACACCATATCCAACTGGTGAGGGACCCCACCAGAGACAGCGGGCAGTTCTGCTAATAAGAACTCCCCACTTGGAGGATTTTTCTTTCTCTCTTAGCAGTCTATCACCAGGCACCTGCCAGGGCACCTGCCAGGGCCCACATCCCTACAAGGATCCTGCTGCTAATCCCCAGAACTGCCCCTCCCCCCATCCTTGCTATCACTCTCTGTTCATGGAATGAATCTTGAGCGCCATTTGACGGCCACCTGATTGGGACTTTTGAGAGGACTTTTGTGATCAGAGACAATACACCCAAGGTAGAAATAGGATTTGGCAGCTACGGGAGAAGCGATAAGCCAAAGTGACTCTTAAATAGCAGGCCACAAAAATATTATCCTTCCTTCAAAGGCATGGGCTCCCATTATGTAGCCTTGGCAACAGAGGGCTGGAAGCGCAGCAAGGCAGCCACCTGTGCCTTAATGAGAGATGACAACTCTCGCCACAAAAGGGGATTCTACAAGAGACAAAAAGGTAATTGTTCTTAATCTCTGCTCTTCGTTGGTACCGTTCCTTTCTGATGGTTTATTGATCTGTTGAGAGACCTAGGGAAGTTTAATCATTGCCTGGCCTTTCCTTTTAGCTGGGACGGTGGGGTTGCCGCCAACTAATTTTTACTCAAGAGTAGACCTGTTGAAATTAATAGATCTGTTAGTCATGCCCATTGATTTCAATATGCTTATCTGAATAGGGGCAAACTTTGGATGCAACCCAGACTTACAAAGGGCTAAAGACCAAACCAGAACATGGGAAGACAGGAGAGTTCAGGAACACTTTGTAGCTTAAGGCGGAGTCAGTTTGGAAGGTTCTTCCCTAAGAAGGGCACCACCCTGCCGTTCACCACATGGAGCAGCTAAGTAGAGATTCCAGCTCTTCCTCACACAAAGAAGCTAATGAATTGACAACACACCTGGTGAGAATGGAAGGAGAGCTGGGTCAGGCCATTGGCACAGGTAGTCCAGCATCTTGTTGTCACAGTGGCCAATCAGATATCTGTGGAATACCTTGGCGGCGGTGGCCTCTCTCCCTCGCCCACGCTCCGGCAGTCACTATGAGCTGTCCAAGGGGAAAAGCTGGCAGCATATCAGGGACTGGGCAGAGGAGGAATGGTGGAGACCGCCTCCCCATACTGGGGAAGAGGAAGAGGAAGACAGTATAGGTTATCAACAGTGGTTTGCAGGGGGTCACAGCTCAGAGGCAGATGAGGGGGAAAGTTGGGAAATAATGGGAAGAAGAAGAAGAAGAAGAGTTTGGATTTGATATCCCACTTTATCTTATCACTACCCGAAGGAGTCTTAAAGCAGCTAACATTCTCCTTTCCCTTCCTCCCCCACAACCAACACTGTGAGGTGAGTGGGGCTGAGAGACTTCAGAGAAGTGTGACTGGCCCAAGGTCACCCAGCAGCTGCATGTGGAGGAGCGGGGAAGTGAACCCGGTTCACCAGATTACGAGTCTACCACTCTTAACCACTACACCACACTGGGAGAGGAGGAGCAGGCAGAGCACCTGGCTGACATGTTGTCACTAGAAAGCATTCCAGACCCTCCATCTCCCAGAACCCGGCGAGCCTTAAAAGTAGGAGAGCAAAGAACTCAAAGACAGAGGGCATGTAGCAGCACCCGTAGAAGTGAGGAAGTAGGATAGACGGGGAGTGGAGATTTACTTGGGACAACGCCATTACCCAAGAGGCTGGGTTCTATAGCCTCTCTCTGTAAATATGGGGGGGGGGGGAGGACAGTAAGAAACTTTTCCTTGTCTTTATACTTTCCTGGGCAACCAGCCGGGAGCCACTAACAGCATCCTGACACAGCAGTGGCCATGAAGAAGCAACGGGATGTTCAGAATACACAGTGGCTCTTCCTCCTCCCTGAGCTTGGGGGTGGCAGCACTGGCAGGGGAAACAGGGAAATTCCAGCATCAAATTAAAGCCAGGCTGGCTTTCAGAATTCCAGGACTGTCCCAGGAAAATCAGGACACTTGGAAGGTGCTATTCATGGTGAGAGCAGGATGTTGGGCTGGATTGGCTGTTGCCCTAACCCAGAAAGCTCTTCTTATGTTCTGACCAAATGAGGTTAGGATGCAGTGTTTTTCCCCGCTAGTGAATAGCCAATGGCCATGTCAAATGACAGGTTTCTATGGGTTGGATTGCTCTGCCATTTCTCACAGAGTCTGCTGACGTCTGTTCTCCTGCATCACATGGCAAGCAGCAGGTTAGAATAGGGATAGGAAACTTGTGGCCAGATGTTGCTGGACTCCAACTCCCATCAGCCCCAGCCAGCATAGCCAGTGGTCAGGAATGGTGGGAACTGTAGCCCAACAAGAGGAGGGCCAAAGGGTAGCCACCGTGCTTGGAGCAGTTTTGGGGTGCTCTCCGCTAGCCCTGCCCTTAGCCTGTATCTGTCAAGCAGTGATGGGCAGCTGTAAAACTATTTGTTGTTGTTTAGTCGTTTAGTCATGTCCGACTCTTTGTGACCCCATGGACCAGAGCACGCCAGGCACTCCTGTCTTCCACTGCCTCCCGCACTTTGGTCAAACTCATGCTGGTAACTTCGAGAACACTGTCCAACCATCTCGTCCTCTGTCGTCCCCTTCTCCTTGTGCCCTCCATCTTTCCCAACATCAGGGTCTTTTCCAGACAGTCTTCTCTTCTCATGAGGTGGCCAAAGTATTGGAGCCTCAGCTTCAGGATCTGTCCTTCCAGTGAGCACTCAGGGCTGATTTCCTAAGAATGGAGAGGTTTGATCTTCTTGCACTCCATGGGACTCTCAAGAGTCTCCTCCAGCACCATAATTCAAAAGCATCAATTCTTCGGCGATCAGCCTTCTTGATGGTCCAGCTCTCACTTCCATACATCACTACTGGGAAAACCATAGCTTTAACTATACGGACCTTTGTCGGCAAGGTATACAGACCAATAAAAGCTGGCTGAGAGCAGGACAAGATGAACGTCACTCTCCCACCTCTTTGTTCTTTGCAGGCATCCCTTTCATCACTTTGCTGCATCTTGCCGCAAACAGAACCTTTGTACCCTGGACAAATTCAATAACCATGACTCAAGCAGCAGCCCATACTGCGCTGCCTTCTGTTTCAACTCTCTTATTAAAAGGCCGTACATGCTGTTAGATGAGTGGTGCAGACATTGATTCCTAGCTATCCAAACCCCGGCAAAGTGGAGAGTAGGATGCTGGAAGCATGAAAGAAGCCGCTGCTGTTGTTCAGGATGACGCACATCAATCCTGGCCTTCTTTTTAAGCACGAGCGGGCACTTTCTTTGTCATCTGTTCCACCGGCGACCTGCTAGAGGCATCTTTCAGAAACAACGCTGCCACCTTTTAACTTCATTGTTTACCCAACGGCGAAGGAGTCTAAGAGCTACAGCCTTGTGCTTTCTCTAAAAGGGTTGTTGTCTTCTAGCTCAGAACTGAGTCACCTGTCCCTGCATGTGGAATGGACTAGCAGCTAAAATCCACGGAGGTAAACCTAGGAAGCGTCTTTATACAGAACCAGATGTTATTGGTCCATCTAGCTGAGCATTCTTCAGAGTTTCTCAAACTTGGGTCTCCAGCTGTTGTTGGACTACAACTCCCATCATCCCTAACTAGCAGGACCAGTGGTCACGGATGATGGGAGTTGTAGTCCAACAACACCTGACTCTGCCTACCAGGGCTGGCCATTGGCTACCCCGGGGCAGGAAGGATTATAAGAGGGCTTCCTGTCTCAAAGGGTCTTTCAAGTATACCTGAATCCTGATGTGTCTTGTGCCTCTGACTATGTTCTTTGGTCCTGACTTCTTCACTGCCCTTGCTCCTGCCTGGCTCTGATCAGAATTGCTCTTCAGTCCTGATTCACTCCAGACTGCTGCCCTCAGCCCAGCCCTGATGGAGTAAATACCCTGAGATTCCACCTGGGGGGCAGGGGGAAGATTTTGGTGATTCCTTTCTTCATGGCTGCTGTGATAGCAGGGTTTGATACATCTACAATTTATCTACAGGTCCCTCCTCCCCGTCCATACCACTTTACATCTGGTATTCAAGTCACTGCCTCTACTTGGGACATCTTGTTGAGCACTCTGTTCTGCGATATCGTTGAGATGAATTATTGCTAACGAAACATTTGCTTTATACTTTCGAAATGTCTAAATAAATAAGATGTTGCGGTTCAGTTTCTTGGCTATGTCTCCTTCGCCTTGTCTTGTTTCGTTCTCTTCTGATCGGTTGAAATCAGATTATACCTGGGGCATAAATCTTGTGCAGAGGTGGCAGGCAAAAAGAAATGGATTGCAATTAAGTAATCAATCGGCCATTGACTGATTAATCAATCGTTGACTGTGGAAGCCTGAACCAGATACAGTGGTACCTCGGGTTACATACGCTTCAGGTTACAGACTCCGCTAACCCAGAAATAGTACCTCGGGTTAAGAACTTTGCTTCAGGATGAGAACAGAAATCATGCTCCGGTGGCGCAGCAGCAGCAGGATTCCCCATTAGCTAAAGTGGTGCTTCAGGTTAAGAACAGTTTCAGGTTAAGAACGGACCTCCAGAACGAATTAAGTACTTAACCCAAGGTACCACTGTATCTCAGAAAGGCCCACCATCAGTGCCGGATTTACGTATAAGCTAAACAAGCTATAGCTTATGGCACCACTCTCTTGGGCCCCCCCCCAAAAAAAAATTAAAGGAAAACAACAACTGGATGTCCATTTCCAAAATATAAGATACAAATCAATTACTTTGATAAAATACATATTTTGTTATGTGCAAATGGCTTTGGATACCTATTACGTCCATAAATTACCATATATTCAACACAAAAAGCAGCAGCAATTTGTTGTTGACAAAGGATAACTGGACATATAAAGGGCCCTTCAGTAGCTAAGGGCCTCATCAAACCTAATTCCGGGCCTGCCCACCATACACCCCCAACCAACACTCGTCCTTTCTGATTGCACGCACATACACCTCTTGTAATTTGGTTTGTTCGTTACATTGAAAACTTTACATCAAATTAGTCATCCCTTGAGTGGGCATGAGTCATTGTTATTTTTAAATTGGAACAACCATGCACATCATGCTCTGGAGTGGAGAAGGGAGGAGTATTCATGCCCAATGTTGCCTTTGGAGAGCGCAAACCCCACACTCAGCCATATGCTTGAGGGAGGCAGTGCGCTTCAGCCCACAGCTATCTTACCTACTGGATCTAAAGATGCCACGGAGCGAAATATGCTTCCCTCAGCTTCCATTTTTAAATGCGCCTCTCCCCTCGAAAGCTCAGCGGCACCCATGCTTTCTCCACATGGCCGGATCTGAAGAAGTCTGTGCAAATGTAACCGCTACCGACAATCCCAAACGGAACAGATTGTGGCTCGTGGTGGCTTTGCAAGTAGCACAGCCCACTAGCTAATTAATTATAATGCCTCGTGGGCCCCGGAAACATTTTGCGGCAGAAGTTGTAGGCAGGTAGGTCTCTCCAGCACACTGAGTCACCGAGTGGTCTCTCCAGCATTGACATGCAAGCAATATTTTAAGAGTAAACCTCCAGAGGATGAGCTGAGGAAGCAGCAGGTATTCCTGTCTCCCAAGCCCAGCAGCAGAGCTGTCCAGCAGGCCAGCAGTCTCAGGAACTACAGTGGTACATTTGGTTGTGAACGGGATCCATTCCGGAGGCCCGTTCACAACATGAATAGAACGCAACCCGTAGCGGTGCGTCTGTGCACGCGCAGGTTGCAATTCGCCACTTCTGCACATCTGCGTGACATCATTTTGCACGTTTGCGCATGCGCGAGCGGCAAAACCCAGAAGTAACCCTTCCTGGCACTTCTGGGCCGCCGCAGGACGCAACCTGAAAAAGCGTATCATGAAGCAAACGTAACATGAGGTATAACCGTAGTGCTGAGGAGCGGTTGACAAGAGGCAGAAGGCACCTTGACTGAGAGCAAGCTGTTGCACCAGCAGCTTCCAGGCACCAACCAAGAAGAAGAAGAAGAGGAGGAGGAGTTTGGACTTGATATCCCACCTTTCACTCCCTTTAAGGAGTCTCAAAGTGGCTAACAATCTCCTTTCCCTTCCTCCTCCACAACAAACACTCTGTGAGGTGAGTGAGGCTGAGAGACTTCAGAGGAGTGTGACTGGCCCAAGGTCACCCAGAAGCTGCATGTGAAGGAGTGGGGAAGCGAACCCGGTTCACCAGATTACAAGTCCACCGCTCTTAACCACTACACCACACTGACCCCAACCAAGAAACTCTCAGCCTAGGTGTGTAGAATACTAATGGGCCTCTGATGCAGACCAAACCTATATGGTCACTGTTCTTCCTCACAAGAAGTGAGAACTGGTACTCATTGAGACAGGTAGGATGGAAGGCAGCAAGCTCAGTGTTAAAAGGTAAAGGGACTCCTGACCATGAGGTCCAGTCGTGGCCGACTCTGGGGTTGCGGCACTCATCTCACTTTATTGGCTGAGGGAGCCGGTGTACAGTTTCCAGCTCATGTGGCCAGCATAACTAAGCCACTGCTGGCGAACCAGAGCAGCACACAGAAATGCTGTTTACCTTCCCACTGGAGCAGTACCTATTTTGCACTTTGACGTACTTTCGAACTGCTAGGTTGGCAGGAGCAGGGACCGAGCAAGGGGAGCTCACTCCGCCGCGGGGATTCGAACCGCCAACCTTCGGATCGGCAAGTCCTAGGCTCTGTGGTTTAACCCACAGCGCCACCTGTGTCTCTTCACTTGGTTCTATGAGGGCATTGCTAGGCTTAAGGAGGGAGAAGCTGACTGGCAATGACAACTGTTGGACAGGTTGTAGGTAGGAAGAGAGACAGATGGGGACTGGCTGAGGGCAGGTTGAGGTCTGTGGGGCAGTGCCCCATTCATCCTAATGGACCCACCTTCACTGCTCCAAAGTAGAGTTCACATGCGGACACTGCACAACTGGAACCATATACAATTTATACTCAAAAATGGAAAAGCAGACCTGCAATGATTGTGCTGAGTGGGGATTGAACCCAAGCCTTCCCAGTCATAACCACAACATCATGGCGCCTGGTGGAGAAAATGAGCTCAATTTTACTGGGTTTTTTAAAGAAACATGCCATTGGCCTGCCCCGCCGCAGAGGTTTGTTGTGAGAATGAAATTATTTATTTCCTTATCAGAGGAAAAGCAAGATCTACATACGATAGTCAATGTATTCTTTTTGGTATCTGCCTAACGCTTTTTGGTTTAGGCAAACCTACCAAGACAGATGAAGTTGCAGTGCGTTTAAATCTGTAATTTTAGCTTTAACGCATACTTCAGTTGTTGGTTTTGTGGATTTTACTTTTTTATATAAACTTGCTTTAAATGTTGATTTTCACTGACAATTTCAATGCGCATCTTTTTGGTAAGACTAGTTAGATATTTAATGTATGGTTAAGCGGTGTAAAATTTTCGTTAAATAAAATGAAAGCCATCAGCAATGCCACTGAGGATCTCCTTTGGAGCATGTGCAGAGTGCCTTTTAGCATAGATAGGCAGAGCAACGAGGAATGCCTTTGAGGATGTATTGTAGGAAGCAGGGGAGTGGTAAACAGAAAAAAAAGGTAGGTAGAGTTCGTTTCTTACTTACAATTCTCAATCATTTGTCCAAGCTTCTCTCCTACTCCCTGCAAGCCTGTTTCCTCTGGATGAAGACTAAGACTCAACTCAGGCAGTCAGAAAGGCCCAACAGAGACTCAATTTCCTCAGGGTCTTGTGAAAGAATAGCATTTCACCTGCCTTCTGAAACACTGAGAAAACTCTTGTGCCCACTTCTCTCACTTTGATATTAACAGGGTATTTCTGTTGTCAAGACTGGAAGATTGGAGATCCCCTCTTGTGTCTCCTCTTCCCTTAAATCATGGTGTAAAGCAGGCATAGGCAAACTCGGCTGTGATGGCCTAGGAATCAGATTCAGAGGCTGAACCTGAGGAATCCCAGCCTCCAGAGGAGTCCCTGCCTCCCGGCTTGAACCTGAAGGGCCCTCACCTGTGCTGGATCCTCTTTGATGATGCCTTTGAGGATGTGTCTCTGGGTGTGCAGGGTGCTGTTCGGCATGCAATAGCCACAGTCCTCTCCTCCCATCAATGACTAGGAAGAAAGAGCTTTTAGATTGGAAGACATGGTATTGGGAAAAGCATAAGCCCCAGCACTTATGTAATGGCATGAGATTTCCCCAACCTGCAACTCTGGCCTCCTTTCTTCTCCATATTGCCTCAGATAATTTGTTGATCATTCCCCACCCCCCACAGAGAACTTCTTACACATTTCAAGAAAGGACTGTCAGAATGACACACATGCTCTTTCTTTTGTTATCAATAAAAGTGTGGGGTTTTATTATTATTATTATTCCCAGGCCAATAGAAAAGTAGGAAGCTTTAGAGGGGGGAAGAAACCGCTCTGGCAAAATAATAACGAGTTTATTGGAGAAATGAAGATGAAGGGAGAGAAGAGAAGGGAAAGGAAGAATCTCTAGCAGATTTTTTATTTTTTTAACCTTCTCATGTTCCCATCATGAATATGGAACAAAGTAGAGGGGGAAAGAGCCTAGAGACAGAGCAGCCGCAAATTCCCTACGGGGAGATCAGAAACAATCTCACAAAACCTCAGGATCTGAGAATTTGCAGCTGGGGAGCAAGAGCGAAAGACCGGGGCGGCTTTTGAGGCTGGGGAGTGATCACGGTTGCGGCGGCCTGGGAGAATTTGTCAAGAAAATGGAACACGGTACTCAGCTAAGCTGGCACAGCGCAGCATAAAGCAGACCTTGACACTGATATGCAAGGATAGCTTTGAGATGCAGAGAGAGCTGTTAGCATCCTTCGGGGAGGACCCGAAGAGCTTGGCCTGATTTTGTATGGAAACAAGGCACTGACCAAGTGGAGAAGAGAATGGAACAGATGTGCATTTATTTATTACATTTACACCCCAGCTTTTCTTATGGGGAGTGAGAGAGCATCGCCCGGTTTGCATTTTAATGCAAAACTATCCTAGCTGGATAGTTGGGAAGGGCATATATGTGAACTGAGCTGTCCTTCAAAAGCCGCACTTCTCTGAAAGTGGTTAGCTCTCCAACCCAAAATGTGTATGTCAGTGAAGAGAGCACACAAATATTCTTATAGTAGTGAAAACAGAGTACAGTGGTACCTCAGGTTAAGTACTTAATTCGTTCCGGAGGTCCGTTCTTAACCTGAAATTGTTCTTAACCTGAAGCACCATTTTAGCTAATGGGGCCTCCTGCTGCTGCCACACTGCCGGAGCACGATTTCTGTTCTCATCCTGAAGCAAAGTTCTTAACCTGAGGTACTATTTCTGGGTTAGCGGCGTCTGTAACCTGAAGCATATGTAACCTGAAGCATATGTAACCCAAGATACCACTGTACAAAAAATATTGTAAATCGCTTTTAAAATGTGTATTCATGAGGTAATATTGCATCAGGAACTGTGTATATTTGAAGAAGTGAACCACAAAAGTGTGTATGAAATTTCATGTTGGCTTTTTAATAATAATTAAAAAATCATAAACTGATGCAGAAAAAGGGCGAGCTTAAGATGGGGATAATGAGAGAAACCGAAGAATCCCAGATTCATCCATCGCACCTTCTCTTTTTCATAGAGGTCAAGGTGACGTACGTGGGGTAGAGATAGGGGAGCAGTTTAGATCAAATCTTAATGTTATATTATATTTGCACTTCCCAAAACAACATGTGAACTGAAACACAGCTGTCCTTCGGAATTTTCACTTCTCCGAATATTGTGATGCTGTTCTCTTGCCTCAGGACTTTTTTTAAAAAAATCAAAAACTGTTCCAGAGATGTGAATTGAGTCAGGAAAAAAATTAGAAACTGCAAGGAACTGAAACTGAAAATATATGGGGAAAGCATGCATTAAAAAATATTGGAGTCCTTTTCATCCATCCCTAAAATGGGTCTCCCAGGTGCTTCCTCATCCAAGTATTGAACAAGCCTGAAGCTGTTTAACATAAGCCAGCAGTGCAAGGTGAATTTGTTCTTAGACTGCATGAAGATAATCACAGTGCCCAAATCATGGAAAGTAAGAAGTATAAGACTGCCTGTGGAGCATGGTGCTGAGAATGGATTTTTTTTTAAAAAAAAAAAGTTGATTAAGCATCATTTACATATACAGTAGTACCTTGGTTTGCAACCGTTTTGGATTACAACCATTTTGGATTATATATATTTTTTTAATAATTTTTTTTATTAGTTTTCCAACACAAATTAAAAACAAAACAACATACACACATAAACAAACAAAAACATATAAACATGTATAATTTCAAAACCTCTTTTTCATAAACCTTACTTCTCGGACTTCCCCTTACCTCCCCTTCTCTGCATCCCTGTTTTAAAATTTCTTCAACAACCCTTCACACCAATTAACTAATTACTTATTTTCTTTTTAAGTTTCTTCTCATAATTAATCAATCAATTACAGCTGTAATTCTATATTTTCCTTTCCCTTGACATTTTAGCACTCATCAATTTTACAGCAGTTCTTAAGATATACTTTAATTTCTTCCAGTCTTCTTCCACCGTCTCTTTTTCTTGGTCACGGATTCTGCCAGTCATCTCAGCCAGTCCCATGTAGTCAATCACCTTCGTCTGCCATTCTTCCAGTGCGGGTAGTTCTTGTGTCTTCCAATACTTTGCTAAGAGGATCCTTGCTGCTGTGGTGGCGTACATAAAAAATGTCCTATCCTTCCTTGACACCAATTGGCCGACCATGCCCAGGAGAAATGCCTCTGGTTTCTTATGAAAAGTACATTTAAGTACCTTCTTAATTTCATTATAAATCATTTCCCAGAAGGCCTTAATCCTCGGGCAAGTCCACCAAAGGTGATAGAAGGTACCTTCAGTCGCGTTACATTTCCAGCATTTATTATTGGGCAGATGATAGATTTTTGCAAGCTTGACTGGGGTCATGTACCACCTGTAAATCATTTTCATAATATTTTCTCTTAAGGCATTACATGCCGTAAATTTTACTTGGATTATAACCACATCAAACCCGGAAGTGTGTGTCCCTTTTTTTGGATTACAACCCATTTTTTTCTTTTTTCTTTTTGAGGCCCCACCGGCGAAAGCGCGCCTTGGGTTACAACCTGTTTTGGTTTACAACCGGACCTTCAGAACGGATTATGGTTGTAAACCAAGGTACCACTGTACAACATACAAGTTCTGAAGCAACAAAATACATGAGTCTGAAGTAGGGCTGTTTTTCTAGAGAAAGAGGTGCCAGAACTCACCGTGAACACCTCCTCCCTTGTTCTCTTAGAATGGCAATGGCAGCCGCCTGAGAGGTGCCGAAACTGAGTTCCGGTGAGTTCCCCCTGGGGAAAAATCCCTGGTTTGACGTAATATATACAGGGGTACCTCAGGTTACAGACGCTTCAGGTTACAGGCACTTCAGGTTACAGACTCCGCTAACCCAGAAATAGTACCTCAGGTTAAGAAATTTACCTCAGGATGAGAACAGAAATGGCATGGCAGCCGGAGGCCCCATTAGCTAAAGTGGTACCTCAGGTTAAGAACAGTTTCAGGTTAAGAACGGACCTGCAGAATGAATTAAGTCCTTAACCCAAGGTATCACTGTATTACAATAAGCCCAGTAACATAAAAGGCTGTATTTCTCCTTCTACTTCATTGATCCAGCGTACAGCGAACCTACTCAACTTTTGCATAAACAAGTTATTCTATCTCGTACCCTCTCTGATCCTTAATACTTTGCTTAAGTTAACCATATATACTGCATCCATTCTTCCGTAGCTGGAGTTCTTGTTTCCTTCCAATTTGTGAAAATCCAACATCTGAACAGCTGCCAGAAGGTGTGCTACCATTTTGATATCCAAAACTGAATTTTTCACAAAGCCCAAAGTATAATTGAAGAGGCATCCCATAGCCATCCTTTATGGGTGGAGTCGGTGCAGAAGGTTTTTCACTGAGTTTCCTCTGCAATTCAGTGATTTGCCACATGGGGGAGCTGCACACAGATCCAGCAATTCTCCTGACACATCATTGGCAAAAGAAAATGGGGGAGGGGAGCTTGCCTGCTTCTGAACATTTGCTTCTTTCTTGTATGTGTATTGATGGATCCACATGCATGCACATTATTGGATTGCGCCCTGGGAGGTGGATTCACAGCAATAGAAATGGCAAGAGTTGTCATTTAACATTAGCTCCCCCTCCCCACCCTTCCACAAAAAGGCATAGTAACAAGTCTGGAATTTAGATCTGGTGCTCCCTTCCAACTCTACGCTTCTGATTCTGCGATACATTTTTTGTGTTGTTTTCACTAATACACTTTGCCCTAGTACAGGGGTCAGCAAACTTTTTCAGCAGGGGGCCGGTCCACTGTCCCTCAGACCTTGTGGGGGCCGGACTATATTTTGAAAAAAAAATTATGAACGAATTCTTATGCCCCACAAATAACCCAGAGATGCATTTTAAATAAAAAGGACACATTCTACTCATGTAAAAACACACTGATTCCCAAACCGTCCACAGGCTGGATTTAGAAGGCGATTGGGCCATATTCAGCCCCCGGGCCTTAGTTTGCCTACTCATGCCCTAGTATGTGCTTTGCTGTGCACATTACTTGGCCTTGCAAAATTCAGAGAAGTGTGATTTTTGAAGGATGACTGTGTTTCAGTCTGCATATTATTTCAGAAAGTGCAAATGAGGTAGGTTCTTTGTTAAATATGGAGTGAATTGAATTGTCTATCATTGGCTAGTCCCGCCCCAGACAGGAAGTCTATTATACCCCTTCCTGTTGATCAGGGCCCAGGGCCCAGCCGGGGGGGGGGGCGGTCCTCTCAGAGGCAGAGAATTCTTCACTCTCAGGAAGATGCTCCAAACTAGAATCCTGACTCCTCAGTAGCAAAGGCACAGAGAACCAAAAGTTATTTTATACATACATACATAATATATATATATATATATATATATATATATATATATATATATATATATATATATATGTATGTATACACACACATATCATTTCCAACAATTGTTTAACATAACTTCTTATCTTATACAATATTTTAGACTTCCGTCAACAACCTCTGAAGATTTTCCATTCTTTATCACTTATTCTGCATTTCTTAATTTCTCTATTACTTTTAATTGTCATTAACTAATAATTCTTTTCAATGTCATCCTTGCAATATTTCACAAAGTCCTCCTTACAGAACTTCTTGCAATCCTACTAGCGTAATCTGTTTTTCAAATAATTCAAATATTTACTCCGGTCTTCTAAGAATCTCTGATCCCATAAGTTTCGAATCCTTCCTGTTAATTTACCGAATTCTGCGTAGTCCATTAATTTCATTTGCCATTCTTCTTTCGTCGGTGATTCTTCTTGCTTCCATTTTTGTGCCAATGATATTCTTGCTGCCCCAAAATTATGTGTTCTAAAACCAGTGGCTCCTTTCCACGCTTCTGCTTCCTGGAGGCACTTGACACATCCATCAATGAGTCAGTGTGTGATGAGACATCAAGGGATGCCCTTGAATATGTGACTCGGCTCAAACAATTGGATTTCGCTGACTCACATGCCACGCTGTGCGCTGGCTCTCATGGTGTCAGCAAATCCACTCTGCCTCCGGTTAAAAGCACCTAGAGCTTGGCTTACGCACATACAACTCAAGCAATGCCAACCAGCAGTTATCTTCCCTAGTTTAATGCATGTTACTAAGCCTGGAAAAAGGTTATTGCAAAAGCGCTTTGGCTAAAAAGAACAGGTCAATTTACAAGACGAAAGTATTTGGTGCGAAGCTGGTTGCTATGCTGTGAATGCTCACGATGCCGAACAGCTCTAAATATTAGCAAAACCATTGTTCCATTCATGGATACAAAGCTTCATTTAATTATAGTTTCATTGCAATGAATTGCCCTGAGTATTTGACCAGGTTATGTAACATGTCAAACGTGGACACATTTCATCTGGTTCTTTCCCCTTGTAATCTGGCAGCTATTGCAGTCTTAGGGCTGCAGACCCAAACAAGTGTACTTGAGGATGATAAGAGGATTTTGCATCTGAACAAATATGCATACAGCTGGGATATGCATTTCTACAAAAATAAAAAAAGTTTGTAATATCTGTTTATTGCCAATATATAAGCTGAGCAGTTAGCAAGCGTGCAGCCCCAAAGGAAGGCAGTGTTACTCCTAAGGCAACGTCAGTTCGCAGCAACAGCAGCCACCTTTATCAGTTCATTACGTTTCTATATCCACTCATCATTAAATATTTCCTGAGTGGCATGGAAACAAAGCAATAAAAAATATAAATTTAATTATTAAAACTAGCAAAAAGCAGTAAAAGAGAGCAAAAACAACCCCCACCCCAACCAAAAAAATTTCTTCCAACCATTTTTTTGCCTTGGTTCCCCCAAATTGGTTCCCAAACTTGAGAACTGCCTTTTCTTTCTCCAGTTAAATTCATATTGTTCCATTTACTCTCCCTGCACACACATTTCTTGAGATCCCAGTCTTGCAGGGAGGTGTGGCTTGCATTAGAAAAGCTTAGAAAATTGTTGATTGGCAAAAAATAATAAAAAATAAAGCTATCAATGACCCTTTTGAAGTAGCAAACTACGCTGACTTTGTAATAAATTTGGCACAAGGCAGGCTAACCGTAACCATATTTTCTATTTCCATTTGTTTCTTCTGTTGGGTAATTATTCTGCATTCCTCAGGAGTCCTACATCAAGTGAAAAATAGGACTCCAGACCTCTGCAGACACATGCCAACTAAGACAAGCTAAGTCATGCAACTGAACTTCTCTCTCTCTCTCTCTTTCTCTCTCTCACACACATACACACTTAGAAGAAACCTAATATTATTCAATTCAGTCCAACAAACATTATATACATATAGCACAAAAGCAGAATATAGTAATGCACACATATTATTTTAGATCTGAAAGCATATTTGGGAACACTCCTTACTACATATTTAAACACCAACCTTGATAACCCAAATCAAATATTTCCCTTTTGCCTATTTACACCAGAAGCATAAATGAATTCATGTTGGTCCTAATTTCTAGATTTGTCTGGACTGGTGACTATAACCTCAATGTACATACATACATGCATACCCATATATATACACAACTCTATCGCTTAAGTCAACTAGATACAGATATAAACAAGGACCACTTACCAGCTGCTGGAACGAAGCAGTGGCTGGGATCTGGTGCGGCCGCAATGGTGCGTGGCTGAGTTCTGGCACTAGGCTGCTAGCACTTGCCCATGATTACAGCCAATCGCAGGTGAGTTGGGGATGTGGCTCTGGGATTGGACCCCCTGGTCCACCCCCTGGCTATATAAGCCAGCTGTGCCCCTCACTTGGCCTCAGTCGGTGCTGGATTCACCAGAGTGAGGACTTCACTGAAGAGGTCTCCAAGCGGCCAAGAAGGAGTTTGTTGGGCCTCCGTAGCAGCTGAAGATGGATTTATTCCAGGTGCAAATGAGTGTTATGTGGCACCTGTAACAGTGGCAGTTCCACAGATGGGAGTGGTTGAATTGGCATAACTGGTGTATGGCAAGCTTGCAAGTTAGCTGGTCCCAAGCTGATACATGCTTTATATACCTTGAACTTGTCCCAGTACCAAAAGACCAACCAAGGCAGGGCTGGATCTACTGTGATGGCCTGGGACTCGGGCTCGGAACTGGAGGAGTCTCAGTCCACAATGGATCCTCTGCCTCAGGCGGCATCTGAACCTAGTCTGGGGCCTGATTCTGAAGAGCCCCAGTCTGCACAGGTTCCCCTGCAACAAGCTCCAGCTGGGCCATCACTTACAGCTGCTCCACTACCAGTTGGGTCAGGAGAGGCTGAGGCAGCCTCTGGGTCTAGTAACCCACCGACATCTCCCAAGCTACAGAGACTAAGGTATGAGAGAAGGAGAGACCTGAGTACTCGCAGGAGGAGTGCTCGCCTTCGGGCGAGACAGGGACGTGAGTCACGGGGGGATCAGGACTGGCCGTTACCCCGACAGAGATAAAAGGCTGTCGGACCTCGCCCCAGGTTGCGGGAGCAACATTTCTGCTTGCTGGTACCTGCCTTGTGACTTGCCTTGGCCCTGTTGGACTGACTCCTCGCGGAATCCTTGGATTAGGGACCAGATCTGGACTGCATTGCTCGGGTTTACCCCCAGGGCCAGCACATCTACACAGATATAAAAACCACTATATATATATATATATATATGTTTTGGTGTCCTCGGGTGTCTTCCCGTGTAAAAGTTGGGGTGTCTAGGCGACGTTTCGACGAGGTCTCACTCGTCATCTTCAGGCTGGTGCTTTCGGCTTCTTGTTACTGGAACAGAGCCAGTTCCAGTAACAAGAAGCCGAAAGCACCAGCCTGAAGATGACGAGTGAGACCTCGTCGAAACGTCGCCTAGACACCCCAACTTTTACACGGGAAGACACCCGAGGACACCAAAACCTACATTCCTGTACTCGTGAAAATCTACGAAAGCATATATATATATATATATATATATATATATATATATATATATATATATATATGCAATTTGCCATTGAGCTCTACAGGGCCATTTGGTGTCACATTTTTATAATGCACTTATAACGTTATAATTGCAGCTGTGTAGCTGAGTCCCAAATCTCTGATATATATTATTATACACCCACGTTAGGTCAATTTCTCCTAATAGAATGCCTTTTTGTATGTTTCCCTCACTATGTGTTTCTATGCACATTTCATATATACTATATGAAAATCAAAATGCAAAGACTATCTAAACCAATTGTTTGTTTGTATCCTAAGCAAATAGTGCAGAGGCAGACAGTTCAGGCCAGCTGTAGATCTTCCGGAGTCACAATGACTGGAATCACAGGTGTTGTCAGCTACATTTTCCTATCAGCTGTCAAGAACGGCGGTGAAGAGAAATGACGTCTTGGAAGCCGCCACACCTGGAACCGCTGCTTTCCATGAGGCTGAGGATTTCAAAGCAAAACCCTCCTGTCTTAACGCTGCCTCCTTTGAACTGTCAATTTGGTTGAAATCTAAGTCTGAGCTGTCAGCCAGAAACTGCAGGCAATAATAACTTTGCATACAGACCATGTGGACAGACTGATGGGTGAGTGAAACACAACTTTATTCAGGCACACAGAGACTGTTTTTTGCCTGCGGTTCCAGCTACCAGAAATGAAAGACTTCCCTCCAGCTGCTCATTCCCACCCGCTTCCCTTAGAGGTCATTACTGGGTCCTGCTGCCTAGTGAGCCAATGTGTTGCAGTGGTTAGAGAGTCAGACTAGGACCCGGGAGACCAGGGTTCAAATCCCCACAAACTGGGGTGACCCTGGGCAGTCGTAGCCTCTTAGCCTAACCTACCTCACAGGGTTGTTGTGAGGATAAAATAAGGAGGGGGAGAACCACGTATGCCACGTTGAGCTCCTTTGGTGGAAAAGGTGGGATAAAAACACAATAAATAAATAAATGGGAGACCATGGATGAAGCCAGGAAATGCCACTTGAATAATCCTGGCCACATGGAGTGACATGCCTAATAACAACACTGGACGCAATCAAGTAAAAATAATATCATACTAAGAGAGAAGAAATACAAAGAGCCAACAGTGGGAAACTATAAAAATGTAGAACAGTGAGCCAATATCTCTGCACAACAGGTCTGAGAATATTGATTTGAATGACTACACATGTGAAAAGAAAAGGAATTTACACCTATGGAAATTAAAAAGAATGCTGTTCGTAAAGAGGATATATTGGCAGCGGTGAGAATGGATTACATCACACAAAGATTTTAAGTGGATTTCAAGAAAAAGGGATGCGGCAACAACAGAAAAGATGGACATATGTTGGCAACAGGAGCGGGAAACCTGATATTTTAAAAACTGTATTAAATTAATTAGGTTTGATTTGTACTGATTTGGAAAAACAATAAAAATAATTTGGAGGGGGAGGAAATGAGGGTACGAGAAAGGGAGAAGATACATAAAGAAAGAAAAGCAACAAATCAGTGAACTTCAAGTTAAGCAGATCTGTTTAAAAGCCAATGGCAGAGAGTGACCGTGTTCATGGATATTGACGTATGTCATAAAATCAGACCAACCTGTAATAACCTTATGAAACTTCTTCAGGGTTTTAGTGCAAATCCCTCCTAACCAAAACACTTTTGTATGCAGTTTTGACAAACATACACACATTTTCAAGCAATTTACCCCAAATTTGTGCATTTTAGGGTGTTGTTTCCCTTAAAATATTCATTTTATGCACCCATTCCACCAGCGTATGCATTTTTTAAAAAAATATTAGTTGGAGAAAAGCAATGACAAACCTAGACATCATCTTAAAAAGTATAGACATCACATTGCCAACAAAGGTCCGTATAGTTAAAGCTATGGTTTTCCCAGTAGTGATGTATGGAAGTGAGAGCTGGACCATAAAGAAGGCTGATCGCCGAAGAATTGATGCTTTTGAATTATTGTGCTGGAGAGACTCTTGAGAGTCCCATGGACTGCAAGAAGATCAAACCTCTCCATTCTGAAGGAAATCAGTCCTAAGTGCTCACTGGAAGGACAGATCCTGAAGCTGAGGCTCCAGTACTTTGGCCACCTCATGAGAAGAGAAGACTCCCTGGAAAAGACCCTGATGTTGGGAAAGATGGAGGGCACAAGGAGAAGGGAATGGCAGAGGACAAGGTGGTTGGACAGTGTTCTCGAAGTTACCAGCATGAGTTTGACCAAGCTGTGGGAGGCAGTGGAAGACAGGAGTGCCTGGCGCGCTCTGGTCCATGGGGTCACAAAGAGTCAGGCACGACTAAACAACTAAACAACAACAACATTAGTTGGCTGGAGAATTGCGTCACAAAAAAAGTCTGAATTTCAAATGATAGCTGAGTTCCGGTTTTGGAAAATGAGGATTTGATAGGTTTGGCTTTAAAGGTTGACTGAAGCCAATTTCTCCCCCATCCCTGCCTCTGACTCCTTTGTAGCTGTAACATAGCCTACTAGATGAAGGATAAGAATTGCTTCCATTGTCCTGACCACCTCTGCTGCTGCCCACACCCACCACTAGCCTGCACGCACCCTGCCCCCCCAGAAGCATTGCTAACAAGTGTATGAAAAAGGTCCCCTCCTCCTGTTCGAATGCTTCTTCCGCACTCTGAAACGAATGACTCTGGATTCCTATATAAAGATCTTCTTTAGTCACTGTATGCACTGCCAAAGTCACGCATAGCACAGAATTCGGAAGCCTCCAAAAGCAGACATCTGAACAGAAGGGGATTAATAAAATGTAGGAGACTATGACAATGTGGAAACTTACTCACTAAGTGCAGCAAACTGCTTTTTAAAAGATCATCACCATGGTTTTTGTTGGATTCCTGTGTGGAAGCCTTTTGAGCTTCTGAACAAATGCCAATCAAGTACAGATGCCTATATATTTTTTCTCTGGCTACCTCTTCTCTCTATATAACTTACATGTGGTGTACAATGGCTTCTCCTGTAGCGGTTTTACTTTAGTCGTGCCAGAAGCACATCCGTTGTGACGGAACGCAGTGCCTTCCATCAACCCTGACCTTTGGCAACGCTGGCTAGGAACTTCCACTGTATGATGAAGCTGTAGCCAGGGCTGATGGGAGTTGCGGTCCCAAACACTGGAGGACACGACATTGTCCTCTTGCCCCTTTTATAAAGACTCATGGAATCATAGAACTGTAGAGTTGGAAGGGACCCTGGGGGCCATTCTAGTCCAACCCTTGGAATGCAGGAATCTCAAGGAAAGCAACGTCTGCTTACAAACTCCAATGAACCTTGCAATGAGTTTATTTCTCTTACAGTGCCATCCTAAGTAGGTTGGGTGAGTCAGCCACTGTCTCCAGCAACCTGGTGGCTTGCATGCGGCAGCTGGAAGCTGTAGAGATTGTGGGATGTGAACCATGAGAGGCAGTCAAGTACAACATTCCTTGTATCGTAATGCTAGAGAAGACATGCGAGGGAATGTTTGGTCCAGCCAATTGAAACTTCAAGTGTGGTGTAGTGGTTAAGAGTGGTAGACTCATAATCTGGTGAATAGGGTTCACGTCTCCGCTCCTCCACATGCAGCTGCTGGGTGACCTAGGGCTAGTCACACTTCTCTGAAGTCTCTCAGCTCCACTCACCTCACAGAGTGTTTGTTGTGGGGGAGGAAGGGAAAGGAGAATGTTAGCTGCTTTGAGACTCCTTCGGGTAGTGATAAAGCGGGATATCAAATCCAAACTACTACTACTACTACTACTACTCTTCTTCTTCTTCTTCTTCTTCTTCTTCTTCTTCTTCTTCTTCTTCTTCTTCTTCTTCTTCTTCTTCTTCATTTCTGTCAGCAGTTTACTAACCTCCAAGTTCACCACTGAGAGTGATCTTTTAGCAAAGAAGTTCCTTTGACATTGTCAAACTACCTCAAGATGTAGTTAACTTGATAATGGTTGCTGGGACCCTTGATTTGAAGAACTCCATTAATTCTAAAAAAAATTCCTTCCAGTAGCACCTTAAAGACCAACTAAGTTAGTTCTTGGTATGAGCTTTCGTGTGCATGCACACTTCTTCAGATACACTGAAACAGAAGTTTCCAGACCCTTCTATATAGTGAGAAGGTGGGGAGGGGTATTACTCAGAAGGGTGGTGGGAATGGGTGATTGGCAGATAGCTGTGATGAGCCTGTTGACGACTCTTAACGACTGCAATGGGTCTTACAGGAAAAAGAAAAATCCATTAATTCTATAGATTTGTGTTCGTGTTTGCTGTTTTCTGGCTCATTTGTTTACATTCTGTCCTGATTTTTGGTTTGAGGACCGTTCTCTCATTTTCCCAATTCTCCTCTTGCAATTCAGTTCTCTTCCAGTCCTTTTGCCTCTCCACCACGTAGAGATCGAAAGCTGCCCAAGCTAACCCCATTCTCCCGAGGCTATACTGTGAAAAGTTCTGCAAAAGAATCCATGGAGGGAGAACACTGCCTATATATATATTTAGCACAGCAATGTGTTTGCTCTCAAATGCAACTTTCCAGCACAGAAAAATTGAGCGAGGCCAACATCTGGCAAAACAAACAAGCCCATGGGGGGAGGGGGAATCCAATTTAGGCCACCAAATGGAAAAAGGAGAGTTCATCATACATAATTAACCGGCTGCTAACTTTTTAGGATAACCATAGCAAAAGAGAACAGGGAAGCAGAGAGAACAACCATGGCCCAAGACATGTTTTGACCCAGTCCAAAATTCCATGGAAACCCCACGCTTCCCTGAACCAGTGGCTCTGTTGGTGCCTCTCTTGGCACTGACCCACAACAGGGCCTTCTTGGTGGTGGTCCCCCACTTGGGGAATGCCCTCCTTGGTGAGGATGCATCTGTCTCCCTCCTTTATTTTTATTTATATTATTAGATTTCTTGATCTCCCTTTACGGTAAGGCACCGGGACAACTTTTGAGAATAAAGTATACAACTATAAAACAATTAAAACAAGTGTAAAAAAGTGTGAATATTAACAATCAAATGAAATAGTAAAACAACAGCTAAAAACAATTTCAATACATACTACTTAAGAAGCTTGTCGGAAAAGGAAGGTCTTTAGCAGGTGCCGAAAACACAACAGACACAGCAGTTGTGTAATATTTAATTTTTAAAGGAAATTCCAGAGGATATGGGCCACCACACCAAAGGCCCAGTTCCTATATGGTGTGTAATGGACCTTGCAATAAGATACCTGCAGAAGGCCCTATCCTGCAGAATGCAGTGGTTATTTGGGTATATAATGGGTGAGACAATCTTTCAGAAAACCTGCTCCTGAGCTGTATGGGGCTTTGTACACAATTTTTGGCACTTCTCTTCTGACACATTCCTGTTCAGCCAAGCATTTGAGGGTTAAAAAAATGCAATTCCTATACAGTGTGGTTTAACAATCAATCCTTCTTCTCAAGGAACTGTAGTTCACCATATATCAATTGCATGGTATACAGCTGTTCTCTCTCTCTGTCTGTCTCTCTCTCTCTCTCTCTCTCTCTCTGTGTGTGTGTGTGTGTGTGTATGAGAGAAAGATTTATCAATATTCCTATAAATAAATAAAATATTGTCTCTGTTACCATGATGCCATAACTCACTGGCAGAGCACACACTTTGCCTGCAGTACGTTCAGTTGCTGACATACTGTATTTTTCGCCCCATAGGATGCACTTTTTCCCCTCCAAAAATGAAGGGGAAATGTGTGTGCGTCCTATGGGGCGAATGCAGGCTTTCGCTGAAGCCTGGAGAGCGAGAGGCATCGGTGCGCACTGACCCCTCTCACTCTCCAGGCTTCAGGAAGCTATCCGCAAGCCTTGCAAGCCCAGCGGGAGTTCCCGCGGGCTCACAAGGCTTGCGGGCAGCAGCCTGCAGCCCCGGCAAGTGTCCGCAAGCCTTGCGCGCCCGGCGGGAGGTCCTGCCGGGCGCGCGAGGCTTGGGGCGGCAGCCTGTTGCCCCGAAGCACAGGGAGCCCTCCGGAGGGTGCCCCGTGGTTCGGGCGGGTATGCGCAAGGCTTGGGGCGGCAGCCGCGGCTGGGGGGGAAATATTTTTTATTATTCATTTCCCCCCCCCCAAAAAAACAAGGTGCGTCCTATGGGCCGGTGCGCCCTATAGGACAAAAAATACGGTATGTCTGCGTCAGGGAACAGAGTAATTGTGCATCTGCCAAGGGCCTGCACCACAACAGGGACCTGCCGACAACAGCCCCCATGGACCTGCTGCTTCTCTGCACCATTGCAACTGCTTCATCACCTGCCTCTTTCTCTGGCTCAGTTCGTGGAGGCTGGTCCATTAGAGTAAATAGGGAGATGCCCCACCAACCTCATTCTGACCTCATTCTGTCCCCAACAGCTTGCCTTCTTACTTATAACCAGTGCAAGGGACTGGCACAGCCTGTCAGCTTCTTCCTCCTTCGCCTCATGGTTGCCTCTTCTACACCTCAGCAGGAGGACGGGCCAAAATTAATCAAAAGGAACAGATGCTTCTCCTTGCTTCTTCATTGGCAGACAGGGGGTATCTGTGTAGTGGTAGAGGAAAAGCTGGTGGTAATGCTGGTGAAGAGGTAGGTTCACAGAAGGAAGGTGGACCCATGGAAGGTGCTTGCTCAGAGGCCATCCTGCAGCATTGGCTACCAGCTTCCTCTTCCTTAGGCTCATTATTACCCTTTGTAGAACTCAGCGAGGAAGTGGATGGGGACAAAACATTGTCTCTGGCGCCACCTGCTGTTGGTCTCCCTGGCTTCCTCCCTATCAGTGCCAATGGGCACCAGCCACCTTGCTGGGAGTTCTTAACTCCTCAGATCCAACAAGTACTGTAGCTGGAGAAGGGAGGGTCCCTCTTCTCTTCCAATGAAGTGTTATCCAAATGAAAGCAAGGAAGCCCCAACAAGAAGACAACTATGGCCAAATCGTTATGTAATTCTATTCTATCTCTGTGCCTTCTCTGCTCTCCAGAAGAATTAAAGAAAATGGAGGTGGCTAAATTAATCCATCTCTCTCCTCTCTCTCTCTCTCTCTCTCTCTCTCTCTCTCTCTCTCCCTCTCTCTCATCTGCAAACAGATGCCCTTTTCTACTGTTGCAATTTCCTTTCACGGAGGCAAATATTTGGTTTCTATTATCACCGTTTCATCTCCACTCTCTCTTGTGTCATAAAAATAGATGTCGGCGCAGCTTCTCCATTTATGAGTACATCTAGATTAATTTGTATTCTGAAAGCTTTAAATCAAAATATTTTTTTTTAAGACCAGACATAGATAAAGCATCATAATCCACTCCTGGGCTAAATTCCAATAAAAGAACAGGAGGGAAAGCGAGGATGAGACACAGGGATGGAATACACATCAAAGCAATAAGCAAGAGCAACCCCAATTACTCATTAAGATTCACGCTCAGTCAACAGCACTGGCAACTATTTCCATCAGAGACAGACACAGCATACCCTCCCCACCAGTTCATTTCTCTTCATGGTGGCCAGGGGGGTGGGAATGGGCCTTTCTCAGCCCAAGCCCTTCTGGAAAACCTTCTGAGGGCCACAAGCCAATAGTAGGTGGGGTGGGAGTGGGTGGAGCAACAAATGCAAATATTACCTTTGTACAGTAGGCTAGTTTCTAGACATGCATTCTGTTATGTATAATTGTTGAATTGACGCTGAAATGAAGAATGCCTATGTGTATTGCTGAAAGGGTTTAACTGGAAGATTCCACTGAAGCTAAAGAACAGCAAGAACTGGTCTCTGATTTCCCTTATGGGTTAATGATCACTGTTGTTCTCTACTAGCTAACACATGAGTGTTTAACCTTAGATCAGGCGACAAAGGTGTTTGGCTGCAAATCTCCATTCTGAAAGGGAGTTGCCTTGAGTCTTTGTTCTCAAGCTCTGTGAAAGTAAGAATGTGTTAACAACTGTCCAGAAAAACAGCTCCATGCAAAAATGAGACTGTGAGGAGAGAGACCTTTGATTTGGGTCTGTTTGGAATTTTATTTTATTTTTAAGATGCTGAGCCTGTGCTGGACAGCACAAGATAGTGTATGGAATTGTGTGGATGTATCATTTACTGCCTTTTCTCTTTTGAAGAAATGTCCACAAGTAAAGTTTGTGAATAATATATAGTGGGACACCATATCTAGGCAATCAAAAGATATTATCAGAATTCAAGGACACATTCTAGTTGTGTGCAGCCTGGGGAAGAGTTGCTAAGGACACCTAGAGAGGCCAAGAGGGTCCACATTTGGTTCCCTGGGGCTTTCTGCCTCTCTTTTGTTCCATCTGGTTTCAACCCACATTGTTGCAAGTGCTCCAAAGGTCAAGATGATCACTGGGGCAGCAGATCGGCGTGTCAAGGTTAAGGATGGAAGGATCTGTCAATTCCGGTTCTCTCAGTTTCTTATTTTATTTTTCAGTCTTATATTTAGTGCTCCACATTTTACATTTTACTGGCATGTAGACACCCTGTTTAAAACTCACCTGTTCAGCCATGCTTTCCAGGGTGTCTGTGTGGGTGGGTGGGTGTGATACAGCTATGCACAATGTATTAAGCCAATCTACTGATTTGTGGTGTATTCTGTGCTTGCTTAATTAATGTCACTGTATTGTTGATTTTTTTTATGCGCTTCGCTGTCAGGATCTATTTATATTTTAAAATTAATGTTGACAGCATAGGGGTGTTTTTTTAAAAAAAGATGAAAGAATGCAAATGAAAGTAAATAATTATTGCAGCACAAGTTTTTGGGAACAATAACTTTTGTTGTTTGGGGGCAATTAGTTTCATTAGTTAAGTCAGGAAAGAAAAAGCTGTAGGAGTATCAGACTTAGCTGCAAGTCCTCCGCAATTACTTAAGAAGCATTGCCGCTTTTGACTGGGCCTCAAGCGATGGTTGGTGCATAATCTCCAGAAACCCCAGAAATGGAATGATTCAGCATGAAATGACTGAGTCATCTCATCACAAAAGTCCTCTACTGCATTCTCTTCCCAGCAGGTACTTGCGCATTACTTTGCCTTTTAGTCTATATTTTTCTTCCCGAGTACTAGCAGTTCTAACTAGTTTTGACTCTCACATAGTAGTAGTAGCTCGGAAATGTCAACTGGCCAAAAGAGCTGCAGCCATATTGTTGGAGCATGTGATTCATAGAATCATAGAGTTGGAAGAGAGCACAAGGGCCATCGAGTCCAACCCCCTGCCAAGCAGGAAACACCATCAGAGCACTCCTGACATATGGTTGTCAAGCCTCTGCTTAAAGACCTCCAAAGAAGGAGACTCCACCACGTTCCTTGGCAGCAAATTCCACTGTCGAACAGCTCTTACTGTCAGGAAGTTCTTCCTAATGTTTAGGTGGAATCTTCTTTCTTGTAGTTTGGATCCATTGCTCCGTGTCCGCTTCTCTGGAGCAGCAGAAAACAACCTTTCTCCCTCCTCTATGTGACATCCTTTTATATAGTTGAACATAGCTATCATATCACCCCTTAACCTCCTCTTCTCCAGGCTAAACATATTCCTTTGTTACAACAGCTTCACTGGCTAATGGTCTGGATTGGGGCCAATTCAAAGAGCTGATAGCGACCAGAAGGCAGGTGAATGAGGGCAGGCTGAAGGCTTATTATTATTATTATTATTATTATTATTATTATTATTATTATTTTATACCCCACCCATCTGGCTGGGTTTCCCCAGCCACTCTGGGCGGCTCCCAACAGAATATTAAAAATACAATAAAACATCAAACACTAAAAACTTCCCTAAACAGGGCTGTGTTTAGATGTCTTCTAAAAGTCAGAGAGTTGTTTATTTCCTTGACATCTGATGTGAGGGCGTTCCACAGGGCAGGTGCCACCACCGAGAAGGCCCTCTGCCTGGTTCCCTGTAACCTCACTTCTTGCAGTGAGGGAACCACCAGAAGGCCCTCAGAGCTGGACCTCAGCATCCCAGTTGCCCCAAAGAACAGGCCCCCACAGATATAAAGGGCAGTTCTCTTTCAAAGGGACCTGCTCCACTAAGATCTTAAGTGGAGTCACTGCTATCATTTTCCCTTGGGGTTTTTTTTTTGGCCTTACCTGAAGATGTCAAGAACTGGACGTTTTGCATGCAGAGGATATGCTGTCTCACTAAGCTATATACTTTCCCTAGTGCTTGAAATGTGAAAGACAATGCTACTCAGAGTAGA